>NC_081418.1:85594003-85895878 GCF_949786415.1 Peromyscus eremicus | reverse complement strand
GAATATAATTAAGAGATGCATCAATCTACAGGTGAAATAAGTCATTAAGCGTTTGTTTAATACTATGTCCATTTAGCAAAATAATTGTAGTAGGTTCTTCCATAAGGCCTATGGCTTGTTTGGTCACAGGTTCTTTACCTCAATAATGGTACCAGCTATGGGCTTCAACTTATAAAGTGGGCCTTAAATTCAATCATAAAGTGGTTGGTTACTCCCATGACATTTGTGCCACTATTATATCAGTGAGTATGTCTTGCCAGGCAGGTCATTACTGTAGCTCTCAAAGTTCAAGGCTAGGTAAGACCAGTGATTACTTCTCTCCTCCATTAGTGTGCAGAGCATTCCAGCACTATGAAAGCTATCCAGTAAGGATGAGCATCCAGTGAGTACCAGCTTGATTTCTCCATGTTCTATGACTCAAATATATGGTGTCTTTGGCAATAGGGTCTTATGATCAAGTTCTGGAGAATAAGGAAGAGCAGTGGAAATGACCTGTGATATTTAGAGGTCTGAGGGACTTCACTGAGCAATGCTCCAAAAGAGATAACACCCATTCCTAGCACTGGGAGAAAAACTGTTATAGGGTAACCTAGTGTAGGTTACTCTATTTGTACTCTGTGTGTGTGTGTGTGTGTGTGTGTGTGTGTGTGTGTGTGTGTTTGGTTTTTCGAGACAGGGTTTCTCCGTGTAGTTTTGGTGCCTGTCCTGGATCTCGTTCTGTAGACCAGGCTGGCCTGGAACTCACAGAGATCCACCTGGCTCTGCCTCCCAAGTGCTGGGATTAAAGACATGCACCACTTCTGCCCAGCTGTGTGTGTTTTAGGAAGCTTTTAATGTAGTGAATTTTTCAAAAGTTCTTTAGTGTTCTTTATCCTTCCCAGCGTTCTCTCCTCCACTCTGTCCTCCCATCCCCAACTCCTATTTAACTCTTCCTAATCCATATCTCCTTTGGCCCTTTAAACCACTGAGTTCTACTCCTCCCTCTGAAAACACTCCCTTGGTCCTTTACTAAAGATAAATTTTTTAAAACTCTTTAAACTTAATGTGGTAGACGAATCTCCCTGGAGCCATTTCACACCTTCTGATCTAGCTCGTTCTGTTGCCTAACGATCCTGTTCTTGTTTTAGACACAAAGAAGGAAGTTCACTGGTGTGGGGAAGGATGGAAGTGGTTTCAGCCTGAATCATAACTCCAGCATGAGTGTGCTACCATTCATGGTGATTGCACAAAATCATACAGCCAGAGGCTGAGCCTCAATCTATCCATTTGTACCCAGGTAAAATTGTGCAAAACTATGTCTTGGGATTTGGGTTTGCTTCTTGTGTTTACTGTGAAAATGAAGCCAGTAAAGCCTCTCCCACAGTGTTGAAGTTAGGGCTTAATGAGATAATGAGTAATAAAAGGGTTTAACATGATGTCTGGGAGGCAATAAATAAACACTGGTTATCTTTATTATTGTTCAAAGAGCCACTAACTTCAGAAGAAAGTAAGCTGTTAGCATTAAAGAGCATCATCATTTAAGGCTCAAAGGGAGAGCAAAGGAGTTGTACATTTAAGATACACTGTAGCTGATTTTTTTTTATCTGCACTGTAAATAAAAACTGGCCCCTGATACTCAGTTTGCCTTAAGAATATCTAATAACCTCTATCTTACAGTAAACACAAAATAGTTCGTTCTGTACCAGATATTTGGTTTCCATCTGGACCCAGTTCTGAAGAGGTAGCTCCTTTTGTGCAGAGCTGATGCCCTTTGCTGTTATGGAGAGGGTTGAACCCACTGTTTTTCTACCAAGTTCAGTTCTTAGGGCTGGAGAGATGGCTCAGCAGTTAACTGCTGGTCTTAGTCAGTGCTCTATTGCTGGGAAGAGACACCAGGACCACGGCAACTCTTATGAAAGAAAGCATTTAATTGGGGCTGGATTACAGTTCAGAAGTTTAGTCCATTGTCATCATGGCAGGACATGGTGGCATGCAGACAGACGTAGCACTGGAGACGTAGCTGAGAGATCTACATATGGATCTGCAGGCAGCAGAAAGAGAAAGCCACTGGGCCTGACTTGGGCTTTTAAAACCTCAAAGCCCTCCCCCAGTGACACACTACCTCCAACAAAGCCACACCTCCTAAGCCTTCTCAAGTAGTGATACTCCCTGATGACTAAGCATTCAAATATATGAATCTATGGAGGCCATTCTTATTCAAACCACCACACTGCTGTACCAGGGGACCCAAGTTAGGATCCCAACACCCACATTAGGTGCTTCACAAACACCTATAACTCAGGCTACAAGGGACCTAACACCATCTTCTGGCTTCCATGGGTACCTGCACACACACACACACACACACACACACACACACACACACACACACACACAATTATAATGAAATAAATCTCTTTTTTTTAAATCAGTTCATAGCAGGAATAATATGCCCCAATCATCAAACAATAAAGTTATCCCTGACTGTCCCATGGTTCGATCTCTTGCATTAATGTCTTGTTCACCTTCTTTCTGGTATGGCCACAATCTAAACGTCAGCCCTCTTACTCTAGTGGCTCTTCTTTCCTAATGTCTCTCAACATTCACTTTATTTCTCTGGTGTTGTGAGTGCTTACACATTTCCCTGTGGGGTTTCCTGTAGAAAGGGAATCCAAAGGCCCTGTGCTCTATACTAGACTGGCAAATCACCTCGTGCTCTTCGAGCTCCCTGAGAAGCTAAATCCCGAAGAGGATTCTCCCTCCATTTCAGACTCAAGTTTGTAGTATGCCATAAAGTGCCCTCAGAATCCCCTTGTCCTGGGGTGGGCTTCTTATCCCAACTCTGTGACAGGGAGGGAAGAGAAAGCAAAATAGCCCAGGGTGGAAAACAGTGTATCCTTGCTGACAGCAGGAGGGAAAGATGTCTCTGACAAAGACAGCTGTTGCTCAATATGTAAGTTGTCTGTAGTGAGGAAGAGAAGCCAGGAGCTCATCTATGGGAAGTTCAGCCATGGAGAGAAAGCTCAACTGGGAACTACTGCTGACTGTTTCAGCTGGATATCTTGAGCACCTGATTTGATAATATTTACCTACCTATCTCTTTTGAGTTTTCTTTTACTTTGGTTTGCTATATATTTAATAAGTTCATTCATTTAAAACTTAAGGTGCAATTAACATTACCATATAGAAAATGCCTATATTAAGTTCCAAGTGTGATCAGACTTTGTCTGAGAGGACTCTAGATCTCCACGTAGGACCACAGCACAAGTTACACGTGTGAGCCAGTGGGTTGCCCTCTTTCATAATGCATACTTCAATTGCTGGTTATGGGCTCAGAAAAAAAGGCCTGCTTTCTTTGTCTCCCTTATAGTATGGACTACCCACTCCGTCCTCCAAGTCACTTAGTCATTCATCTCTCAAACATTTCAGATGTCACTCCTCTCTTGAAAAGCATCCCACTGTGCTTAGTGACCTCCACAACCTGACTCCACCTTCCACAGCCAAAACAAACCCACCAAAATGCTAAAGATTTCTAAATGCTTACTACATTCACACAAATCTTATCAAACACAGGCACAGAGTCCTGAGCAGTGTATTTCAACATGAAACACCACCCCCTTTCAGACTTTCCTGATGTATTTTTTTTCCTAAAATATGACCCCCCCCCTTTAGCAGTCATGCTACTTAGATCTAAAATTACATCTTTGGTTTTGGCTTCTATAAATCCTCAAGGGTAGGACCTGAGTTATTGGTCTATTGCTTGTCCAAGAATTACATGGATATGTCCAACACATGAGTTTCACCATGGGGTGACCAAGCCAACTCATATAAACTATATTTACTAATTTTTTTAAATGCTGAGAGAACTTCTATAGTGGGCAGACACTTTGTCCCTGTCCATGACTGGGGTCCAGAATTCTATGCACGTTTATGATTATCTACATAGTAAACTGGGAGTACATGGAAATAGACTGAATATCAAATTATGGGCTCCCATCCACAGGTGGAAGTCTTGACCCACAGTACCGCTGAATTTGGTTTTAGTTGGAAATAGGGTCTTCATAGAGATGGTTAAGATGAAAAGGAGATCATTGGGAGAAGCTCAGATGGTGCAGTGCTTGTCTGGCATGCACGAGGCCCTGGCTTCAACCTCAAGCACCACCATCCAGTGGTACAAACCTGAAGTCCTAACCTGAGAGAGCAGCAGGGTAGGCCCTAATCCAATGTGGGGAAATTCAAACATGCATAAAGGATGACACGGAGAGACACTGATAAAAGGTGACTTTCTATAGTTCTATGAAAAAGCCTGATCAGCTCTTCCCCCACAGACCTCCAAAGGAACTAACCCTGCTAATACTCGGGCTTCAGACTTCGAGCCTCTGAAGCGCATGAGAATTGGTTTATATTGTATAAGCTTCCTCTTTTGTGGCAATTTGTGATAGTAACCCTAGCAAGCCCCACCCATAATTTTCTTTAAAAAAAAAAAAAACCTATTTGGAGAAATAAACACTCAACACTCTTCACTGTTAATTTTTTTTTCAAGCCTCCTTTCACTCTCATTACAAATCAAACTAGAGCAAGCAAGAAAATGATGTGGAACCTAGGAAACACCAAGTGGTTGCTACAGGGATTGCAAACTTGACCTCAGCAGTGGTCTTCAGGAGAGGTCAGTCTTCTATGACAAGGAGGTGTCTGTAATTATTGCGGGTTCTTACCCTGGAGCAGAGCTCTTTGCCATGAACCTAACATGGGCACTTCGCCCTTCACAGGAGAAATGATATCTCTGAAGACCAGACTTAGGTGGGTACAGGAAGCATCGGAGATGATTATAGGAGAACTAGGGATAGAAATGAAGGCATGTTCTGGAAAGGGAAATGCTGCTGGTGCAGTCACCTCAGAGCATCCACCAGAGCCCTTGAGTGACATCAGAAAAGGTTTTGTCTGTACAAGTGATTCACAGACATCACAACAAAAGTATAAAAGGCAAATTGGAGGCACTGGATGATGTTATTTCAAAAAGCAAAATTCCTTTGATTCTATTAGTTGTGCATCATCAAAAACAAAAAGCACAGACTTCTGCCAAAGAAGAATTAGTTCCTTAGCTTAGAGAGTGAAAGAGATGAAGCAAAAGGACACTTTCCTGCAGAATATTTTTATTTATTCTTTGACAATTTCATACGCGTACACGGCATATCTCGATCGTATTGACCCACACCTTCTCCCTCCCATTCCCTCCATCCCCCCATCCAACACATACCACTCCCACCTCCATGTCTCTTCTTTTTAGCATACCTGGCCAGGTGCCATTGTCGCGGACCACTCAGCGAGGGCCTGACTTCACTGTAATTACTCAGCTGAGGCTTTGGCTGCCCTGTGTGCTAGGAAAGCCAGTGAGAGGAAGGCATCTTATTTGTAGGCTTCGAGGCAGAGAAAGGTCACTAATGTTTCAGATGAGAGCAGAGTTTCCAGGAAACCTGATGTAATCTAAATCACTTTTAAACTTTTGGACTACAGTCTTGGGAAATTGTGGTCTGGGTGAAGTGGAGCCTTGATGGGAAGAAAGAAAACAGAAATTGCCTGTCGGGTTCTATTATTATGAAAAGGAAAGCAGAACTAGGGTGTATCACCAAAATAGTCAAGGCTTGGGGAAAAAAGGGAAAGAGAGAAAACCTGGGCTCCTGCCATTAAAGATCCTCCAGCAAAATGAGTCTCTCTGACAGGTAATAAATTTCCTAGTGGTGGACTACAGCAGGGAAAATGTGATGGACTCAGCTGTGAGCAGTGCGAAGCAATTTGGGGAGGGGCTTAGTAGAATTTCCATTGATTCTCCTTGGTGGGCAAGATGAGCAAATCCAATCTCATTTATGCTTTGAGGTTAGAAGGAAAGTCAGAAGATGTGCATACAAATGTTTTTCTTTTTTTAAAAGATCTGCATTCTTAATTTTGTGCATATGGGTGTACACGCATATGAGTGTATGTGCACATGAGTACAGGTGTCCGTGGAGGCCAGCAGAGGGCATCGGGTTCTCTGGAACTGGAGTTACAGATGGTTGTGAGTCACCTGGTATGGTGCTGGGAATCAAACCCAGGTCCTCCACAAGAGCAGCAAGTGCTGAGCCATCTCGCCATCCCCTTAATGTTTCCTAATAAGTGGAGGTTATTAGAAAGGAGGGTCTGTACAGGGAAATGAGGGTGTGTCTGCAGGTATAGAGAACCCCTGCTTGGGAAGAAAGGCATCTCTCTCACAGAGGACTCGACTGATCTTAAGACAAGATAAGCTTCGAAGGAAAACATGAGGATGAGAAATGGCAGGAAGAGTCTAAGAGCCAGAAAATAAAGAGAGGGACTGAAATAACAGCTGCCATGCAAGACACAGCCACTGTGCATCCATAAACTCAGAGCAGCCGGGATGTCTGCACTGGGTCTGCGCAAGTGTGGCCCATTCATAGTCAGGCATGGAGTGGGGAGGGAGAAGAGACTCTAGCCATCACTGATGAACTATTTGCTACTGGTAGATTCAGGGAGAGGTAAAAACCTTTGCCTCGGTTGTGCACCACTTGTGACCCCACCAGGCTCCACTGGGTAGTGCTCATCCAACTGTCACACAGATGGCTCTGCTTAAACTAAGTGGATCACAAAACAAAACCAGAGTCATGAATCTGGGAAGCGGGCTGGTAGGGATGGGATGGAAATAAGAGACTGGTAATTAGAACACATTGTGTACACTGTGAAATGGGCAAATAAGAAAACTACCCAATTAAATAGAAATGGATCCAGGAGAGATGTTTATAGGAAGAGATGATGTGAAGGAAAAATTTCCATGCATGAAATGTTTCTGAGGCTAATAGGAAATGGGGAACATCTAGGGTGTTTGGATCTAAATAGTTAAGTCAAGGAGGCGTTCATGTCAGTGTCCTTGGGGAAGAGATGATCAACAAAGGTCTAGGTGGCCAGTCAGCCTCCAACCTTGATGATTCTTGTGGAGCATTGCATATGTACAAGTGGGCAGCATGTTTGCCTTTAATTATACTTGACCTTTCCAAGACTTTTTCTGGATGTGGATGAATATGTGCTTGAGTAGAAGAATATGTGCTGTATGTAGATCCTGTTACATGAAGTTTTCATGATGGGTCAGTATATACAATGTGGAGGGGAAGTGACTTGGTGTAAGTTGTACTTGATGCTGATAAATGGAGGGTTGTTTTTTAACAAGTTCATAAAAGACAGTGAGGAAGAAGATGTCTTACATTGTTTTGTTCCTTGGGCAGTGTGGAAAGGCTTACTAGTGCCTGAAGCAAATGTCATTTAGCAGCCTCAAATCTGGAATATTTGGGTCACATTAGAAGCCATAGGAGAGAAGTGTTTGCCATATCCAGGAGCAGAGCCTGCATTTATATTTTTGTTTTTGTTTTCATACTCAGTCAAGTAAGGGTTACACTTTGTCTCAAGGACTAGAAAGATTGCCTTCTGTCTCACCCATACTTTCTCCTGGAGGTCCCATTTGTTGACTCATCCCCAAGAACAACTTCATTTTTTTTTGTTTATTTTTTATGATGAGGATCAAACTAAGGGACATACACATGCAATCTAGTCAGGCATCCTACCACTGAGCCACATCCAAAGCCCATGTTCCTTTCTTACAGCACCCATAGTACTCATGCTAGAATCTCTTTTTGGTCAATCAACTTATTTTAACCTTCCTCTCACATACCTCAATAGATTCAAAGAATTCAAATTCCCACAGAAATTGATAGCAAATTTCTTGAGCCCAAGGTTCCCCACAGCCTTCAATCTTTGGTCAGGGTGCTGGCTGAAGGAAAATGCCCCCATAGGCTCACAGGAAGTGGCACTATTAGGAAGGAGGAGTGGCCTTGTTGGAGGAAGTGTGTCACTAGGGGTGGGCTTTGAGGTTTCAGATGCTCAAGCCAGGCTCATCGTTTCTCTCTTCCTGCTGCCTGCCTATCCAGTTGTAGAACTCTCAACTACCTCTCCAGCCTGTCTGCCAGTGTGCTGCCATGCTTCCTCTCTGAACTGTAAGCCAGAACCAATTAAATGTTGTCCTTTAAAAGAGTTGCTGTGAACATGGTGTCTCTTCACAGTAATAGAAACCCTAACTAAGGCAGACTCAAAGATAACAGATAAGACTCTGGGTGCTATTGAGTCTAGTTTGAAGACCTCTTGTTGTAGTGGGTAGCCATTCCAGCTTTGATCTGGAAGTTCCAACCCCCATTGAGACTTCGGCAACTGTCACGCCGACAAGGCGGGGCCAAGGGAGGCGCCTGGGGACCCGAGATCTGGATTGGCGGGCGCTCTCGCCTGTTCTGGGACACTGGATAGTGGAGGTGGACCAAGCAGAGCTCCAGAGAACACCGCTAGACTGTGATACACCTTCCCCAGACCCCGCGACCTACCTATCCCTTAATTTGTAAGTTACGCCATTAAATAAATCTCCTTTTAACTACGTGGAGTGGCCTTAATAATTTCACCAATATCTTGTCTTTCTAAAGAGTACACAATATAATAAATTTTAAAGAATAAACTCACTGTGTGAGAATTAGGGAAGGCATATCTCCTGAATCTATAAAGAACCCCACAAGAAGTTAAGGCCTTTGGTGAAGACAGAAAAACTGTCTTATACATAATCCCAATCCAGTCATTGGTTCTATCAGACCACAATGTCTGTCTGTGGCAGTAGCAGAGCAATTTCTTGAGTTTAGAGTTGGCTGGTGCAGAGGACAGATGATGGAGTTGGCAAAAAAAGGCATTTAAAATAGCTGTCAGGACTCTTAACAGTCGTAGATGTAACTGTCTGTAAATCTATAAACTCTCCGGCAAGTGTTCTCAGCACTGGCTTTCAATTGGCAACAGAAAAAATTTCAAAACCTCTGAAAACACCTTTCCCCACCCGACTTAAAAAATAACTGCATCACAGGTGCTAAAAAGAAACACACACATACACACACACACACACATACACAATTAAATGA
The DNA here is from genome assembly GCF_949786415.1 of Peromyscus eremicus. Taxonomy (NCBI): domain Eukaryota; kingdom Metazoa; phylum Chordata; class Mammalia; order Rodentia; family Cricetidae; genus Peromyscus; species Peromyscus eremicus. The sequence continues at coordinate 85,886,912 of NC_081418.1, read as the reverse complement.
GAATCTCTAGACATGAGAACACAGTAACAAACCCAGATTAATCTCTCACATGTGTCAGGGTTGGTATTTCATCCCCAAGAAACTTTTTAACAGGGCATTACATGGGAAACTGCTGGTGAAACTAGGGAAATACAAGCCCATCCCAGACTGGTTAACCTTAAATCTTAGAAGTTGAAGCCAAGCTGATTTCAACCCTGGGGTGATTGTAATATGCTACCAGGAGGAGAATCAGCCACCACAGAAAATATCAATGATGGTAAACCTCACCAAGGTTGATAATGGGTGTCTCCAAAGAGCTGGTGATATTCTCTAAATCTACGAATAGCTTTGTATTCTAAAACCTCAACTCAAAAGGAACAGGACACATCAAGTCCATCCCTGGTCAGATCTCTCAAGATGTACAAACCAACCTGGAGCTGAATTTTACCCTCCAGCACCAGGAAAGAATCCAAAGGCCTCTGTGGGGATGAAGCAAAAAGCCAACCCTCCTTAACCTGAATATAATCAGCGGAGACTGAGCCTGAGACTCACTTAGAATTAAAGTAAGAGTAAAGCCTTGTATGCAATTTATATTTAACTACTTTTCTCCCCCTCTCTGGGTCTCTCTCTGTCTGTCTCTGTCTCAGTCTGTGTATCTCTCTGTGCATCTCTGTGTCTCTATTTCTCTGTCTCTGTCTCTCTGTTTCTGTCTATGTGTCTCTGTCTCTCTGCCTCTGTCTCTCTGTCGCTCTCTGTCTCTCTGCCTCTCTCTGTGTGTCTCTATCTCTGTCTCTCTGTCTGTCTGTCTCTGTCTCGTTCTGTCTGTGTGGGCACGCGCGCAGACTGCCTTTGAACTACCTGAGGAACAGTCAGTCTTCTAATGCTTTTTCCCCTTTAGCTGAAAATATGAGAAATTGGCGATTTCTCATAGGGCCTGACACTTAATTCTGTACCGTGAGAATATTCAGCTATAAGCGGTCCTTGAAAGGCTGCTCTGTCAGACCCCAGTTGCTAAAGCTTGAGCCACACAGAGACTGGATACCTATCCTTGCTCTTGCTTGAACCTGAAAGATAGCGTCTGGTGTGAGCCTGCTGGGTTTAGTCACTAACCAGCAAAGAGAAAGTCTTAGGCTGGTAACATTTTGTACCACATGATTAACTCTTCTGGCCTCAAGTATGAAGCCACCTGTTCTGGTTCAAAGTCTGGCCACAAGGGACACATGATTGGACCTCACACAAAAATCAAGCTGACCAGGACAGATTCTGAGCAGAAGTCACTAACATGACATTAGGACATCACTTACCTCATTACGTGGCTCCAGGCACTCAGCCATGCATAATCTGTCCTTTGCCCCAGGGTGGTACAACCACACAGGCCTCCACTGTCAGCTGCTGGCTGAGGCAAAAAACTTTTTGGTCAAAATCGTATGTTAAATCACCTTCAAAGTGCCACTAACTAGATTTTCACAGGCTGAGCATGCTTTGAACAGGCACTCCATAACCCTGAGCTAAGCAGGCCCTAAGGTATTCATTGTCATCTTGAATTTTGATGTTAAACTGAACGTGTCCAGGAATTAGCCCACCCCTAAAGTGTTTTCCTATATGAATATGTATAAGCTCTTTAAATAAAATTTCCATGCTTCTTTCTTCCCAGCAGGCATTGCTTCAGAAGTAATGCCCACATTCCCACTGTCTGCAACAGGTAATCCATCTTCCTTCACTCTCATACCCTGGCCTTCCTTCTTCCAGTTTTGAACTCACCAAGATGCAAGCCCATTGCATCCTGTTAAACAACCACAGCTCTAAAGGAATGAAACGCACCTTGTATTTGGTTTAGGTTTGCCAAGGACACCTCACAATGCTAAGCATCTGCAAGAAGAGAGCACTGCCAACTTGAAAATCTTGTTGGATTCAGAGAATGCCAGTCAACAAACAAAGCACACTGGCTACAGAGCTCCAGTCGCAGAAGCAGAGAATCTCTGCCCTTAGACTTGATCCAATCTAGGTCTCATTCCACTCAAAACTTGAGAGTTGGGCAAAGCTTGGGTTTCTCATATTGAAACAGACTGGAACTCGAATGTTCTTGCTCCTGAATTATGACCTAATTCCACATGCATCAAGCTTAGTCCTCATCCTCAGGCAAAAGTTAGTGGTTCATTCTTTAGGTTATGAAGAACCAACTATACATTCCAGGCAAACAAGACAGCCCTCAACCTTGATAGCCATAAAAATGTTATCTTCACATTAGGAGATTCATCCCAAAGGAAAAGAAAAAGGGGCATATATTCCTATATATACCAGGAGGAATGGCATATTTGGATCTATAGCTGTAAATATAAACATAAATGCAGGTACACCTTAAGGTTTATTGACTGATTATCATAAGAGAGATTTTTAATTAATACTTTACTTTAATAATCTCAGTTAGGGGCTGGGAAGATGACCCCATCAGTAAAGTGCTTGTTGCAGAACCATAAAGACCTGAGTTCAGTCCCCAGGACCCACCTAAAAATGCTGGGTGTGATGACACATACTTTAGAACCCACCACTGTGAACGTAATGATAGCTCCCTGGGGCTTACTGGACAGCCAGTCTTGCTGAACTGCACTGACAAGTTCTAAGCCAATGAGAGACTCTGCCTCAAAAAGCAATGTGGGAAATATTTTGAGGAAAGACGCCCAAGGTTTAACTCTGCCCCCCTAACACACAGAGACAAATATAGATAGATGATAGATAGATAGATAGATAGATAGATAGATAGATAGATAGATAGATGATAGATAATCAAATGGAATTGACATCAAGTTAAAAATATTTTAAATAAGTTTAAAACAAAATAGTATTTTTACTAGCTAAGTTTTCCTGTGAGTTTATGGTGATGATGTTGTTTTTCTGTTGAGGGCGTGATGACTTGATACTATGCAGCTGATTATGATAAATCTAATTATAATGACATCTGACAACCCTATTTGTGATGGGATATGCCTGTATGTATGTATGCTGTGTGCATCACTGTCTTAGTGATGGTTTCTATTGCTTTGAAGAGACACCATGAACACAGAAACTCTTATAATGAAAAACATTTCATTGAGGTGGTAGCTTACAGTTTCAGAGGTTTAGTTCATTATCATCATAAGAGGAAGCATGGCAGCATGCAAGCTGACATGATATAAAGAAGGAGCTGAGAGTTCTTCATCTTGATCAATAGGCAACAGGAAGTCAGTCATGCCCCACACTGGGCATAGCTTGAACATATATGGCCTCAAAGCCTCCACAGTGACATACTTCCTCCAACAAGGCCACACTTCCTAATAGTGCCATTCCCAATGAGCCAAGCATTCAACCACATGAGTCTATGGGGGCCATACCTGTTCAAACCACCACATTCAACTAATCATCGTACTTAAGTAGCTGACACTCTTATGACAAAGCAGCACAGTAGATGGGCTGGCTTATAAGCAACAAAAATTGATTTCTTGTACAGTTCTACAAGCCTGGGAACTCTGAGATCAAGTCACCAGCACAGATTCTAGGCCAGGCCAGCTCCCTGGTTCATAGATGACACCCTCTGGCTCTGCACTCATGTGATACAAGAGAACTCTCTTGCTGTGGGATGTTCTGTATGCTGTGAATATGTTGCTCTGACTGGTTGATAAATAAAATGATGATTGGCCAGTAGCCAGGTAGGAAGTAAAGGCAGGATAAGCAGAGAAGAATAATTCTGGGAAAAGGAAGGCTGAGTCAGTAGATGCCAGCCCACTGTCCAGGGAGCAGCATGTAACAGCACACAGGTAAAGCCACATAACACGTGGCAACCTATAGATTAACAAAAATGGGCTGAGTTTAAATGTAAGAGCTAGTCAGTGGTAGGTCTGAGCTAATGGCCGAGCAGTTTTAATTAATATAAGCTTCTGAGTGATTATTTTATAAGTGGCTGCAGGGTTCGTGGGGCTGGGCAGGACCCCAGAAAACTTCAGCTACACTCTCTGAAGATTCTTTTGATCCCATTCATAAGGGTACCAATTTTAGAACATAATCACCTTATAGAGATGCCACCACCAATACCACTGCAGTTTTTCTGTTTTGACCTAAGAGTTCTGGACAGATGCAGCATTAATTACTGTCTGTGGTGCCTAGAAAGCCAACACCAGCTGAGTGATTTCATTGGAGGTCTGATCCCATGTAGTTCTCAGATCTGCCCAGTATGTCATTCTACTGTGTCCTTGAAAATTACTTTCCACAAAAAAAAAAAAGAAAATTACTTTCCAAACCTAACCCAAAAATTGTCTGTTTCCTTTTAGTGCTAGAGTTCAATTTTGGTTTGAGTTATGAACATTTTACTTAATAGTGGATTTATGAATGACCCTATCATTCTCCTAAAATGCCTGATAAACTAAAATTAATTTCATTCCATTTTTTTTAGTTATATAGACCATTTGGTGGAATTTTAAAATGTAGTCATTTAAAAAGAGGAGAAGAAAAATACACATTGCCGGGGGTCATATCAAAGGAGCAGCAGGAGGCAATAGAAGATTAGGTGTCAGCCCAGCAGGAAGAAAATCACTGATGGGTCAATCTCCGGTAGGCAAGGCCTCAAGACCACAGACTCCAGAATGTCTTTTTCTTCTGCTGTGCCTTTACATGTTTGCTTCTGCTATCTTTCTCTGGTATCTGGTATGGTGTGATTGGGTATAGGGAGCTCCCCATTGCCTGTAATGTAGTGTGTTTATCTCATGAATATGTCCTGTTCTATTGGGCATTTTTACCTGTGGATTATTATGAGATAATTTCTTCTTAAGCTGTACTGTCTAATTGTTAACAATAATGTTAGTTTAAATCGAGTTTTGATGATAAAAAAAAAAAGCAAGGAAGTATCCCACAGCTAGAACACATGAGTTTCTATTGAGGAGCTATATAGACTGTGGCTTAGGTTAATGATTAAGGAAAACAGTTGAGTCCCAGTAGCCAAACTAGTTTAAATTCTTCTTATCTTAATGTGGGGAGATGTGTTCACAGGTTTCAGGGTGCATCATGGCTAAAATAAAGTTTTGAAAGTAACTTAAAGTTAGACTAAGATGTTTTTGTCAAATAGCTTTGAGGTGAAAAACCCAATAAGACAATGTAAAGTTTTAGAAAGGCACATAGTTGAGTGAGGAACTTTTTAAGGTAAGAGAACAAGAACAAAGCAGCCCAATTATCATTAGCTGGCATGTCTTTCTTTCTAGGATTGGTTGATGACCAAATGTGATGATTAATTCCTTATACCCATTTCTGCCCTCAATCTCCTGATAGAAAAAAAGCAATTGATGAGTGGGTATGCACCCTAAAGATTTAAAGTAGAGCTGACTGATTTTTTTCATATATGAAAGTTTAGGTTTGTGATTCCTTTAAGATTCCTTACAAGATTGCCTTTCAAAATAAATAAAGTGATTGATCCTTTCTTTGTAACTACAAAAAGCAGCCTGTCAGTAAAAAAATATCTTGCTTGCTTACACTCTGTTACTATGTAACAAGTTGCTTGGGTGTGAATGTATGTAGGTTCTTGTAATTTGTTTTTTACCTGTAATATTTAAAATGTTTAATCATGTAAGGGATATGGAAAACATGCTGCTTTTTACTTGTATTCACTGTAATCATTCACTTGAAAAACAGAATGTAACCACATTGTAATTTTTATGTTGCCTGAAAGATTTTGCTGGGGTATATTAGCTGTAAGGGGAAGAATAAAGACAGAGTTAAAATGAGTTAGAAGGAAAACATCAGGAATGAGAGAATAAGAAAAAATAAAGATAGAATTAGAAGAAAAACATCAAGAATAAAGATAGAGTTAGAAGGAAAACATCAAGAATGAAAGAAGGAAATCACCAGGAAAATAAAGAATAGAGAATGCAAATGAAGAATAAAGAAAAGGTCTGAAGGAAACCATCTAGAGAGATTACCCCCTTACTCCCTCAGATAAAAAAGTCATAGTACGCACCAACTCCATGGATTCCCTTTGACTCCTGTGCTGGTGGAGGCTGGGCCCCAGGCAACAATAGTGAATCTTTAATCTGCTTTTCTTTTTTTTCATTAATTGTAATTGTAGGAATATATGTATATGTTCTTAAATATAACCCACTCAGTCCATATAACATTACTTTACGTATGTTTTCAGAGCCAATCATTTGTCATTGGACAACCAACTGCTTTGTTTCTCCCTGGGGAAGATCACCTCTCCCTTTCTCAGCTTTCCTCAGTTGCCTGTAGTTCTTTGTGTAGAGTTGAGGTCTTGTGGGCATTTCCCCAGCCACTTTGGCATGGTCATTGGTGTCACCCTTGTTCAGCTCACATGTAGGCAGTCGTGTTGTTGAGACTTTATGGGTGTAGCTTCTGATGTTCCTAGGAGACACAGTCTCGCAGGAAACTCCCTGACACTCTGACTCATACAATTCACCTTCTTAAATATTCATTGTCCATCTGGAATCCTCCTTTAGAAAATGGTCTGTTCAGATTATTGGGCCTTTATTGATTGGTAGCTTTGCTCCTTTGAAGTTTCATTTTTGCAGTCCATTAAATATTCTAGATATTAGCTTCTGTCTGAGGTATGGCCGGCAAAGATTTTCTCCTATTCTATAGACAGTCTGTTCATTTTTTCGGCAGTTTCATTGGTTATGGAGAAGCATTTTAATTTCGTCTAACCCCAACTGTCAGTTCTTGGAGATGTTTCCTGTGCTGTCGGGATTCTATCCAGGATTTTGGTGCCTGTACTACATCCTTAGTGTTTCTTCCTTTATCAACTTCACTGTTTCTGGTTTTGAAATAAATATTTGACCTGTTTTTAACTGATTTTTGTGAAGGGTGAGAGATATGGGTCTAATTTTATTCTTCTGCAGATAGATACGCAATTTTGATAGCACCACTTATTAAATAAACTATCTGTTTTCCAGTACATATTTTTGACACCTTTGTCAAAAATTAGGTGTTCATATTGGTGTGTCTTTATCTCTGGGCCCTCTACTGTGTTCATGGAAGACAACAGAGTAGAGTGGAAGTGAGGAGTACTGAGGGTGAACGAGTATAGCAGGGAAGGGGAACAGAGAGATTGTGGGTAGAAAGGAGAGGAGAATCGAGCAAAACAAAATATTATGTAAACCTCATGTAGAAAACTATTGTTTTATAAGATAATTTTAATAATCAAAATAAATACAAAATTTAAAATATGTGTTGAAAGCAACAAAAAATAAAGCTATGTATCATTATACTGATTGTATCATCTTCACAAAGCCTTGTCATAATATCATGATATCTTCAGAGTCATGGCTTTGTTGATTGGGCAAAATACTGAGTATTTTGACATGAAGCAGACGCATCAATAAATGTTATCAATTACATGAGTTGATTTTTGAATAGTGATTTTTGAAGCTATAAACAAGTTGCATTCCTTTTCTCATGTTTGGCAGAATGAAGATCAAAATAATTTTAACTGTACTCATGAATATAAGCTGAAATGAGATATGGGTGCGATCATACAACTTAATACAGTTGAAACTTTAAAGCAACCCAGAATGTTAGCATTCAGTTACAGAGTAACATCATTAAAGACGCCTACCATATTCTCCACAGGCTGTGATTACAGTATTTACACCATTCAAAATTATAACCTAGTACTTCAATGACTTTTAAAGAATATAATTTTGATTTTATCATTTTCTCCAATAACTAAACTTTTCAAATGTCTCTTATCCACTAAAATTTACATCTAGTCAGAAACAGTGTTGCTTTGTTCCTGAAAGAGACCATTTTACGCAAATAAACAAACATAAAACAAGATCATTAATATTGATCAAGTCTTTGTATTCTTTTCATCAGAACTGGTGACGAAAATGTACTTATTTTAAATATTTCATAGTTAAATCATATTGATTTATTGCTTTTCCATTCATGGCATGTAAAACAGTTCATGAGAACTGTATTTTTTTTTTATTTTGGCAGGCAGAATAAAGTAATTTTCCATTTCTGAGTAGGGAATTAGTACTCGAGAAATGTGATATTGAAAGGGATGTAATAGGAATCCCGTCTCTGCCACCCTTCTTCTGGTTTATGAGGCTTTCTAGACATCAAGAAATTCACACCAAGGAAAAGCTTTTGAATCTCATGAAACTGGGGCAACTTCTGGCCAAGAAAGGGCAGTTTCTTTTGCAGCAGCCATTCCAGTATGTTGTATACGACCTATGGTGCTGTGCCCCCAAATTTGCTCCTCCCCATTAGTAACGACACTCATCAATTCCTGAGCAGTGCAGGTGTCTACATAGAACATGATCCTTCATGACTCCTCCCTTCCTTCAGTGCCATCATCAATCCAACTGGGAACCTCATTTTCACTGCCCCCTAGAAAGCACAACACTAAAACTCCCACAGCCAGTGCCTGGCCTCTGCTGTCGTTCTCAGACCTGCTCCGCTCACCTGCCCTGCTGCATCTGCCTTCCTGCCCCAGTCCACACTGACTGCAAAGTTGCAAATTCTTATCCAGTTTGAAGATTCTTACCCTTCCAGTGTTGGCCTCACTCAGTCTCGGTAGGAAAGGGGTCTGCCTGATCAACCTTCCTTGGTTGCTACCTACCCGTCTGCTCCCCCCACCTTCACTGTGTTCTCTGACATCTGGAGAACCCCAATAGTGACAAAGAGAACATACAAAATAGGCCTCAGATGATCCTCAAAACAGTGACAGATTTGGTCCAAAGGTGTTTAAGTCATCAGTAGAAATATGGAAGCAGCCAGCTTCCTTGCCATTCTCTCCCACCAGCACATCTTTAGGGCAGAATGCAGCCTCCAGAATCTACAGACAGAAAATGGAAGACAATTTGGACAGAAGCAGAAAAGAAAAAAATAGGTACATAATGGCTTCAGCTAGTAAGGACGTCTCAAAACAAAATGGAACAGACCAGGGTGATAAAGAATGACCCAGTGGAAAGGAAGACAATACAGCCAACCTCCCCCCCCCCCAAAAAAAAAAAACACGCATGTTAGAAACTGAGAAAGGCCCCAGTACTGTATAACTATGTCTTTTTTTTCCAGGCTTTGTGGGCACTGTCAGGGGCTGATATTGGTGGACAAGGGTGGGAAAGGAAGACAGACAATACTGATAAGAATATTCAGCAAGATTGATAAAATATTTTCTCCTATACTATGGACAAAAGCGATTAGTGATGAAGTTCAAGTGTTTAAGTGTAGGCAGAGTTTTCCTGTCCTGACGGCCCACTCCCCATCCTAGCAGCTGCTTCCAAATTACCACAAAGAGGCTTAATATTATTTATAAATGCTCAACCAATAGCTCAGGCTTTTCAACCAATAGCTCAGGCTTGTTACTAGCTAACTCTTACACTTAAATTAACCCATATTTCTATTTATGCTTTGCCACATGGCTCATGACTTGTTACCTCATTTTTTATATGTCCTGCTTGCTTGGTGGCTGTCTGGCATCTCTGACTCTACTCTCCTTCTTCCCATCATTCTCAGTTTGGCTTTCCCATCTAAATTCCTGCCCAGCTACCTGCCTGTCAGCTTTTTATTAAGCAATGAGAGTAATACATATTCATAGTGTAGAAAATAATTGTTCCACTGTAGATGTAACCAACCGTCTTATTAAATAAGAAACACAGAGCCGATTCAGAGAAGAATGCCAAGAGGTCAGAACTAAGAGCCTTACCCTTCCTGCTTCAGCTATCCTGCTTCAGCCAAGAGAGCTCTCCGAAAAAAGGGGCCTACTTCCTGTGTGTACGTCTTTAAATACTCTAGATGTTCTGCCTTCTCATTGGTTGTAAACTAAACACGTGACTGCCTTGTCATTGCCTGTATGTACCGCCCTCCAGGTCCTTAAAGGCGTGCGCCACCACCGCCACGCACTTGCTATGGCTCTATAACTCTGACCCCCAGGCAACTTTATTTATTAACATACAATTAAAATCACATTTCAGTACAAGTAAAATACCACCACATTTCCCCTTTTCTATTTTAATAAAAAGAAAAAAAAAGAAAAAGGTTATAACTAACAAAAGAAAAACTATATACAAAAGTACAATAACTATATACAATATATACAAATAATAAATGTCTAAACAATGTCTAGTCCATTTGTATTTGACAAATTCAGAGATGATAATTTCATTATCCTATTTTGTTAAGTCCAAAATGTATCTAATTCACTTTCTATCCTAATTAATCCTCAACTAACTAACCTTCAACTATAACTAACTAATCTTCAACTCCCTCAGAGACCCAAGAAGGAAATAATATTAGCTAACAAAAATAAAAACAGAAAGTGCATGCAAGCAACTTCCAAAAAATTTGTGAGTTGACAGAAACAGCCAACTGCCTGGACAGTCACCTGAGGTTTCTCCGCAATGCTGGGGCATCATCTTCAGCCTATATAGGCTTAGCATATCTGACAGACTCATTTGTGAAGTAGGATGTACACAAGGTCAACAGTTCAACCTCACATTGGGTGAGAGCAGTCCATGCACCAGAAACACCTGAATTCCACTAATGTCATGTCATGATTCAGGATTTTAAATTCTGGAAAATGTTGATGGTTTTTTTAGTTCAGCTCTCCATTCTTCTTGGCTGTGTACATATGGCTTCATCTCAGCATCCCGTTCTTCTCCACATCTCTCTATCAAATGCCAGTCTACTATTGAGAGGCGTGAGCTTAGTTACTCTTCAAGAATAACTGTTTCAGCTGCTGTTCCATAGCACATCAGAAGCCATCGGCCCACTGCCTGTTCAGCTGCCTTCGAAGAAAAGGGCACTGTACCTTTTCCGAGTTGCGAAGGCCACGTCAGGGATGGTGCCATATTGTCCTGGCCTCAGAAGATGCCTTTTGATAAAGCCATAACCACGCTTGTTTAGGCAAGAATCAGTAGTCCTTTGTTTCATGTCCTGTCTGTCCATTTTGTCATCAGTTGATTCGAGGATACTTTGTTGTCCAGTGGCTAACTTTTGCCACAATGAAAGCTAACTCCATACGCAGTTTCTTCAATGCCCATATTTTCTCTGAAGTAGATTGGTACTGCCAGGAGCCGACATGTCTCATAGTCATAACAAAAAAGAAAAATTTTCTAAGTTATTAAAACATTTTAAATGCCATATTCTGTAGATCTCTGAAGGGTTTGAAGATGACCTATCTAAAATATATCTGCTCAATTTTTAAAACATATCTAATATGACTACAAGTTCTATTGTAATGTCTAACTACTAACTATCATTTCTTTATATCCTAATGGTAATAATAATATTCAAGGATCAGAAAATTGCATTGTTAAATGAACGATATAAGTACAATTAGAAATATACATATAGCATTTTCTAACAATATCAATTTCAATATATATAATTTGTATACAATATAAAACAATCCAATCCAATGTAAAGTATTTAAAACTAGTCATTGTCTTTTTCTTCTTCTTTCTTTCTCTCTTTTTTTTTTAAATAAGAACCTTAAATCTAATCTGCTTAGTCTTTTTCCTAACCCTTGACAACAACTTGTAACCAACCCCCCTAAACAATGAAAATTATCCCAGACCCAAAACCCATTAAAAAGACCAAAAAACCACCCACCCCACACCACCTCTTTGGGAATGTGGGCGTCGTATTCTTAAAATTGCTTCCTGCTGGGTATGGGCGAAGTTATCTTTATCCTGAAAGAAAAATTTTAGGTTAATTGTCAAATTCTAGGAAAGGTAACTATATCCTTCATTATCCATTCTGTGTATAATGCCAAAGTTCAGGTTTTATCTCAAGTCCTTATTCAAGTAGTCTTTGAGACTGGATCATCTCAGCTAGTCATCTCAAAATTGCTCTGAGCACCTTGTAGTTCAAAGCTGATCTGTAGGTGATGTTTGTCAGCTTAGTGATGTTATTATTGTCCACGTGGAATTGTTGTTGTTGTGGGGCCCCAACTTCTTCCTGGAGACTTCAGTTGGTGTTAGGCCTGGCCGTGAATTCCTGCAGAAAACTGATAAGAGACTCGAACACAAAGACATATATATGCAGCTAATTGAAGCCTTTTTTTTTTAGAATTAATCAGTACTCTATATGACCATTCATATCTTAGCAAAGTTTAAAATGTATATATATCTATATATCTATATATCTATATATATTAATCTTGTAAGTTTTGATATAAAATTTATACTTTAAGAAAAGTTTAAAGAATCAGAATAGAATCAAAGAGTTGAGATTAGTAATAGAATAGTCCCTTAATTAATTTGGCTTTTCTCCTGTCTCATAGCAGAAGATGGCTCTTTTATTCTGGTATGATACAGGGAGTTTGCATTTTCCTTTTAACAACATGCTTGAGTTTAAAGAAGGAGAGAGCCATTCTCCAACTCCAAAGTCAGCTTTAAATTTTAATTGGACTGGGACTATTAGAAGACCAATAGTGTTAAATCTTTAGAGAAAAGCAGAAACAAACATTTAGGAAGACATAAAATTTTTTAGATAATATATACCCATACGCCATTTCACTCTGCTTCCTGGGATAGATGATTTGTCCCTTTTCTTCAGTTGTCTTATTTGTCCAGTGTTCTTCAGATTCCTTAACCTTCATTCTCCTAAAAGACAAAAACAAAAACCTTTCCCCAAGACTAATTTTGGGGATGTTCCTTTTTGGCAAGTTATTATCTGATTAAATGAAAAGACATGTGTTACTGGTATAAGTTAGTTTAAATTGGATGTTCATGTTGGTTGATGAGCCATCACCTCCTCTAATTAAGAGGTTTCTCTTGTTCAAATCGAACCTTTATCAATTTTGATGGTACCCACAACTTATCTTCTCCTGTAGAAACAAAAGCAAAACCTTGTCCCCAATGTAACACATACCCTGGTTTCCATTCTGAGGTCAGCACATCCTTAAAATATATAGGCTGATTTAATTCTGTAGTTTTTTCTATTATCCAATGTCTCTCTGCAGCTGTTGTTCCTTTCTCATTGGCATTAAGAAAATTCAAAGTTAATAGAGCATTATGCAGTCTATTTCTGGGGGTTTTTGTTGCCCCTTTTTGTTTATTTAGCATATCCTTTAGAGTTCTGTTTGATCTTTCTATAACTGCTTGACCTGTAGGATTATGTGGTATGCCTGTAATATGCTTTATATTGTAATAAGCAAAAAACTGTTTCATTTTAACAGAGACATATGACGGAGCATTATCAGTTTTGATTTGTGCAGGTATACCCATGATGGCCATAACTTCTAGCAAATGAGTGATTACAGAATCAGCTTTTTCAGAACTCAAAGCAGTTGCCCACTGAAATCCTGAATAAGTATCGATAGTGTGGTGTACATATTTCAGTTTTCCAAATTCTGCAAAGTGAAACACGTCCATCTGCCAGATTTCATTCCTTTGAGTACCCTTTGGGTTACATCCTGCTGGTAATGGTGTTTGATTGTAGAAGGAACAAGTAGGACATTTCTTTACTATTTCTTTGGCTTGTTGCCAGGTTATGGAAAAATCCTTTTTTAAACCTTTACTATTGACATGATGTTTTTTATGACATTCTGAGGCCTCCAGCACATTTCCTATTAATAACTTATCAATTTCATCATTGCCTTGTGCTAGAGGGCCTGGCAGACCAGTATGGGATCGAATGTGAGTTATATATAAAGGATGACTCCTTTTCCTGATTGTATCTTGTAATTGAATAAATAATGAAGTTAATTCTGAAGCATCAGGGATAAATTCTGCAGTCTCAATATGTAATACTACTCTTTCAGCATACTGAGAGTCAGTTACTATGTTGAGAGGTTCTGAAAAATCCATTAATACCAACAGAATAGCATATAATTCTGATTTTTGAACTGAATTATAAGGACTTTGAACCACTTTACTTAAATTTTCTGATTTGTAACCTGCCTTTCCTTGTTTGTTGGCATCTGTATAAAATGTACGAACTCCAGATATGGGCTTTACCCGTACAATTCGAGGCAAGATCCAATCAGCTCTCTTTATAAGATCAATTCTATCGCTTTTGGGATATTTGCTGTTAATTTCTCCCAAAAAATTACTGCAAGCTCTTTGCCAAGGTTCACTTTCTGTCCATAATTTTTCAATGTCCTCCTTAGTTAAAGGTACGACAATTTCTGCTGGGTCTATTCCTGCTAATTGACGAAGTCTCAATTTTCCTTTCCAAATCAAGTCAGAGATTTTTTCCACATAAGTTTTTAATTTTTTGTTTGGTTTATTTGGTAAAAATATCCACTCTAATATGATATCTTCCCTCTGCATTAATATTCCTGTAGGAGAATGCCTAGAAGGTAAAATAACCAAAATGCAATCCAGCTTTGGATCAATACGATCCACGTGCCCTTCATGTACTTTCTTTTCTACCAAGGCCAATTCTTTCTCAGCTTCAGGTGATAACTCTCTTGGACTATTTAGGTCCTTGTCACCTTCTAAGGTTTTGAACAAATTATGCAGTTCATCATTTTTTACCCCAACAATAGTTCATAGATGAGAAATATTTCCAAATAATCTTTGAAAGTCATTAAGAGTCTGTAGTCTATCTCTCCTAATTTGCACCTTTTGGGGTCTAATTTTTTGTAGCTCTATTTTATATCCTAAATAATTAATAGAATCTCCTCTTTGTATCTTTTCAGGAGCAATTTGTAATCCCCAGCAAGGCAAAATTTTCTTTACGTCTTCAAACATTCTTTCTAAAGTATCTGCATTTGAGTCAGCTAGTAAAATATCATCCATATAATGATAAAGTATAGATTTAGGAAATTTTTTACGTATCACTTCCAATGGCTGTTGTACAAAATATTGGCACAGAGTTGGGCTATTCAACATTCCCTGTGGGAGGACCCTCCATTGAAATCTTTTAACCGGTTGAGAATTATTATAAGTAGGCACTGTGAAAGCAAATCTTTCTCTGTCTTTTTCTTGTAACGGTATTGAAAAGAAACAGTCTTTTAAATCAATAACTATGAGAGGCCATCCTTTTGGTAACAGAGTAGGCAGAGGAATTCCAGATTGTAGAGATCCCATTGGCTGAATTACTTTGTTAATTGCTCTAAGGTCTGTTACCATTCTCCATTTACCAGATTTCTTTTTAATAACAAATACAGGAGAATTCCAAGGGCTGGTTGATTCCTCAATATGCTGAGCATTTAACTGTTCTTCTACCAGCTCTTCTAAAGCCTGGAGTTTCTCTGTTGTTAAAGGCCATTGCTGGACCCATACAGGCTTGTCTGTTAACCATTTTAAAGGTAGAGCTGTTGGTGTCTTTGGAAGATCATCAGTTGTTGTGCCCTGTTCTTGTATAATATGGATGGCTGGTGACCACTCAGAATAATGCCTTCTAATATTTCTCTCAGAAACATGTGCTAATTTATGATTTGTTTCTGAGATTAGAGGGATGTTAATCTGAGTATTCCATTGTTGCAACAAGTCTCGACCCCACAAGTTCATAGCTATGTTAGCTACATATGGTTTCAATTTTCCTCTCTGTCCTTCTGGACCTATACACTCGAGCCATCTTGCACTCTGTTTCACCTGAGATAATGTCCCAATTCCTAACAGTTGAACATTTACCTCCTGAAGAGGCCAAGTTGGATGCCAAAATTCTGGTGCAATTATGGTAATGTCCGCACCTGTGTCTACCAGACCAGACAACAAAACACCATTTATTTTTATCGATAATTTTGGTCTTTGTTCATTAATAAAAGTTTGCCAAAAAATTTTCTTTATATTTGCTCCTGAATTTTCTATTCTATCTGTTTCATCATCCTGACCAGCATGACTTATTCCAATAGGTATTTGGTTATTTAATTGCTCTGGGTAGGGGTTTCCTCTACGACTGCAGGAAAGGTTTGAACTGGATTTGCTATTGGGGCCTGCATGAGGCCCCTCTGGGAGTTTCCTGAAGACTGAGGCAAAGGATTACCCTGTCTGTCCCTTGTTGATCTACATTCGTTGGTCCAGTGTTTTCCCTTACCACACCTTCTGCATACTCCAGAAGGAAGGGGCTTTCTGTTGCCATTGTTCCTTGAAGAAACATTGTTTCTAGGAATGACCTGTTTACAGTCCCTTTTCAAATGTCCTTGCTTTCCACATCCAAAACATCTAACATTCCTCAAACCTTTTGAAATTGCTTCTCCTACCCATGTATCATCATGCTCATGAGCTTCAACATTAACCGTATCTCTAATCCAATCTTCCAAAGGTGCAGATCTTGCCTTTAACGGCCTGATTATTGTTTTGCATGCTGCATTCGCATTCTCAAAGGCCAAAGATTCAATTATTATCTTACTAGCTTCTGAATCCGGGACCATTCTCTTTACTGCTGAAGCCAGTCTTTGTAAAAAATCTGTGAAAGATTCTTTTGGGCCTTGTACAACCTTTGTAAATGACTCAGTTTTTTTTCCTGGTTCCTCAACTCTGTCCCATGCATTCAAGGCTGCTGTTCGACATAAAATTAGGGTTTGGACATCATATAAACATTGTGTTTGTGCTGAAGCATATTGACCTTCTCCAATAAGCTGATCCTGGCAGACTTGTATTCCTTTATCCCTCCACTGCTTTTCTATGTTTTTAGCTTCGTCCTTGAACCAAGTTAGCCACTGAAGCCTTTGACTGGGTTCAAGAACACCTTGTGCCAGCTCCCGCCAGTCCTGTGGTACAATCCTATTATATGTTGACCAAGAGTTTAACATTTGCTTTACATATGGGGAATGCATACCATAAGATACTATTGCCTCCTTAAACCTTCGTAAATCTATCATATCAATTGGAGCCCAAATATTTTGTGTAGTCATTTGATCAGGCGACTGCTGTACGGTTACTGGACAAACTAAGGGTGACTGTGTGAAAACAGGCTTTCTTTCTGTAACCCTATGATCCAATCTTGAAGCAGCTTCACTGTTAGTTTCTTCTGTCTGAGTTTTTACAGGTTTAATAGGTTTTTCTAAAGCTGTCATCCTGGCACTTAAATTGACTATCTTTTTAAATAGTAAAATGAGGATAAACATAGTAATAAAATGCATGATTCGATCAACAGTAATCTTCTCATATAGCTGTTCCATTGTCAGACTGTCTAAAAGTGCAAACAAATTTTCTTCCAATGTACACAGAAAACCCATTTTTTTTTTAATGTGGAAAAAAATTTTTTTTTCTTTTAAATAATTTTCTTTAAAATATCTGATATGTTAAGTGACTTACCAAGTCCTTGTAGAACAGTACCAATCCGAGGGAATTTCAAACAGCCACCTAGTGTCCGAGGTGCGAGTCCAGAGAGAGAGAGAGAGAGAGAGAGAGAGAGAGAGAGAGAGAGAGAGAGAGAGCAAGCAAACGTAGCCACAAGTTCTGCCTAAGAGCTTGAATCCAGCCACGTGTTCCCGCTTGAGCCTAGTCAAGCCTTGGCTCTGGCTACCTTAAGCTCCAACCACGTGCGTTGGTTTTACAGGCAGGGGCCCTGTTCGGCAGGGCAGGCCTGAGTTGTTTGTAACACTGGCTTTAAGCAAGTAGCTCAAGGTTGGTCCGGCCTGAGGCCAAGCCGACCTGGGCCTGGGCTAGGGAGCCGGCCGCCCTGGCGGGAAACCAGACCTGCCGGCCGCCCTGGCGGGAACCCGGACCTGCCGCCAAGCCAAGTTAAGCGGTTTTAATGGATTCTTATCACGTTGGGCGCCAAATGTAGATGTAACCAACCGTCTTATTAAATAAGAAACACAGAGCCGATTCAGAGAAGAATGCCAAGAGGTCAGAACTAAGAGCCTTACCCTTCCTGCTTCAGCTATCCTGCTTCAGCCAAGAGAGCTCTCCGAAAAAAGGGGCCTACTTCCTGTGTGTACGTCTTTAAATACTCTAGATGTTCTGCCTTCTCATTGGTTGTAAACTAAACACGTGACTGCCTTGTCATTGCCTGTATGTACCGCCCTCCAGGTCCTTAAAGGCGTGCGCCACCACCGCCACGCACTTGCTATGGCTCTATAACTCTGACCCCCAGGCAACTTTATTTATTAACATACAATTAAAATCACATTTCAGTACAAGTAAAATACCACCACATTCCACAGCATTTCTCCCTTTTTTCTAATTAAAAAAGAAGGTTTTAACCTTACTATAGTAAAACTATATATAACAAAAACAGTTTTAAGTAAGAATTACAGTAACAATATCCAGTCTATTTGCATTTGGCAAAATTAGAGGAAATACTTAATTATCTATCTAACCTTGTTGAGTCTACAGTTTTGTATCTAATTTATCTTTTATCTTAACTAGGGAAAACTATAACTATCTAATCTTCAACTCCATCAAAGACCTCAGAAGGGTGAAATGTTACCTAATGACAGGGACATCAGGCTTCCTGGACAGTCACTCAAAGCTTTTCTGTAACATTGGGGCATCCAACTCTGGCCTATAGACCTAGCATATCTGACTGACTTTCCTGTAAAGCAGGGAATTCTGAAGGACTGTCTTATCTTCTCTTGACAAAGTTCAGCAGTTGCCTTTTTTGTTTCCTGCTGGTCCAGTTTGGACAGTAACTGTCAGCAATTGAGGCAAAAGAAGTTTCTTTGCCCACATGGCTAGTTTATAAAGAAAATAAATTCCACTGGAGTTTCTTCGATGCTCAACATCTTCTCTGAAGTACATTGGTGCTGCCAGGAGCAGATGTGTCTCATTTTAAATGCTATATTCTGTAGGTCTTTGAGGTGTTTGACGATTACCTATCTATCTTTGTATATATCTTTGTATATCTAGAAAATCTAAATGGCATGACTATAAGTCTGACTATTATGATGACTATTAATCTGTATTTCTTAATTATACATTACATTTTTAATTGAGCTGCATAAACACAATACCTTAAACAAGAGTAGAAATATACATACAGTATAACAAAATTAACTTTAAATTTGTTTCAATAAACTAAAATCTATACCAATGTAAAATATTTTGAGATTGACTGGGGTTTTGTTTTTATTAAAGTAGATTCAATAATCTACCCTTTTCCCCCATCATTTCCATATCATTAAAGAGAAATAATTGAATCCCATTACAGACTGTGTATTTGAGATGACTTGATGGGAAAAAGAATGAACCCAAGTGGGAGGTCGTTAAAAGAAATGACAGAACCAGCCCATGCTCCTGTGTTTAGTTATTTCTGAGTGTGCAAGAATCTACCCTTGCAATGATGGGAACATAGGAATCAGGTGGGGTGACGGGATTCTGAACAGAAGGGTTTTAATAAGGGGCATAAGGAAGGATTCCTAGAGAAGGGAAGAAGAAAGAGACCATCATGTCATCAGAGGTAGTGTGGGAAAGTGCTAGGGAGAGAAGATGACAGATAGTCTGGCTCGGATGCAGAACACAGAGTTTTGTTTTGTTAGGTTTTTAAGACGTATTTTTGTGTATATGTATGTGTGAGTGTATGTGTAAATGTACGTTTATGTGGGGGGATGGGTGTGTGTGTGTGTGTGTGTGTGTGTGTGAGAGAGAGAGAGAGAGAGAGAGAGAGAGAGAGAGAGAGAGAGAGAGAGAGAGAGAGAGAGAGAGTGAGTATGCCATGTGTGTATGGGTGCTCACAGAGGCCAGAAGAGGTTGCCAGAATCCCCAGAGCTGGAGTTACAGGTGGCTGTGAGCTGTGGTATGAGTCCTCTAGAAGAGCAGCAAGTGCTTTTAACTGCTGAGCCATCTCTCCAGCCCCCTGTTTTTTGTTTTATTTTGTTTTTAAGATTAACTTCTCATGCCTCAGCTTCCTCCTCTCTTAAGTGAACTCTAAGTGACTACCTAATAGTGAGCTAGTGCATAGAGTTAAGAATTCTTAACAGATATAAATTAATACTACTTCCTCAATTGTAAAGCAGTTCCTTTTGTCATAACAAATGACCATACACAAATTATTTTAATAAGAACATCTCACTTTTTTATGCTGATAATTTTTTGCAGTTCATTTAGACACAAAGCAATATGATTTCATATTCACAAATGAGAAAGCCAAGAATTTAAAAAAAAATCTGGCTTGTCTAATTTCACATACTGGTAAGTGATACACACAGTCATGACCCAAATCCAGGAGTTCTGAGCCTAAAATCTATAGATTTGACACTCAGTTACCTTTCTAAATAAGAGAGAACCTTGGCATTTTCCCAAAACCCAAGAAACCATGGTCACCACCAGAGTGAAGACGTAAAAGCAACTTAACTAACATGAGCAAATGTCTTGTTCTCTCTTCCTTTGATTCTTGCAGATGTGATCACAAACTCCAACAGTATTCCTTACATTCAAAGCCAAGAACAAAGGGACAATGACACCAGCTGTTCTGTGTGTTTGTGTGTGGTGTATGTATATGTGCATATGTGTGTGCAGGTGTACATGAAGGTCAACATCAAGTAGCTTCCCCTGTTGCTCACCTTCTGTATCTTAGTTTTTATATTTATTTATTTTGTGTGTATATGTAGGGGCACATATGCAACCACGTATGTGGGGAGGTCAGAGGATCACTTATAGGAATCCGTTCTCTCCTTCTACCCTGTGGGTCCTAGGAATCAAACTCAGGTGGTCAGGTTTGGTGGCAAATGCCTTTACCCCCTGAGCCATTGTGCCAGCCAGCTTTCAACTTATTTTTTTTTTTTTGATACGGGTCTCTCATTCAGTGTGAAGCTCACTGATTTACCTGGGTGGCTGGGCAGCAAGCCACCAGTATCCTCCTGACTCTGCCGCCCAGTCATGGAATTATAGGATATGCTACTACACCTGGCTTCCTCTACGGGTGCTGGGGATCCGAACCCAGGCCTCCAGGCTTGCAGAGCAGTCACTTCACTCACTGAACCATTTCTGCAGTTCTCCATTTGTACTCAGAGTAGAACAAAAGGTTTTTCGAAAGCTCCCATGAGAATGAGCTCACACAGCTAGTCAGGCTAAGCTTTAGACTAACCCTTAGTCTAATGATGAGGTCAACGGAACGGGGAACCCAGGAACTTGTAGGGTTCAGCTCATGGACCCGGCAAAAGAAGAGGGGACCATGCTTGGAAATAGGAAAGAGGGATGGACATTAGGAAAGCAGTTAACAGTGCCAGTCAAAAAGATAAAGAAATTATTTTGCAGATAGGGGAAGCTGTGAAATCAAATAACAGCTAACAGGTACTGAGGCATTAATCTCCCCCCAAGCTAGTAAAGGGGGGAAGCCAAGTTCAATGAAATCAGAGTGTAAGAAAACAAAATATGAGGTCAGTTGTGAGAACCCTGTTTCCAGTCTCCAGATATCGAACAACAAAATTAACTGAAGACCTGAGAGAGGTAGTCACCTTTTCCCGCTGTTACCGGATCACTCGTAATGCAAGCACAGAAGTATGCTTCATTTCATCTGTACGAACTAGATGAACATTTTGTTTGGTTTTATCCCAAGTATGTGGGACAATCTGCCAACTACGTTAGTCTCCTCTCCAAGTTGCATGCTCCAAAGCGCTAGCTTCTTAAAGTGGCCTTCTGGCAAGAGATCCCGGAGAAGTAGCTCATATTTGGAATTGTCAGGCCTTCTGGCGGTGCCGGCCGGCAGGGGATTCATCATGTACTAGGACTGAGAGAATGGAACATCGCCTACAAGTGTGACATTTGGGTTGGATACCCAACTCTTCATATGGACATTCTTTAAATCCCCTCAAATGTGTGTAGTGGGGGGATGAGAGTCAAACCTTTGCAAACGTGGAGGAAATATGTTATGAGAGGCCCCTCATGTTAGTACACTAATATCTTGGTAGAAGGCTCAGCAGTTGAGTGGTTTCTTAAGGAAGTCTCCCCAGCAACCTCCCTGTGCCCCATTTCATTCACTACTATCTGGCCCTGCACTTGATTGTAAGTCTCATGGTGGTGGAGATGATCTTTTATTTGGCCCTACATTTTCCCTCGTCATTGAGGTGAAGTCTTTTAGGAAGTGTTTCTGCATGGTCAGTACTCAGATGCTGTGTTCCAGAGGCAGTCAAGGTTGTACCTCGCACTGGCAGCTGAACTTGGTCATGTGTAAGAGTCTCCTGGGTAGTACTGGTTTTGAAAGCATGAAGGGGTCATTCAGAGCAGCAGAGGCTTGGCACTCTGAGAGGCCAAGAGAGGTCATTAGAGAAGGTACACCCTCAGTAGCAGTTGAATCCTCAGGTCCAGGATTAAAGGAGTCATGCAGAGAAGTTGAGGCTTGGCACCATGAAGAATGGCCAGAAGAGGCTATGGGTGAAAGTGTAGCCCAGTTGCAGCAGCAGACCCCAGTGTTTTGAAGATGCCAGTACCATGGGATGACCACCAAGAACAGTAGCAGCTGTGGAGTGGAGCCAGCTGCAGCCTAGAAGACAAACTGTGTGTGCTGCAGAGAGCAGAGCTGGAGAAGTGACCCAAGCCCTCTGGAGGAGCCCAGGAGATGGTGAGTGGATCCCAGCCATCGGACAGTGAATTATTTACACTGTTAGAGTGTGGTTTTGCTTTGCTCAGATTGTGACTGTACCCTGGTTCTACCCCCTTTAAGTAAGACAGTCTTTAATTTGTGTTTGATTTTACAGGAGCCCAGTTAATAGACTTTGAACTTTCAGAGATTTGGAATTTTACAGAGACTTTGGATTCTAAAAGAGATCAGATATTTTAAAGAGACTGTGTTTTTTAAGTGTTTGAATTTTTAAAGACTGTAGGGCTTTTAAAATTTGTAATTTTTACATTGTAACATTGATATTAATGTGTGATCTTGGGGTTAAACAAGAAAGAGAAGTTTGTGTCTTAACAGTGATATGTGTGTGTGTCAAGTTGACAAGGGGCCAATTGTCCCGGTTGGTTTTATTTAAACTTGACACAAATTAGAGGCATTTGAAAGGAGGGACCCTCAATTAAGAAACCACATCCGGCCAGGCAGTGGTGGCACAGCACTCAGGAGGCAGAGGCAGGCAGATCTCTAGGAGTCTGAGGCCAGCCCAGTCTACAGAGTGAGTTCCAGGACAGCCAGGACTACACAGAGAAACACTGTCTTGAAAAACCAAAAGAAAAAGAAACAAACAAACAAACAACATCCTCAGATCTGGCTACACAGCATTTTCCTAATTAGAATTTGATGGGGGGAAAACCCAGTCTATGGTGGGTGGTGCCATTCCTTGGCTGGTAGTTCTGGGTTCTGTAAGAAAGCGGGCAGAACAGCCCTGACAAGCAAGCCAGTAAGCAGCACTCTTCCATGGCCTCTGCATCGGCTCCTGCCTCCAGGTTCCTGCCATGTTTGAGTTCCCTGAACAGTGATATGGAAGGATAAGCCAAATAAACCCTGATTTAGCCAAATAATCGACTTTCCCCAAGTCACTTTTGGACCTGGTGTTTCATCACAGCAATAGTAACCCTAACAAAGGTGGCTGGACTTTCATGCTTTAAAAGGGACAAGCATGAGGACCTGAGTTCAGATCCCCAGAATTTGAATAAAAAGCAAAGAACTGTGGCATACATCTTTAATCCCAGCACCAGGGAAGGGGGCAAAGATAGGGGGACTTGGGGGGCTTGCTAGCCAGCCAGTCTAGCCAATTAGTGAGCTCCAAATTCAGTTTGAGAAACTCTCTCAAAAGATAAGGTAGAGGGAATTGAAAAAGACACTTGACATTAAACTCTGGCCTCCACATGTACATGTAGGCGTGTACACACAGGTACACATACACACACACACACACACACACACACACACACACACACGTACGCACGCACATACACAGGATTAAAGCATTTATCCATTGGATATCCGTTATAAAAAGTCCAAGTATAGACTCCCAGGTGTCAAATGTCAAAGGAAATGTTTCAGCATCCCTCTGACACAGGACCATAAATCCCATACAGAAGAATGCTTTGATGACTTGCATGACTACTCACTAGAACACATGAGCCTGTGCTGTATGTGAACTCAGGAAGCAGACAGATGAATAAATGTCAGGCAATCTCACAAGGATGCGTGAGAGGGGGGACTGATGACACACAGCCAGTTGGACCTTATGGTGTCTTGGAGAACAGTTGAGAACTGGAGGAAGCAACTTAAAGAAGAAGATACAAAAAGCATCAGAAGCTAAAAAACGCTGATAGAGCCTGTGTTTACAGTAAATGTCTATATCTAATCCAGAGGAAGAATAAATAAGCAAAGCAGGTAGAGTGATTGAAAGTTTTTGACAGGTTGAGTTATATACAAATTGCACATTGTTATGGGTTGAGCTCTGACCTACAAAAATGGATATGTTGAAAACCTAACCTCCAGCCATGGTACCTGAGTATGCCAGCTTCTTCCCAACTCCCAGCGGCTTCTCTCCTGAGTCAACTCAGCCTTCTCTATGGCAACACTTCCACTGGGTCATCTGATTTGTCCTCCACAAATGTCCAAGTCTGCATGATTGTCATAATATACACCAGTGACTCTCAAACTTCACTACACATTATGACCACCTGGGCATCTTTGAGAAGTGCCAATGTCCAGGACAGACCCAGAGGAGAAGTTCTTGGGCAAGTTCTAGGCATCAGTGTGTTTAAACCGTCTCTAAGTTGTTACAAGTGCAATCAAGTCTTAGGACCTTTATTTAGTCTAGATGGAAAATGAAGTCCCTAAAATAAACACTCCCGGCATTTCTGTTTTGTCTCCCAGAACAAATGAAATTGAGTTGACTTGCTTTGAATACCTCTCCTTGAACCTTCTGTGCCTTTTGTAGCGAATTCACTATCTAGAAGTGAGGAAGCTGAGAAAGGTTTGCTAGAAACAGAACTGCAAATTAAAAAGTTGAAGCCAGAGACTCTAAAAAACATGAGTACAATCAGAAAAACAAATTTTATGCTCAAGTCAAGCACATCCCGGGAATCACCCCCCTCCCACCTTGCCGTCCGCTCCTGTTTGTTCTGAGCTGGGGTGATCGGTTTTGTAAAGAAAGCATATTTCAGACTCAGTCTTCACAGGACGCTGTCTACACTTTCTGTTTAAATGACATCCCTTATGATGTATGAATTTCAAAGAGGCGACATCCAAACTCATCTCAGGTTTTCTTAGGCATTATTATTCATGAAGCTCTGTTTGAGGATATCTGCCGGCTTCTGTTCCAAAGACCAGGGACCCCTACTGTAATAAACAAGTCATTTACATGGCGGAAATGAAAAACCTGCCACGTCTGCCAAATGAAGGCAGACATGCCTGGGCATAGAGGGATTGATGGAGTGAGATTAGAGAAAGTTAAAGGCTGGGTTAAAATATATCAAATCTGCCAAACAGCGGGGATCCTACCAACAACTAATGGGAATGGATATTAGTGCCTAGATCATGTGGCATTTTTTTTTTCTAAAGAAAGAAGAATGTATGAAGGCTCTAAATTCTAAGCTTTAGCCAAATCACAGGATGCCTGCCACATGCTGGCTGGCCCAGTCATAGCAATTTCTCTTACTGCTTCTTCCCCCATGGGCGTCATCTGCGTACATAAATACAGATCATCGGCCCTCTACATCTTATCCCTCAGCATCTGAGAAAACAGCTCTGGCCTAAGACACTGGTCACCAGTGAACTATAGCAGAGGCGACTCAACAATCCATGCAACTTGCTCTACTCACCCATCATGTGTTCTCCTGTGAGTCTGTCCTGGGTCACATCCCTCGGAACATTCAGCTTCGAGTTCTTTGCTTCAACCATCGCTCGGGTGGTCCATATCCCTCATCATATACTGTTCTAGACCTGTAAGGATAAAACTCACTCCTTCCTTCCAGTAGTCCTCCCTCTGCAGTTGATACTTCTGAGATTTCAATGTTATAGGTGAAGGAATGGCACAGAGATACTGAATACAGTATTCCAGGTCACACCATGAGTGACTGGTGGAGACAGTGTAAAGACAAGCTCACTTCTGACTCAAAGTTCATGTTCTAATATCATCTACACATCTTTCTGGCTACCATGTAGCCAAGTGGCTATTTCTTCTACCATTGCCCTGTATCAGTTTAAAAGAAGGTCATTCCCAACAGCTGTAGTAGAACCTGCATGGAGCCAGACTAGACCCTCTGCATGCGGGAGACAGTTGCGTAGCTGGGACTGTTTGGGGGCCCCTGGCAGTGTAATCAGGAACCATCCCTGGTGCATGAGCTGGCTTTTGGTGGTCCTTTACCTATGGTGGGACACCTTGTTCACTCTTGATGCAAGAGGGAGGAACTTGGTCCTGCCTCAACTGAATGTACCAGGCTTTGCTGTTCCCCCATGGGAGG
Source organism: Peromyscus eremicus (assembly GCF_949786415.1). Classification (NCBI taxonomy): domain Eukaryota; kingdom Metazoa; phylum Chordata; class Mammalia; order Rodentia; family Cricetidae; genus Peromyscus; species Peromyscus eremicus. The sequence goes on along the minus strand of NC_081418.1, from coordinate 85,860,738 downwards.
ACTTTCCCTTTTGGAGGAGGGGATGGGGGATAGGTCGAGGGGAGGCGTGGGGAGAGTGAGAGGAGGGATGAGAGGGAAATCTGTGGTTGGTATATAAAATGAATAAAGTATTTTTTAATTAAAAAAAGCAGGTCCCAGCACTCGGGAGGCAGAGCCAGGTGGATCTCCGTGAGTTCGAGGCCAGCCTGGGCTACCAAGTGAGTTCCAGGAAAGGCGCAAAGCTACACAGAGAAACCCTGTCTCGAAAAACCAAAAAAAAAAAAAAAAAAAAGCAGGTCATTCTATTCAGTTTCCCATACCTCCAGGCTCTGCATCTTCTGATGTTACATATTTCAAAATAACCAAAAGACTAAATGTTTCAGGGTAACAGATATTCTAAATACCCCAAGTCAATCGTTAGGCAAAGTATGTGCAAAAAGACACACCAAGCTTTACCTCGTGAGTACATGTGATGTTTATGACAATTAAAAAGACAGAAATAGACGCTGGGAACATAGCTCAGTTAATAGAATGCCTACCCAGCATGCACAAGGTCCTGGGTTCGATTCTCAGCTCAGCATAAACCATGCTTGGCACAAAGTCAGCACAGGGGCACATGCCTGCAATTCTAGCTCTCCAGAGGTAGAGGCAGAAGGATCAGAAGTTCAAAGTTACTTTGGGCTCTAGGGTGAGTAGGAGGCCATCCTGGGATCCATGATACTCTGTCTGAAAAATAAAATAAGGGCTGAGGGAGATGGCTTGGAGAGAAAGAGTGCTTATGGCACAAACATCAGGATCTGAGTTCAAATCCCCAGAATGCACATCCATTGGAGCCTGGTGGGCTCAGCAGTCAGGACACAAGTAAAGACATGGGTTCCCTCTTCTCTCAATGACTATCAATGGCCAATGGTTGAGAGGAAAACGGTGAAACCCGGCAAGCCTCTCCCCATCCCATGACTGATTAGTGACACGACCAGTCCTGTGTGGGCCCAATGCCAGTCATTACAGTTGCCATGAATTCACAGTTGCAATGGCATCTGGCAGCTCGTTACCCTATCTCCCGCTCTACCATACTTCCCATCTCCTCTTCTGTGACCTTCCATGTTTTGGATTGTATCTACGGATGTATTTGTTTTTATTTCTGCGTATGAGGTGTGTCTGTGAATTTATATGTGCCCATGTGTGTGGGTGTCCTCATATGTCAGAAGAGAGTGGTAGATCCCCTGAAACTAAAGTTACAGGTGATTGTGAGCCACCTCGCGTGGGTGCTGGGAACTGAACTTAGGTCCTCTGCAAGAGCAGCAAGTGCTCTTAGCTGCTGAGCCATCTCTCCAACCTCATGGACTGGAACTCTGGTTATACACTCACCATTTTGCTCAGGACCAAGATAACAAGACTCCAGTAGAAAAGCATGCCGCTGCCCACATAAAATTCACAATGTAGCTGGAAAGGTGAGTATACTAGCTGCTTTTCTCGCTCCCGTGAAAGAATCCCCCCACAGAAACAACTTGAGGGTAGAAGGCTTTATTGTGGTCCACAGTCTCACGGCAGGAAAGGCATGGCAGCAGTCACGGCAGTGGAAGTAGCTGTACCAACGCAGGGGTGAGTATGCTGGTTTGGTTGAGAAACATGCCCACACCCGCTAATCTATTTGAACACTCAGGCTCCAGTCGGCGATGTTCTTTCGGGGGCAGTGTTATGGGATCTTTTAGAGTACTAAGAGAAATACATTTTGGGGTGTAGAGCGTTGAAGGTTTTATTGCCTGACTCTCTCTCTCTCTCTCTCTCTCTCTCTCTCTCTCTCTTTCTCTCCCTTCCTCTTTCTCTCTCTCAATCTCTCAATCTCTTCTCAGTCTCTCTGTCTCTCTTTCTGTCTCTCTTTCTCTCTCTCTTTCTCTCTCTCTCTCTTTCTCTCTCTTCCTCTTTCTCTCTCTCAATCTCTCTCTCAATCTCTCAATCTCTTCTCAGTCTCTGTCTCTCTCTGTCTCTCTCTCTCTGTCTTCCTCTTTCTCTCTCTCTCAATCTCGCAATCTCTTCTCAGTCTCTCTGTCTCTCTTTCTCTCTTTCTCTCTCTCCCTCTTTCTTTCTCTCTCAATCTCTTCTCAGTCTCTCTATCTCTCTCTCTCTCTCTCTCTCTCTCTCTCTCTCTCTCTCTCTCTCTCTCTCTGCTTTCTGTGTAGGAAAATGTGACTGGCCAGCTTCTGGTTGCTGCCGCCATGCTCACCCTGACTGTCTCCATGACGCTTTCCTCTCCATGATGGGCTCGATCCCCCTGCAACCACAGGTCAAAACCAACCCTCTCTCCTAAGTTGCTTTTAGTTGTGGTGTTTTATCACAGCAACAAAAAAAGTAACATTGTCTAGAGTCAGAAAACAGAGTTCTGAATGGTCTCTAGCCAATGAGGCCTATCCCATCCCCATCCCGCAGGACCCATTTCCTCCAAGGAGGCCCCTTCTCCTTAAGGCTCCAAGACTTCTCAAAGCGGTGCCTCCTGTAGGAAGCATTTCACATTCAAGTCATAACAGCAAGTCAAACGTGAGAAATGAAAATGGTGTTTATGATTTTTAAAGCATGAATACTTTTATTAATCTGTTCAATAAATATGAATGGGGATAAGCATTTGCTGGCATGGGAAAACAAAACCAGAGACATACTCCCTGCCATCAAGCAGTTCACAGTCAGACTGAGGACACAGCCGCCTCAGGATGATCAAGCCACTGAGTCCAGCCTGGTGAAGGCTATTGACAACAGCACATGCAGAACAGGCAAGAGCATTTCTTCTCTCTGTGTTCTTGTGTGGCCGTGACTAGCTACCTCGGGTTCCTGCCGTGGCTTTCCCATGTTAATGGACTGTAACCTAGAGCCGTGGTCTAAAATAAGCCCCTTCTCCTCTAAACTGCTTTCTGTCACATGGTTTATCACAGTAATAAATGAGACAAGGACACTGCCCAGAAGTCAGTGACGCAGCGATTTCTTAGTTAAAATCCCTTGACCCCATTTTAGACAATCCACATTCCATAGCGTGTGTTCAGATCGTTGGAAATTGTGTTATATTTAATGGGATGGTATTAAATTCTGTAAAATACAGCCATGTAATTTTTCTAATATTGAAAACTATTTATCTTTTTTGTCTGTACTCATAAGACCAGATCCTCAATCTCTTTGCATCTCTGCTTTTTTACCGTGATTGATCCCTGAGTTCAGCGAAGAGAAAAAGAGGGACGATATTTTTTTTCCTTTTGGCTTCCCTCTGATACTACAACAAAGAGTGGTGTGGGCAAACATTTATTGAGCCAGGCAGTGTGATAAATTCTTTAAATGGATTATCTTGCTTAATCCTCTTAATAATCCTATATGAAGTGGCTACTGTAGTGATCCTCAGCTTCGGATGAAACACACAGTGGCTAAATCGGTTGCCAAGCAACAGGTACTTAGCAGGCGGTGATGCTGAAATACAAATCCAGGCAATGTGACCCCTCTCAGCCACCATCAGTTTCCTCTGGATTGAAAGATTGCCTCCAGGAAGGAGAAGGAAGTTTCATGAGATTCAGGAAGCAAACAAACTTCTCCTGTCTGAGAAAGCCAATTCATAATGCCCTTCCGGGGTTATCGAAGCCCCCAAGGAAGGAGACACTGACCAGCCAAGCTCCAAGATTCCTGGTCCTGTCAGGCCGCCTGCAAGGCTTCAGAGAGCTCTGTGACGCACAGTTTATGAATGGCCACCCTGTGGTGGTGGGCTCCGGGCAATGCAGGGGCTTCTGAGTTCTCCCCGCGTCTGTCTAACCCCCAGGAAAACTCATGGGTTCCCCAAGCTGACTTTGGTACAATGGTTACTTGGGTCTGTAGTTGGTTCCCTTTCTGGGGTGGGTAGACATGTGCGTTACTTCTCTGAGAATGCCACCCTCTACAGCCTGTGCTTGTCCCCGGCTCTAACTGTGGCTGTTCAAGTGAACAGGATGTGAACTGAGAGCAAAATGGGGAATCAACCACTGGAAAACAAGCCAGACCTCCGCAGGGAGCAGCACCTCCAGATCTACACCGCAGTGCAGAAGCAGCTTAAGCCTTGGCTTCCTGGCTCCCCTCTGCACCTTCTCTTGGTATGGGAAGTGGTTTTATTTCTATACCATTATTCTACTGTATACAAGCTTAGAAAATAATTACTGCTGTCCCATCACCTCTTCCCTTATATTCTTATTTTACTTTAGAAAAGATTGTGTGTGTGTGTGTGTGTGTGTGTGTGTGTGTGTGTGTGTGTGTGTGTGTACCTGTGTTTGAAAGATATTTGATAACATTTCAATAGTTTACTTTGGCTCAGAGGGTAAGGTGCATGCACCAAGCCTGATGACCTAAATTTGATGCCCAGGACATACATGGTACAAGGAGAGAACTGACTCCCGAAAGTTGTCCTCTGACCCCCACATGTGTGGTATGGCACCACACACATGTAGGCATGCACAAATAAATAAATAACAAATAAATAAAACATAATTTTTCAAGAAAAAAACAAAAACTAAGATGAACAAGTTGTATACAAATACATCAATGTAGTTGATAAACATAACTTGAAGAAATTCTGAATTAAAAAATAAGTTTCATGACAATCAACCTGCAATGTAGGAAAGAAAATTAAATAAAAACAAAAGCAAAACATAAAATTCCTGTCTTCAGTCTCAAAATCTATACAACAATATTTAAATGCAAGAGAATTCAAACTACCATTAAAGAATAGAATTTTAGCAGCTCTTTTAATAACTAACAAGAAAACAAAAGCATCAGTATGCAAAAATTTTTGAAGCAACGAAATAAAAAATCTAAACTATGACATTAACAGAATGCTGTTCCAGACAATTTTTGAAAATTGAGTAGAAAGAAGCATGTATATAAAATTTGCAAAAAACAAAATGCAAAGTCAAATGGCGAGTAAACATTTGTAAAGATCTTCAACTCAAATTGGGTATAGTGCTGCAAACCTCTAATCCCAGCACTTGGGAGGCTGAAGCAGGAGGATTACCACAAGTTCAAGGCCAGCTGGGCCACAGAGTGAAACTCTGCCTCAGAAAAATTATTGGAATGTACTTAAAGTAGAGTGGAAATTAAAGTCATGATGTAACGCCATGTCAGACCTTCCTGTGGTGTCGATGAGGCTGCAAAGCCAGAAGAAACTTGGAGGATGAAATTTAATTTGTTTCAACCATTTTCAAGAGTGTAGGGAGCTGAAGCTTGCAACTGTCCCTCACACAACAAGTTCACTACAAAGCGAGAATTTTAATTTATTGCTGATGGCATAGCCAAACACCACCCATGGGATGGTTTAAAACCAGAAATCAATTTTCTCTGTGTCTGGAAGCCAGAAGTGCAAGGCCAAGGTGTCCCCGGATTTTGTTTCCTAGAGCCTCTCTATCTCATCGACGGCCACCTTCCTGGTACCTATTCAAATGGTGATCCCACTGGGTATGACATGCCTGCCAGTGTTCTGTGCACCGTCATCACTGAGGTTTCTCAGTGTGTCCTACCCTCTTCTTCTAAAGACACTCGTCATTGGATTGGGGCCCATCCCAAGCACACTTTTTAAGAATCATCCCTTTATGGTACCTATTTTTACTCACATTCTGAGATACTGAGAGTTCCTGTTTCAATATATGGAATTTGAAAGGACACAATTCATCCCTCAATCAGAGTTTCCTTAGAGAAAGTCACCTATGGGCTCATAAAGAGATTTGTATAGCATCTTAATTACATTTTCTGTAAATATGTGTAAAAAGCCAAAAATAATGAAAATAACAAATACCCATTTATTTTGATAATGTACTTCTGTTAAAATGAAGTCTCGGCTTCCTGGCTCCCCTCTCTGCACCTTCTCTTCAGTTCTATCGAAGGGGCAGGCCACTACGAATTTGACCATGTGAGTATATAAATAACACAAAGTGGACTTGGGGTCTTTCTTTCTTTCTTTTTTCTTATTTTTATTTTTTAGTTCTTTTGGGGATGTCACAATGGGGGGGCAGACATGGAAGGACTGGAAAGGGACTGTGATCGGGGTGCATGATGTGAAACTCCCGGAGAATCGATAAAAATGCTATGTGGGAAAAAAAAGAAAATGAAAAGAAGAAAAGGGTACAATGATGAATATACAAAAGTTGGCCTGGAAGAATATGAGTTAGAAAATGTAATGTTGAATGCTGTAATGAATTTAGATATTGTTCTGTTTATATCTCTAAATTTACTTAGGATTAAAAAATATACCTTTCAAACTCAAGAGAAAATAGGTTCCTTCTCATTTAGCTTCCCCATCAACAACTCATTGGCACTGACCTTGGAAAAAAATCTACTTAATACTTTCCTAAAATTGGATTTAAGCACAGACACTTATGAATAGCTCTCTTAAAAGTTTGAATATTGAATTTCTCCTGGTTGAGATCCAAAACCCATCTGAAATGGAGCCAGCAGAGCTTACGGTTCAGACCAGGGTGAAATAACTGAGTATAAACCAGTGTGGCTAGAGCAGGTGGTTCTGGGAAAAGGGCATTGACAAAGACAACCCAGCTAATCCACAACTCCTTTGTGGGTGTGATCCCACCGTAGACAATTCTTAGTAAAAACAATTGGTAATAAATGGTGAACCTTTATCCTGAACTCCTAGAGACACCTGGTCAAATGCAATATGGAACCGAGGGGACCATACATGAGGTCGGGTGAGGGCTTCCTCTGTGTATCTGTATTCAATAGTAACACATCATTTGCAGATATTAACCTCTGCAGAGGGCAGGTGACCTGAGTGTGAGACTCAAATGATGCTTGTAGGAAATGAGTGTGATCTCCCAACATAAATGGTTGGCACTGGCCAAGAGTTCTGAGATCTGTTCACTGAAACCTCAACAAGGAAGGCAAGGTTTGCAAGACACTTTCTTTACCAAGACACACCAGTACCAATGCAGACACTCAGCAACACTAATGATAGGCCTGGAGTTGCATAATGTTTCCATATGAGGCTGTAACAAGATACCCGTAAAGTTCCAACATGAGGAAAAATCACTTTGGCACTGTCCCAAGAGCCTGGTTCTGATTCCCTCAGGAATATCCTTGCTGCTCTCTTCATCTCAGGGAAGCTCCTGATGATTCACCAACTCTCAGAAGATTTGTGAGCTATGAGGAATAGACTCGGGGAACTTGTGCCCCTCATTGATATGGACCTTGGCAAATGATGGGCATGCTCCTTGAACGAAAGGCAAGATGAATAAACAGAGACAAAATCATTGGCACATGCCATAAGACTCAGTGCCCTCCCCTTGGTATAGCTTCTCTCTATAGAACTTCGAGTTTTTCCTTCCACCAGTAACACCTACCTTATTTTTTTAATTATTTTGTTTTATTTATAAGTGTTTGCCTGCATGTATGTCTTTGCACCATTTTGCCTAGTGTCCATGAAGGCAAGAAAATGGCACCAGATCCCCTAGGACTGGAGTTATAAATGGTTGTGGGAGTACCATGTTAGCGCTCAGAATCTAACCCAGATTCCCTACAAGAGCAGCCAGTACTCTTAACCTCCGAGCCCTCTCTCCAGCTCCAACACCTACCCTATTAGTCATCTAAGTTTTCCCACACCCAGGCAATTCTAGGTGTCCTGGTTAACTTTACTAGGTAACTTGACTCAACCTAGAATTATCTCAGTCAATTAAAGAATTGCCTGGATCACATTGGCCTGTGGACATGTCTGGGGATGGGGGGTTAGCTTGATTGTTCGTTAATGTAGGAGGACACAGCCTACTGAAGGTGGCAACATTCCCTAAGTGGTGGTTCTGAACTATGCATGAGAGTTAGCAGAGCCTAAGCCTCCCTGCTAGCCAGCAAACAGCGTTCTCCATTGTTACTGTTGCATTTATTTGGCTGTGAGTGAGTTCCTTGGTCTTTTCTATGCTCATGGAATGGCAAGCATGCCTGCTTTAAGTTTCTACCTTGAGTTCCCATCTTGACTTCCCCTCAATGACAGACTACAACCTGAAATTGTAAGCCAAGTAAGTCCTTTGTCCTGCATAGTTGCTTCTGGTATTTCTCGCAGCCATGGAAATTAAACTAGAAAAGCAGGGGTTCACCTTAAATTGAGCCCTCACTATCTGATAAAGAAGACTAGAAAATGCAGCACAATGTCACACTCAAAATATTTGGGCAGAAGCCAGAAAACAATCCATCAAAGAAAGGGATTTGGTTTCTTTTCTCACAGAGAGGTCAGGTTAAATAGCCTCTAAGGACATTTCTGACTCTAAAAATATTTCATCTTCCTAGTAACAGTGGAGTAACCAGTGTCATTTCCTGAGGTTTCTCAGCCTCGGCTCTGCTGAGAATCAGGACTTCTTGACATAGCACCAGTTTCAGATACCGCTCCTGTAGCAAGCCAGTCACACTGAACACATTTTCTGGTACGTATTACTATCTCTGAAATGACTATGTGTCTTATAGCCTGTAGCTTGTCCTTGTTTAATTTCCATCACTCTGGCACATAAATGATGTATCTCTTACAATTGATGAGGCCTCAGATTCACTAGAATATATTAGGTCTCTGGCAGGTTCCTTCAATGCAAATACAGTGATCTGTTCTTTTATCTTATGATTTTCAAGTGCATATGAGCTGCCCTCTTAGCTATACACCCACAGGCTTTTCATGCAAGCCTCTTTCTGTTTGCCTAGGGAAAGAACTAAAATTCTGGTTATTCAACTACGTGGAAGAAAGCTAAGCAATAAGAAGACACCTCCCTGGATATAGTGAAGCCTTCTTGCAGAGCTATGTAACTTCCCTGAGCAGTTCAGGCTCATTGGCCACTAAATGAAGCCCCTCTGAAGCCCAGCACCAGGTAAGTCCTGCGGCATCACTCACAGACATCTTTCCAACTTAGAATTTGATTCATCTTGTTAAGAAAGCCTCTTACTTCTTAATTAACCATTAGCCAGAGACCCACAGCCAGTCTCAATCTTCGCTGAAGAGAAATTGGGAGTCCAGAGAGAGCAAGCAAATGATGTGTATCAGCTTCTGCCCAGTCACAGATTCCAGCCCCAGGAATTTCTGATATGCGTCCACCTCAGGTCCTCCCAGGCTGAGCCTGTGAGCAGTGAAATAGCCTCCCTGTGGAGTGGAAGGTAGGGCGGCAGGGAGTGGGAAGATAAGGTGGTCTTAGCTCTTGGCTACTGCTCTGATCTCTGGGCTTTTAACTCTTTATTGGGCTCTGTGTTTCTTATTTTATAAGACCGTTTATGATTACATCTACAGTAGGGTCTGTAGGAAGTAGAAAGTACATGAAAAACAAAACGCCAAATCTCTCTCTCCTTAACTGTTTCAATGCATTCTTGGGCTCCTGTGGCAAATATTTTCCAAGGTTACCTAACCCCAATAAGTCACATCTGTGTATAATCCTCTCCCCTCAAACGTAAACCTGTGACAGGCTTCTAAGCAGCATAGTATTACCAAGATGGTGGGACTTAGAGGCTCTGATAAGTTATATGATGTAGGGCTAGAGAGAGGGTTCAGATGAGAAACTGTGTGCCATACAAACATAAAGACCTGAACTCAGATTCCCTAGGACCCACATAAAAAGCTAGCCATTTACACACACACATACACACACACACACACACACACACACACACACACATACATACACACACACACAAACACACATACACACACACACATACACACACACACATACACACACACACACACACACACACACACACACACATACACACCTGTAATCCCAGCACTGAGGAGGAAGAGACAGGAAGATCCCTGGAACTTTCTGGCCAGGCAGTATAACCAAATCAGTTTAGTGACAGACCCTATTTTTGAAAATATAAGGTATAGAATGATTTAGGGAGACCTAACATCAACCTTAGGCTTCACACACATGTGTACACATATACATACACAAAGTTACATTACATCAGGCTCTGATGTAACAGGCTAGAGAGAGATCCTCTGTGCCCTGAAGAAGCCAACTGCCACAGGTGACTTACAGATGGGAGGAGCATGTGGCAGGGAGTTGCCTAGAGCCACTGAAAGCTGCCTCCTGCCACTAACAGGCTAAGAAGTTGTGGCCCTTGGGTCATATTGCAAGGAAGTAAATCCTGCTGAAGGCTCACATGAACTGAGATTGGATATTGACCCAGAAGAGTTTCCATATTTGACCCAGCACAGACCACAAGCAGGACGTGGCTAACACAAACTTGTGGATGAAAACATGATGGTTTCAGTGGCTAAGGTTTCAGGTATGCAGCAAGAGAAAATGGACTGTCTCCCTTCTGCTCCTTCATCTCCTCTTTCTGTCACTGAATCTGCAAACATCCATTCATATATATTAAATTATATATATACGGAGGGGGGAAAAGAGACAGAGACGGAAATAAGAGTCCACTCTGCTTAATGCTCCAGGCCAAATTTCAAAGAAACAGCAAGGAGTAAAATAAATAATGTCTTAGGGATAGAGAGATGCTTCCATGGTTAGGAGCATTAATTGTTCTTCCAGAAAACCCAGATTAGGTTTCTAGAACCCACATGGAGGCTCAGTCATCTCCAGTTCCAGCTGATCTAGCACCCTCTTTTGGACTCTGTGGGCACTACATACATGTGGTGTACATATACACATGCAGGCAAACATGCATACAAATAAAATAAAAATAAGTCTTTCCAAAAAAGAGAAAATCATTTTCTTCTTGGAATTTTCTTTTTAGCAGAGAAATGCATACAATGAGACTACAAACAACCATTTTGATAATAGGTGGTATGAGAAATGAAGACAGAAATGTGTTTTAATAAATACTCATATAATAAATATTCAAAATAAATATTTAATAATTAAATAATTCATTACTAAATATTTAAAATAATAAAATTCATGCTGACAAGAGCATGACCCAAAGATCATTCATTTGCCCAAGGGTAAATGAGCTAATAAATGAATGATAAACTGTTGTGAAAACAGAACAGTGGGCCAGAACAATAAACGTTTGCTGGCAGAGGAACTCTTCTTCGACAGGAACATTTTTATCACATACCTCAGTGTGGTGGTCTGAATGAGAAATATGCCCAATAGGCTCATGTCCTTGAGCACTAGGTCCCCAGTTGGGGATGCCGTTTGAGGTTTAGGAGGTGTGATTTTGCTGGAGGAAACAGTCACTGGGGGCGGGCTTTGAGAGTTGAACTTCCCATACCACTTCCAGTTCACGGTTTCTGCCTTGTGCTTACATTTAATATGGCGATTTCTTAGAAAATTGGGAATCCATCTCCCCCAAGATCCAGCTATACCACTCTTGGGCATATACCCAAGGAATGCTCAACCACACCACAAGAGCACTTGTTCAGCTATGTTCATATCAGCGTTGTTTGTAATAGCCAGAACATGGAAACAACCTAGATGCCCTTCAACTGAAGAATGGATAAACAAAATGTGGTACATATACACAATGGAATACTACTCAGCAGAGAAAAACAATGACATCATGAGGTTTGCAGACAAATGGATGGATCTAGAAAAAATCATCCTGAGTGAGGTATCCCAGACTCAGAAAGACAAACATGGTATGTACTCACTCATAACAGGATACTAGATGTGGAACAAGGATGACTGGACTGCTACTCACATCACCAGGCAGGCTACCTGGAAAACAGGACCCCAAGAAAGACACAGGGATTGCCCAATGACAGAGAAATGGAATGAGATCTACATGAACAGCCTGGACATGAGTGGGGGTAGTGAAGGGCGAGGGTCGAGGGAAAGAGAGCTTGGGTGAGTGGGAGATCCCAGCTGGATCAACAACAGAGAGGGAGAACAAGGAATAGGAGACCATGGTAAATGAAGACCACATGAGAATAGGAAGAAACAAAGTGCTAGAGAGGCCCACAGAAATCCACAAAGATACCCCCACAACAGACTGCTGGCAATGGTCGAGAGACAGTCCGAACTGACCTACTCTGGTGATGGGATGGCCAAACACCCTAATTGTTGTGCTAGAAACATCATCCAACTACTGAGGGATCTGGATGCAGAGATCCATGACTAGGCCCCAGGTGGATCTCTGGGAGTCCAATTAACGAGAATGAGGAGGGTTTATATGAGCGAGAATTGTTGAGACCAAGGTCGGATAAAGCACAGAGACAAATAGCCAAACAAACGAAAACACATGAAATATGAACCAATGGCTGAGGGGTCACCAACTGGATCAGGCCCTCTGAGTGGGTGAGACAGTTGATTGGCCTGATCTGTTTGGGAGGCATCCAGGCAGTGGCACCGGGTCCTGTGCTCACTGCATGAGTCGGCTGTTTGAAACCTGGGGCCTATGCAGGGTCGCTTGGCTCGGCCTGGGAGGAGGGGACTGGACCTACCTGGACTGAGTCCACCAGGTTGATCTCAGTCTGTGGGGAAGGCTTTGCCCTGGAGGAGATTGGAATGGGGGGGGCGGGCTGGGGGGAAGGTGAGGGGGGGAGGGGGGAGAACAAGGGAATCTGTGGCTGATATGTAGAACTGAATTGTATTGCAAAATAAAAATTAAAAAAAAAACAAACAAACAAAAGATGCAAAGTGAGCATGCAACAATCAGGAACTTTCTGACTCAGCACAAAAATCCCCATCACCGGGTTCATAGTAATATAAAGATGATATGTACATTTTTTTTTTCAATTTAAGAAATCCTTCAATTGAAAAAAAAAAAAAAAAGGGTGTGAGCTCCTGTCTTTCTGTCCCAGTCACCAGGCCTGCCTGATGTCATGTGTCCATTCCCCGCACCCCCCACCCTGCCATGATGTACTCTATCCCTGTGGAACCCTATGCCCAAATAAACTCTTTCTTCCTTAAATTAACATAGTCTGGTGCTTTATCAACTCAGCCACAATCTACAGTACCCACAAAGACCACTGCCTCCCCACCACTTCCTCTCTCTTGGATGTTCACAGTGTTAAAGAATCTGGAAGCCAAATTACAGAAGGAATGTGTAGAAGAATTTTAGGTTAGAACTAATTGTAAACTAAAGCAATGTGCTAACAGGAAATTCTATCAATGGACACAAATTACGAACAGATTCCAGTTGACTATGGAAAAAAATATCTTTACTTGGAGTTTGTTCAAAATGGAATGAGTTGTCTAAGAAACTTATTTCAGGGGGAATTCAAGCAAAGCCTATCTGCCTTCTTCTTAGAGTTGTTATGGGTCATTTCTACTGAGGTTATAAATAGGTCCTATAAGACCCTTAAAAGAGTTTAATAATGTGACTTGAGCTAGAATGTAAAAAGCCAACGATGAAATAATTTATTACCCCCCCCCCCCCCAGAGCTCAGTTCAAAGGACAGAATCCACTCTAGCTATTCAAGGGAGCAACTTCATGATGTTGGGTGACTGACAGACACCAGGAGAGTGGCCTCGACTTTTCTGCAATTCACAGTCGAGCCTCTGACAGATGGAAATGAAGCTAAGGAATTAGGAAGCTGCCAGGGTATCTGCTGGCTCCAGAATCACACTCTGCCATGCAGAATGGAGGCATGCATGTGCCTCCTGTTGTCTACTGTGCCTTACCAGTCTCACGGGGTGGGGGGATACCACAGCTTACGGTGGTAGACACTATAACCCCAGGACTTGGGAAATGAAGCAGAAAGATCAGGGGTTTGAGGTCAGTACCCCACCACACAATGACTTTAAGGCCAACCTGGGCTGCATGAGACTCTGTCTCAAGAAGACAGAGAGAAAGAGGAAGGGTGGGGGGTGGGAGGGAGGCTAAGTACAGGAGACATCAGCTTCTGGTGCAATGGAGACAGTAGATTTGGGGATTGCACGGCCTCCAGCTCATCAAAATCATCTCACATGTGTCATTCCCAACTTTAGTTTCCTCTGCAGCCCATAAATGCTTGACTTTTGCATGTTACCTGATTAGTCTGTGCACTCAATCTGTGTTGTGATGATCACCCCTACACACATACACATTCGTACATGCATGCAAGTGTACACACACACACACACACACACACACACACACACACACACGCACGCACCAGATCTCAGGCTCGTTTTGATTTTATCACCTCCACAGCAGCAGAGGTATCACATTATTTAAGGACAGAAGAAACACTAATTCTCTGACTGAGCTCACAATGAAAAATTCAAAATCCAAGAGTTTATCAACTTTTCAAGTGTCAGTGTAGGTATCTAGCACATCTCTGTGATTTTGTGTTACAACTCCTCTATACTCTGTTGTAGGTGTGGTTCTAACAGACACGGTCCTCCAGATGACCTTGGGACTCGAGTGTCTTCTGTCTCTCCCTGACACGATCTACCAGGAGCCCATCTTTTACTTACCACTAACTGCTGCATCCTAACTACTTAAGTTACCAGATCCCGAGGGCTTCAGACTCAACCAAGACAGGAAGCTGCCCCAGAGTCCCACCCCTCAGTGACTGTCTAGTACCCATTTCTACATTTCTCTAGGTTCAGAGCCTGCCATAGAATTTGTTTCAGTAATTTTAATTTAAAATCATTAAGACTCATTATCAAATGACTTAAAAGGCAGTGCAGTCATTGAGCTGGCCTTGGGAACGGGAACGCCCAGGAACACAGTACAGAACTTGCAGGAAACTGGGGTGAGAACATCAAGATCATCTTACCTTTGTGATCTTCGCCAGCAAATTATACAACCTTGTTTCTCAGTACCTACCAAGCTGAAGCTGGACAGGATGACATCTGTGACAGATGCTGGCGGTGGCGACAGAGCTACAGACGACTTCTACTCTGCAGTGCTAGAGTCTGCCTTCCATCTAACACTGTGGATGGGTCCGCTGTGAGGAAGCTGGGTCATCTACTGAACCAAAACACAAGGGAGTCTAGGAAATGCTTACAGCGTTTAGAAAGCCAGGATGCCTGCGACATCCTCAAGGAGGCTGAAGTCTACACAATGGAATTTGTTATGGTATAGGCATTTATGTAATTTCAAAGTTTCATGTAAAAAACTAACCCCACGGCTGGCACCATGCTCGAGTTAAGAGCACATACTACTCTTCAAAGAACCTGAGTTCCCTTCCCAGTATCCATGTCCTTGATCCTGCAGCTCCAGATCCAGGATATCTGATACCCTTCTGGCCGCCACCAGCACGTTCACTTACATATACATATCCACACAGAAACACAATATTAAAAAAAAAACAAATCTTTAATGAAAACAAGTGTTATCCCTAGTGCAACAGTATAAAGAAATGAATGAGGGCTTCAGGTCAGTGTTACTCAACCTATGGGTAGCAACCCCTTTATGGGGGTCGAACAACCCTTTCACAGGGGTCAAATATCAGATATCTTAAATATCAGATATTTACATTATTTACTAAAATTACAGTTATGAAGTAACAATGAAAATAATCTTATGATGGGGGTCACCACCACATGAGGAACTGTATTAAAGGTCATAGCGATATTACCCACAACTCCCTTTTCTTTATCTCTCTTCCAGCCAAGCAAGATGCCCAAGGGGAAGAAGGTGGCCCCGGCCCCCGCCGTCGTGAAGAAACAGGAGGCCAAAAAGGTGGTGAATCCTTTGTTTGAGAAAAGGCCCAAGAACTTCGGCATTGGGCAGGACATCCAGCCCCAAAAGAGATCTCACACGCTTCGTCAAATGGCCCCGCTACATTAGGCTGCAGCGGCAAAGAGCCATCCTCTACAAGTGGCTCAAAGCACCTCCTGCCATTAACCAGTTCCCCCAGGTCCTGGACCGGCAAACAGCTACCCAGCTGCTTAAGCTTGCCCACAAGTACAGGCCAGAGACAAAGCAGGAGACGAAGCAAAGGCTGCTGGCCTGTGCTGAGAAGAAAGCTGCTGGCAAAGGGGACGTCCCAACTAAGGGACCACCTGTCCTCCGAGCGGGGGTCAATACAGTCACCACCTTGGTGGAGAACAAGAAGGCTCAGCTGGTGGTGATTGCCCACGGTGTAGACCCCATTGAGCTGGTGGTCTTCCTGCCTGCCCTGTGTCGAAAGATGGGGGTCCCCTACTGCATTATCAAGGGAAAGGCCAGGCTGGGGCGGCTGGTCCACAGGAAGACATGCACCACTGTTGCCTTCACACAGGTTAACTCGGAAGACAAGGATGCTCTGGCTAAGCTGGCGGAAGCTACTAGGACCAATTAAACGACAGATAGGATGAGATCTGCCGCCACTGGAGAGGCAACGTCCTGGGTCCTAAATCTGTGGCTCGGATTGCCAAGCTGGAAAAGGCAAAGGCCAAAGAACTCGCCACTAAATTGGGTTAAATGTACACTGCTAAGTTTTCTGTACATAAATATAATTACAAACTTATCTTCCATCTTAAGAAAAAAAAAGGTCATAGCATTAGGAAAGTTGAGAATCACTGCCTTAGGTGATTAGACCGTGAAAGCTCTACTCACATGAATGAGATCAGTGCTTTATAAAAAAGGAAGCTAGTTACATCTTTCCCTCTCTTCTGCCATGAAAATACACAGCCTTGGGACCCCTCCAGAGGAAGAGTATTCGCAGTACCATCTGAAAGCAGAGACTGAGCCCTCAACTAAACACTAAACCATGCAGTGTCTTGATGGACTTCCCAGCCTCCTTAACTATGAGCAATGAATATGTGCTGCTTGTAAATTACTCCATCTATTGTATGTGGTTATGGAAGCAGTGGTGAGCATGGCAGGAGGCAGGCAGGCATGGCCACTGGAGCAGTAGCTGAGAGCTTACATCCAGAACCATGTAGGCAGAAGTTTCTCAGTCCCGCCTGGCCCCGCGGTCCTGACAAATCTCTCCCACCCACGATCCCGCAGCCATTTATAAAACAATTACACAGAGGCTTCTATTAATTACAAACTGTATGGCCTATGGCTCCTGCTTATATTAGCTAGCTCTTTCAACTTAATTCAACCCATTCCTATTAATCTATGTCTTGCCATGTGACTTCGTGGCTTACCAATACTTTCACATCTTCCTTCTTGGGTGTCTGGATCATGTCTCCTCTGACTCCACCTTTCTTCTCTATCTCATTTGGATTTCCCACCTGGCTGTAAGCTTTCTTGCCATAGGCCAAAACAGCTTTATTTATTAGCCAATGGGAGCAACACATATTCACAGCATACAGAGAGACATCCCACAGCAGAACTGCAAGTTAAATGCAGAGAGAGGGGGGCGGTCTGCTGTGGGCTTTTGAAACATCAAAGTCCACATCCAGTAATGCACCTCTTCCAACAAGGCCACACCTTCTAATCCTTTCCAAACAGTTCTACTAACTGGACCAAGTATTCAAACTATGAGCCTATAGGGGCCGTTCTCATCCAAACCACCATACCAGGTGATTTAATGTAGGAACTCCTGACCTTACTCAGCAGCACCCCACTCAGCCCCAGCTACCTCTAGCCCTAAATTACAGTCATCATAAACACTCCTGGTGCCTGTAGGATCCAATAAATCATGAGAACTTTATTCAGTGAAGACTCCCCAGTGTGAGGAAAGTTTGGTGACGCATGGCTATCATCCCATCACTGGCTGAGTCGGAGGACAGTAAGTTTAAGGCTAGCCTGAGCTATACAATGAAACTCTGTCTCAAGACAAAACAGGAGCTCAGGAGAATGCTTAGAAGTTAAGAGCACTTGCTGCTCTTGCAGTAGACCTGAGTTTAGTGCCCAGAGTCTGTATCAAGTGGTTTATAATAACTACAACTACAACTCCAGGGGATCTGACACCTTATTCTGTCCTCTGTGGGCATAAACACACAAGTGCATATATATAAATTACACCCTAGATCAGTGCACCTCTCAGCCCTCATCAGAGAAGCTTCCTTTTGCAGCAGATGGAGATTGGTATAGAAACTCACAATGGACCAAAGTGTAAAGATTAAGAGACTATTGTGTGCTCAGTCCTAAATGGGATATCTATGACACCCCTCCCTCCAAAGACCCAGATCACTGCAGACAGGAGGAGGGAGGGGAAGGCAGAAAGGTTGTAAGAGCCAAAGGCAGTGACTGGCTGCAACAAAATAATGTTTTCTAAACAAAACAGGGCTGTTGCTCATGTGAACACACAGCATTGCAGCGGTGTGCATAAGACCTTCACAAGCTCAAACCAAACATGACCCCAGAACGAAGTGCCCACCACAGCTAAGGAGCTTTGGCAAATAGCTGCTGGGAGAGAAAAAGCCCGTTTTTCTTTAATGGTGTGATCCCTGGTAAGTCTGCCTTGCTCTGGGGAAAGCCCCAGATGCAAGAGAGAGTTGGGCAATGCAAACTGTATTTGGTGGGTTTGAAAATAAAGGAGGACACAAAGTTGGGTGGGTAGGAAAGGGGGTGAATCTGGGAAGAATGGAAGGAGGGTAAATACAATCAAAATACTTTGTATGAAATTCTTCAAGAATTAACTTTGAGGGCTGGGCGATGGTGGCACATGCCTTAATCCTGGCACTTGGGAGGCAGAGGCAGGTGGATCTCTGTGAGTTCGAGGCCAACCTGGTCTACAGAGCTAGTTCCAGGACAGTCAGAGATATTAAACAGAGAAACCCTGCCTCAAAAAATGAGAAGAAAAAAATGAGATCCTCAGTGTATACAGTATGAACCACAGCATCGCCCTCTGTGAAGGAGATGAAGGACGCCTTCTGGCATAGACTGGTTGGACTTATGTGATGGCAGTCTCCAGAAAGCACCCAAATGTCTCATCTTTGCATTTCTGCAACTGTTATTCAACAGTTGTTAGGAAGCCATGTTGAGCCCTGACCAGGTTAGTGCTATGATGAATGAATAGAGGAAAGTGATTGCCATTTCTATCTTGAAGGGTAATATAGCTTGAATGTGTTCCCCAAATTTCATATGGTAATAGAGTCACCAGACTAGGCCTCAGGTGTCAAATCTAGTCCACTCCTATTTATGGAAATAACATTTGATGAGCACATACTGCATCCATTCCCTGAAGAATTGTCCATGCTGTTTAGGCCCTGTGACAGCAGAGCAGAATGGTGGTGACAGTCAACATCCTTGCCAAGCCTACAGTACTTACTGTCTAGCCATTTATAGGAAAGGTTTGCAAACGTCTGGGTCTCACAGTGGCACCATCAAGTGGGTTTCCAGACATATATCCATCTGATGGTACAGGGTTGGGGTAAGGTAAGGAGCAGAGGATGACCAAGGGGTTCTGATCCACAGGCCTGGGTAGCCAAACACATATTCCTCGGCTTGATCATTGAAACTGAAGGACAAATCTCTAGTCAATTAGAGGTACATTCTTGAAGAGTCATTGCAGAATGAGAAGCAGAGTTAACAAGATAATAAACCAAAGCCAAAACATGCTGAAGGTCTGGGAGGAGGGAGCAGGAAGTTTATGGATAAACTGAAGAAGAGGGAAAACAGAGTAGAGAGGTAAAGAGACATGACCCAAAATGCACAGGAGAGCCTGAAGAAGTCATGTTGGCTCTGTACCTCTGGCACTGGTCTCCAGTTTTCTGTATTCATTGCCTGTGAATTGCAATATCCTCTCCTGGCAGAAGGATGGCTCATAAGGCTGAGGAAACTGATCAAACTTGGAAGGTTCCCATGTTCAGAGAGTTATGCAATTCTCAAGGTCCTTCCCCAAGGTTATATAAGCAGTAAGAAATTGCTGTGGGCTCCAGAGAAGCTAGGAAACAAGGAGGACCCTAAGAGGGATATATAGATCACCTTGGGAAGGGGAAACAGAGGAGATCCCTATGGGTAAACTGGGAATAGGGGGCCAGTAGAGGGGAGGGGATGGGGGATGAGAACATGAGAAAATGGGATGATTAATATGGGGGAGGGACGGAGTGGGAGAGCAATGAGAGAGTTGATAGAGGGAGACATCATGGGGTAAGGGAGAAACTGGGTGCTGTAGCCATACGTTTCTTGGTCCCACCCAGCCCACTGCGGCCCAGACAAATCTCTCTTACCCACAATCCCATAGCTACTCAGACCCAAGTAAACACACAGAGGCTTTTATTATTTACAAACTGTATGGCTTATGGCAGGCTTCTTGCTTGCTAGCTCTTATAACTTAACCCATTTCTATTTATCTATAAGTTGCCACATGGCTGTTGCATTACCAGTCTGCTGGCATGGTGCTGACATCTTGCTGCTTCTTCTGCAGCGGCAGCTGGTGTCTCTCTAGACTCCGCCTTTCTCCTTCCTGTCTCTCTCCTTGGATTTCCCACCTGTCTCTAAGCTGCCTAAAGCAGCTTATTTATTTAACCAATGGGAACAACATATATTCACAGCATACAGAAAGATATCCCCCATCAGGGTGCTAGGGAAATTCTCAGGAATTCACAAGGATGACCCCAGATTAGACTACTAGAAATAGTGGTGAGGGGCCTGGACTGGCCTACCCTGGTAATCAGATTGATGAATACCATAACTGTCATCATAGAGCCTTCATCCAGTAACAGAAGGAAGCAGATGCAGAGATTCACAACCAAGCACCAGGCCTGGCTCCAGGAGTCCAGTTGAAGAGAGGGAAGAGGGATTACATGAGCAAGGAGGGGTCAAAATCATGATGGGGAAATCTACAGAGACAACTGAACCAAGCTCAAAGGAACTCACAAACTTTGGACAGACAGTTGTGGAACCTGTGTGGAACAGGACTAGACCCTGGGAGATAGTTGGGGAGCTGGGTCTGTTTGAGGGGCCCCTGGCAGTGTGATCAGGGTCTATCCCTGGTGCATGAACTGGATCTCATTAACTATGGTCGGACTCCTTGCTCACCCTTGATACAGTGGGGAGAGGCTTGGTCCTACCTCAACTGAATGTACCAGGCTTAGCTTTCCCCTTATGGGAGAACTTACCCTGTTGGAGGAGGGGATGAGTGATGGGTCTGGGTGAGGGGAAGGAGGGAGGAGGAGGAGGGATTAGAGGGGGACCTGTGATTGGTATGTAAAATGAAAAAAAAAAAAAAAAGAAATTGCTGTGGAAGAGGAAACTGTCCAGTAAAGCTTCCTGCACAGTGGGCAAAGAAGTCCAGGAATGCTGTTTTCAAGATTCGTCTACCACGCTGAAGACAGCCTTCTGCTGAGGTAGCTACCTTTGAGTCACTCATGCTCCTGAAAGTATCCCCTCACTCACGCCCCAGTAAACTCACAGGCTCATGAAGTTAAACTTTGATGGAATCCTTTCTTAGATCTATCATCAGTGTGTTACTTGAGGTGAACAGAAGACATCTCTTCAGGAAATGTCACACAACCGCAATGTAGCATGAATCTTAAAGGGTCTTATTAATAATAAAAAAAAAAAACCTCAGAGCCAGGTATTGGGGTGAACGCTGAAACGTTCCAGTTTGAGGAGACAAGATCAGCTAACCTCACCTCGCCAATTCCTCAGCTGATCTTGTCTCCTCAAACTGGAAGCCTCTGTGTCTTCATTTGAATGGATCTCAGCTGAACTGCTGCTCAAAAGCCTAAAAGCTTAACAGACTCTAGTTCCTGGTTCTCACACCTCATATACCTTTCTGCTTCCTGCTATAACTTCCTGGGATTAAAGGCGTGTGTCACCATGCCTGGCTGTTTCCAGTGTGGCTTTGAACTCACAAAGATCTGGATGGATCTCTGCCTCCAGAATGCTAGGATTAAAGGTGTGTGTGCCACCATTTTCTGTCCTCTATGTCTATCTAGTGGCTGTTCTGTTCTCTGACCCCAGATAAGTTTATTAGGGTGCACAATATATTGGGGGACACAATATCACTACACTGCCATACATTCTTCAAAAGACCGCCGTCCTAATCTGTAACACTATCAGCATCTTTAGCTTAATAAGCTAACTGCTCCCAAAAGACAGATATTAGGGGAAGGGTGAAGCTAGAAAAGGTGGATTATGTAGACTCAGGAGAAATTAATTCAAATCACATATCACTCTGCTTCCTTGTACAACTAAGCAACTGCTCTAAACTCTGCTGCGTCTTTTTTCTTGTCTCTGAAACGGGAATAGTATCTGTTCCATTCGGTTTCCTAAAGAATTCTAGGACATATCAAATTTAGAAGATGTTTTAAAAGTTAACATTTTTACTGAGACAACACATAGCAAACACTCAGCCCCTGTGTGTGCCCCTGAGCTTGATGATAATAACTGGAGAAGACTGGTCCACAGAAGGAGCTCCTGAGTTGGTACATGCGACTGGCGGGGAGGATGCAGAAAACAGAGTGAGCAGGTAGATGGCTGTCCACCTGCCCTACATCTGAGAAGTCTATTTGAGTGACACCCCTTTATCCCTAAGGTGCTCTTTCTTTGGGTGCTCCAGACTAGCAGTGTCTTACGGTTTTATAGCTGTGAATAGACCCCATAACCACAGCACTCTTCTGTAGGAAAACATTTCACTGGGGCTGGCTTACTGTTCAGGGATTTAGTCCATTATCATCATAGCAGGAAACATGCTGGCATACAGGCAGATGTGATGCTGGAGAGGTGGCTGAGAGTTCCACATCTGGATCCACAGGCAGAAGGAAGAGACAGCAAGCCACTAGGCCTGGCTTGAGCTTCTGAGATCTCAAAGCCCCCCCCCCCCAAATGACATATTTTCTCCAACAAGGTCTCACCTACTCCAGCAAGACCACATCTCCTAATAGTGACACTCCCTATGGGCCTATGGGGGCTGTTTTTATTCAAACCACCACAAGCAGTATCCATATTATTTGGGAACTTGGTAAAAATAGGCACATTGCCTCAGAGATGGCGTCTTTAGTTACTGCTCTATTGCTGTGAAGAGATACCATGACCAAGGCAACTCTTATAAAAGAAAGCATTTGATTGGGGGCTTGCTCACAGTTTCAGAGGGTTAGTCCATTATCACCATGGCAGGAAGCAGACAGGCATGGCACTGGAGCAGTAGCTAAGAGTTTTACATTCTGATTTACAGGCAGCAGGCAGAACGAGAGACACTAGGCCTGATGTGAGCTTTTGAAATATCGAAGTTCAGCTTCTATTAACAAGACAGCAGTCACAGTGTGTGCTACTGGTCATCTCAAGGACCGAGCTCCTTGGCATGGCTGGTGTCAGGTCTCCTGTGTTTGCCAAATTTAGAGGAGGGAGCCTCTCCATGGAGTAGCCCCCAAAGACAGTTGGCTTTCCTCAAAGAAAACAGCATCGGAATCATGATCTTTGTCTCTTAGTCTTAGAAGTGGCATCCAACCTCTTTCACCACATTCTATCCATTAAAAGTGAGTCACTAGCCGTGGATCTCTGCATCTGGTTTCCTCAGTCATTGGATGAGGTTTCTAGCACGACAATTAGGGTGTTTGGCCATCCTATCACCAGAGTAGGTCAGTTCGGGCTTTCTCTTGACCATTGCCAGTAGTCTATTGTGGAGATATCTTTGTGGATTTCTGTGGACCTCTCTAGCACTTTGCTTCTTTCTATTCTCATGTGGTCTTCATTTATCATGGTCTCTTATTTTTTGTCCTCCCTCTCTGTTCTTGATCCAGCTGGGATCTCCCGTTCCCCTCCAGGAGTCCAATTGGCGAGAAAGAGGAGGGTTTGTATGAGCGAGAATTGTTGAGACCAAGATTGGAAAAAGCACAGGGACAAATAGCCAAACGAATGGAAACACATGAACTATGAACCAATAGCTGAGGAGCCCCCAACTGGATCAGGCCCTCTGGATAAGTGAGACAGTTGATTAGCTTGATCTGTTTGGGAGGCACCCAGGCAGTGGGACCGGGTCCTGTCCTCAGTGCATGAACTGGCTGTTTGGAACCTGGGGCTTATACAGGGACACTTGGATCAGCCTGGGAGGAGGGGACTGGACCCGCCTGGACTGAATCTACCCGGTTGAACTCAATCCCCAGGGGAGTCTTTGCCCTGGAGGAGATGGGAATGGGGGGGTGGGCTGGGGGGAAGGCGGCGGGGGGGGGGGAGGGGAGGGGGGAGAACAAGGGAATCCGTGGCTGATATGTAAAATTAAATTAAATTATAAAATAATTTTAAAAAAAGAAACGCTGGCAAGAAACAAGTCAAGCAAAGGCCAGACATTCAGAATTAAAAAAAAAAAAAAAAGTGAGCCACTAGATTCCACCCATGCTCAAGAACATGAATGCCAGGAGAAGGAATGATCAGAGGCCATTATAGGAGCTGCCTGCCAAACCTACTGAATCAGAAACTCGGCAGTGGGAGCCCAGACATCTGTTATAACAAGGTCTCCAAGTGACTGGTGCATGCTAAATTTAAAATCCACTGGACTATGAAGTAGGTACAAGGTTCTCTGATGATTTCTCAGTAGAACTATTCCTAAGTGAGTAAAAAGTTTTACTCCCATGATCCTTGCATCCATCTTTAATATAGAAGGTGGAGACCTGCTATCTATTCCATTCAGTGCCACCCATATTTGCTCTATATTAGAGGCTGAGGATGGAAACTTTGAAAGAGAAATGAATCCTGATGCCAAGGCCCCCAGTGTAGACATATAGAGTATTCCGAAAACTTACATTTGAGTTTTTTTAGTACCAGGTACCACTGATGAGTGATTGATTGGCATGCACCTGCTACCATGCTTGATTAATTTTTAAAATATTATCCATTTAATCTTCCCAAGAATCCAGTGAAGAACATTCCATTCTTCTTATTCAATAAATGAAAATTTTAATGGTTAGTTTTAATTGTCAACTTGTCACAACCTAGGGTCACCTGGGAAGAGAGTCTCAGTGAGGGGATTCTGTATATCAAATTGACCTGTGGACATGTCTATAGAAGACTGTCTTGACTACATGAATTGAGGTGAGAAACCTGCCAACTGTGGGTGGCATCCATCCCTATAAAGGGGATCCTGGGCTGAATGGAGAAATTGAAGTAAGCACAAACATGAATGCATTATTTCCTTACTCTCAATTCCTAATTATAGATAAGATATATGTGCTGGCTGGTTTTATGTCAACTTGACACAAGCTAGAGCCGTCAGAGAGGAGAGAGCTTCAACTGAGAAAATTCGTCCATAAAATCAGGCTGAAGCAAGACTGTAGAGCATTTTCTTAATGATTGATAGGGGAGGGTCCAGGCCATTGTGGGTGGTGCCAGGCCTGGTTTGGAGGTCCTGAGTTCTATAAGAAAGCAAGGCAGTAAGCAGCAGTCCTCCATGGTCACTGAATTAACTCCTGCTTGCAGGTTTGAGTCCCTGTACTGACTTCCTTCAAAGATGAAGAATTATGTGGAAGCATAAGCCAAATAAGCCCTTTCCTGGAGAGATGGAGAGATGGCTCAGTGGTTAAGAGTACTTGCTGCTGTTCCAGTCAATCTGGGTTCCCAGCACCCATATCAAATGGCTCACAACCATTGCAATTCCAACTCCAAGAAATCTGACACCCTTCTGAGCTTCTGGGCATCTTTACACTTGTACATACATGCACACATATATGCATACACACACACACAAACAAATACTAGAATACATCTTTAAAAAACAAAATAAACTCATATATAACAGCAGAAAAATCTTTAAATAAATAAGAATATATCCTTTCTTTCCCAGACTGCTTTGGTCATGATGTCCCTTCACAGCAATAAAACCCTAACTAAGACAGAGTTCATCAGGCTACATGACCCATAGTGAGCAGAGGGAATGTGTCCTAGAGGTAGGAAAAGGTTGGTGTGTTACAAAAGCCCAAAGGAAGATGAGTGGGCTATGTGATTGAGGTGGGGTAAGATGGCAGAGGGGAAGCAGTTATGGTGATATTTTATTTGTGCACCCCAGTAAACTTATCTGGGGGTCAGAGAACAGAGCAGCCACTATATTAAACATAGAGGTCAGACAGTGGTTGTACATGCCTTTAATCCGAGCATTCAGGAGGCAGAGATTCATCTGGATCTCTGTGAGTTCAAGGCCACACTGGGAACAGAGCCAGATATGGTGGCACACACCTTTAATCCCAGCATTAGTTAACCATAGAGGTCTGGAGGTCTGTACAGACAGACAGGAGGTGATGTAGCTGGGCAGAAAGAGGAAGTGATGTAGCTTGGCAGAGAGAGGAAGTAAGATGGCAGGGCACAGAAAGGCATGCAGGTGTGGGTATATAGGAAGTAGCTCTCTCTCTGGAGGTTGGGGAGTTGGTAAGGTGAGATTGGCTGTGGCTTGTTCTATTCCTCTGATCTCTCAGTTTTCACCCCAATATCTGGCTCCAGGTTTTTCATTAATGAGACCATTTAGCAATTCATGTTACAGACAGTAGCCAAAGTATTCTGGGAAATACACAGGTAGAGTGTCTAGACCTGAAGCTTAAAACACACTGATCAAAACGGGTCTCTTGGAAATCAAAGAAGAATGTTTATGGGACCCTCCCAAGGCAAGACCAAGTTTTATGAGGACTGAAGCTTATGAAGTTGTAGAGAAAAGAGCACAAGATGGGAAATATGAAGTTATTGGGATACCTGAGAGAGCCCTGAAAGAGCAAATAGGAGACCTTACAGCTTAAGCTCAGTTGGCTTCTTGATAAGCTGCCAGAGCTACCTTGCTTCCAGTCTCTCTCTTCCTTCTGACAGAGTCTAGGGAGAACTTTTCACAGAGCTTCTTAATTAAGACTCCTTCTGCCCCTTTTAAACAGAACCCCATGTAGACCACAATCCACAGAACACTCTGATGTGAGTAGTCAGAATCAGGTGATCATTTAGCAAATATATGTTCTCATTTGCTAGACTAAATCTCAAACTTCTAAAAATTTTATTAAATTTACAGTGCCCTTGGTAATCTATGGTGTGGTCTAAAAGGTGTGTAGACCAGGAATACAGCTGCCAATTAGACAGGTACATATATTGGTTTCATGAAATGAGCATCCCTCATTTACTTACTTGGCAGTATTTAAGTAGAAGGAGGCTTTGGGACCCTCTAGTAGTCTAGGCTAATGATCTGGTCACTGTAGACATCCATATGGAGTTTGTTTTCTTTATGGCAAAAGCTAGTCATGTGGTCAAAGAAACTGCCCTTGCCTCAATTGCTGACAGTTACTGTCCAAACTGGACCAGCAGGAAACAAAAAAGGTGACTGCTGAACTTTGCCAAGACAAGGTAGGACAGTCCTTCAGAATTCCCTGCTTCATGGGAAAGCCTGTCAGATATGCTGGGTCTATAGGCCAGAGTTGGATGCCCCAACGTTACAGAAGAACTCTGGGTAACTGTCCAGGCAGCGATTTGTCCCTGTCATTAGGTAACATTTCACCCTTCTGAGGTCTTTGATGGAGTTGAAGACTAGATAGTTATAGTTTTCCTTATTTATGATAAAAGATAAATTATATACAAAACTTTAGACTCTTTAAGATAAGATAGACAATTATTTTCTCTAATTTTGCCTATCTATAACAATAGATAGGATATTGTTACCATAATTCTTATTTAATAACTGTTGTTGTTGTATATAGTTTTACTATAGTAAGGTTAAAAATCTTCCTTTTTAATTAGACAAAAAAAGGGAAATGATGTAGAACAATCTTTTTCTACACTATGAATATGTATTACTTTCATTAGTTAATAAAAATCTAACAGGCCAGTAGCTGGGCAGGAATTTAGGCAGGAAAGCCAAACTGATGATGGGAAGAAGAAAGGCAGAGTCAGAGAGGAGACGCCAGCCAGCCAAGAGCAAGCAAGACATGTGGAAAATGTGGTAACAAGCCATGAGCCACATGGTAGAATACAGATTAATAAAATGGGTTAATTTAAGTTGTATTTTCTAGTTAGAAATAAGCCTGAGCTATCGGCTGAGCAGTTGTAAGTAATATAAGCCTCAGTGTGGTAATTTGGAAGCAGCTGCTGGAATGGGAAAACTCCACACACAGGTCACTGTAACAACCTCCCAGGGAGTAGGATCTATAAGAACAGAACCATGTCAGAGAATTTCACAGAGACAGCTGTGTGAAGGAAATAATGTGAGTTTTATCTTAAATATTCTCCTGCTTGG
The DNA here is from genome assembly GCF_949786415.1 of Peromyscus eremicus. NCBI lineage: Eukaryota > Metazoa > Chordata > Mammalia > Rodentia > Cricetidae > Peromyscus > Peromyscus eremicus. Next base: position 85,832,879 of record NC_081418.1, on the reverse strand, counting down.
TTTACCATGTAAGAATGTATTGGGCCTTGGCCCCCGTTTTGGGGGAGCTGTTGCCTTGCTTGCTGACCTTGATCAGATGCTAATTCCCTGCTGGTTTCATTCCGCCTAAACAGCTGACTGAAGTTTCCTTGTTTGCGTATCCTGCATATTGGTGTAATGCTAGAATGTAAAACATCTGTAGCTTACTTTTGCCCTCCCAGGTTCTTCCACTGTCCTGTAAGTCTGTATTTAAGGCCTCCTCCCTCCTTCAATAAAGGGCATTCTACTGAGACAAATGACCCGCTGTCTTGTCTCTCTTTTTAATCCTTAGCCCCCTCACTCGGACATGGTGAATGGGTAGTAACGCAGGTGTTGCTACAAGAATGTGTGTGCGTACGTGTCTAAATGTATATAATCTCCAAAGATATGCACATACCATATGCAAGGCACCATGTCCACACATTGAGTCTGTTCCTTCATGTGATGAGGTTTTTAGACTGCAGTTAGCAACTAGCCTATAAATGGAGATAGAGTCTCTGAGGGAAGGGATAAGGGACATAGCCTCTGCAGGTAGGTTTCTCCCTGTGTGCTGTTTGTCTTTACAGAGAACTGAGGACAGGATTTGGCCATGGTAATAAAGGCTGGGGTCCTAGGAGCCAAATGTGAGTGATCAACTGCCATGAAGTAACTGAGGTAAGGTAACTAATGACTCAGAGAGAAGAAAACAAATGGAAGGTCAGCCCTCATTTTCTTTTTAAGGTTTCTTATGTGTATGTGTGTGTGCCTATGTGAGTTTATATGCACCATGTGCATTCAGGTACCTGCATAAGCCAAAAGAGGGTGTCAGATCTCCTGGCACTGAAATCACTAGTGATTAGAAGTAGCCCAACATGAGCACTGGAAATCAAACTCTTGTCTTCTGCAAGGTCACTAAGTGCTCTTAACTACGGAGCCATCTCTCCAGCCCCCACACACCTCCTTAAGAATCAGTAAGTGCTCTTAACCATGGGGCCATCTCTCCAGTCCCCTGTTTCTTCCATGAGAAAACATTTATCAAGAGGGAGATGCATCCTCAACAATTATCACTATCTTCTGTGAAGAGGATAGGCTAATTTGATTTCAGGGTTGAGGTTCAGCAGATTAACGTTGAATGTCCGTACATGGGAGTGAGCTGTAGAGTTTACAGGCATAAATAAGTCAGACAGAACTTGGATTATTCAGGTCTGCTTCCCCCCTTTTCTCCTTCCCTAGGGTCTGAAAGTATCTCAGTGGGGTCTTCCTAGTGACCTCCAAGTGTCTGGATCAGAATGATGCATCATGGCGACAACCCTAATCACTCTGGTCCCAGTCGCCTGCATTACATTAAAGGTTTCCAGAACTCCTGGTGATTCCTTCCAGTGTGAATTAACTTTATGGGACATAACTGCCTAGTACAAGGTGGTTTTTTAAAGTCTTTAATAAAATGTTCTGCTGTGACCTGTTTTTGCAACAACTCCAACAGTTTTTGGTTTATGACTCGAGGTGACCGGGGGCCCTATACCCTTACATGTCACCACCTCCCCATCAGATAAAATATAAATATAAGGTAATTTGGACTATATTAGGGACATAAAGAATCTAGGAAACCATACCTTCGAGACACCATCAAAATGAAGAATGCAAAAGGAAATGATTTTGCTGTGGTTTGCCTTCTTATTTTTGAACTTTGTGCATAAAACAATTCCTTTGAGCCCTGCCAAGTGAAGTCTAAAAAGGACCATTTTCCTTTAATATTTATCGAACTAGATGGGAGTGTACAGCATGACTCTAGGAGCCACACAGACATAAAATGCAAGCTGTGCCCTTCAGAAACAAAGTCTGCTTGTGAAGCACAAGACAGTTACAGGAGAGATAAATGATAGAACCAGCCAGACACCATGAGGAACAATGATAGTTTGAGCACAGGAGGTCAAATGCTGAGAACTGTCCCTAAAAGCTTTGGGGCAGGTGACATGGTCACCTGCACGTGTGTGGCCAAAGGGAAGGAGGGAGCATGTGTGGAGCTCCAGGGCTTGGCCAACTGGAGCATGAGTCTTGGTGGTAATTAAGGATGACTCTCATCAGGTACTGGCATGGACTCAACACCTTCTTGACCTTACCCACTGCTGGAGCCCTCTCACCAGCAAGTAACTTGTGATGGGGGACACACTCACCAAGACCACTGTCTCACCTTCCCTAGCTGCCTAGAATTTCCACAGCACCAACCCAACTCTGTGGCAGAGAGCCCCTCAACTCCCTGTGACAAAAGTAAAGTTCTCAAATACTGAAACATTAATTCAGGTGCTAAGAAGATACCTCCCTTACTAATGAACTAAAAAGTTATGAAAGCTTAGACTCCTGGATTTGAAGAAGTCACTCACCTTCACACTATCGGTTCAGCTTTCCCTTGGGTTACGGCATGCCTAACCTGGCTTTTGATAACCAGCAATTTCAAATCTCCATCCAAATCAAACAAGAGCTGGTATCAGAGATGCCTAGAACAGCAAAGCTTTGATGGAATTCATCTCTGTGTGTGTGCATGTATGTGTGTGCGGGTGTACGTGTGTTCAAAACCACAAGTCAACCTTGGTGTTGCTCCTCAGGTGCTGTCTACCTTCTCTTTATTTTGTTTTGTTGTTTTGTTTTGCTTTGTTTTGTTTTTTGAGATAGCTCTCTTACTTGGCCAGGAACTCATCCATCAGGTGTGGCTGGAGGGCCAGGGAGCCCCAGGGGTCCACCTATCTCCGCCTCCCCAGTGTACACATGACCAGCTCTTTCACATGGGCTCTGCGTATCAAGCTCAGGTCCTCGCGTTTGCACAGGAAACACTTTACCAGCCAAGCTAACACCTTGGCAGAACTCTGAACCACTAAAGCAAACTATGAAGTCCTGATTCCCACCCTGCCCTCCAGCTGGACTCTATCTCACGGCGAGAGAGCTCGCTCTAGCTGTGCTTGGCTCTCGGGATCAACTAATCTCACTTCTAGAATACGGGAAATTTCCAGAGAGTGGGTCCGGTGCATATTGCACACATTTGAACAGCTGTTGTCTGTGGCCCATGCCATTCCCCAGAATGCTATTTTAAGCCCCTCCCTTCACCTCTGCTCCACTTGGTAGGGACTGGCTCATGTGCCTTCCCTGTGCCCCTTGCCAAGTGAGGCATGGGCTAGGGCCTCGGAGAAGTGACCTCAGGTCGAATTCCAGTTTTTCTGCCAACTCAATTCTGAGTTTAGACTTCAGTTCTTTGGGTCTTAGCTGAGACATGAGGCTAGGGCAATCTTCAGCTCACCCTTCTACCAACAGGGACCAAAAACAGCTGCAAATAACAACAGGACAATTGTATTCTTGGCCAGTGTTACCCAGCTGTGAGCTTCAGCTACAAGTCCCATGCTGCCTCTGTGCTCTGGGAAAAAATGCTCCTTGCTGGGGGAGTTCATGGAACCCCTTTAAAAAGCCAGCCTGGGACCACAAGGTCACCACCAGAACTCTGAGAAGCAATAAAAGATGAACTCTCTGAAGCCATTGAATTGGCCCAGAATCCTGACCTGCCCCACGGTCCTTCAAAAGTAAATGTCTACCAGGCATTTCCTGGAGTCATTGGTATGCTCCAAACATAGTCTATAGCCTACCTCTGCCAATACTTAATATATAGTCCCCTACCCCCCACCCCAGCTGCTACCCTGGCCAAATATGAGTCAGAAGGTGAAACTCTAAGTTTCTGCTTGGTCATCTGGGCCCATTCTCCACTTGTGCCATGATTCTGTGCCCCTGGGAGATTACCCCATGCATGGCATCATCTGTGCCTGCACATTCTCTGCCTTCTAGTTGGTTTCAGCCAACCCTCCTGGCAGGAGATTCAAGAGGGGGGTGGGGCGGGAGGGGGGAGAACAAGGGAATCTGTGGCTGATATGTAGAACTGAATTGTATTGCAAAATAAAAATTAAAAAAAAAAAAAAAAAAAGAGGGGGGTGGGTTAGCCAGGGTATGCATTCCCGTCCCTCCATGTCAGGGTTTGGCCTGGGCAGTGGTAAAGTTCTTCTGTGCAGGCCGCCCCTCCTTCCTGTGACCTCACATATAGCACTGGCCTCATATCTTATGCACAGCTCATATCACGTGTCAATTAAGGTCTAAAGGTGGTAAAGGCTTCTCACAGTTGCCGACTTGTGAGTGTTCCATATTTAAATATGCCATCTGTTAGACACCTCCCACAATAACTCAGGGGGGTGCAAACCAAAGGGGCTGTCAAAGCAAAGTTCAAAGGACGAGCAACATTCACACACGTGCAAGATGAAGTCCTAATTCATGACCTGTCCGGGAGAGAGAATTCTAACAGACTGACAACCAGGGGAGAACCTGAACACAGGATTCCAAACGGACAAACTCAACCACAAACAAGTCAAAGGCCCTCTAAGGGACCATCCTCAGGAGATCGTTCTCTACTTTCTAAGCCACAGCAATGACTTGATCAAGTTGGGCACAGGGACCAGTGAATTCTGCAATTCCCAGGTTCATCTCTCTTTCTCCAAGAGCTCAGTGTTAAATATAAGTTCCTCAGAGAAGAGTTTTAATCAAGCATCGCAATCCTGGAGCCCAGAATCACCAGACCCAAAACAAGAGACCAGAGGCTCAAACTGGACATTTGCAGTTAAACTTACAGCTAACTCACTCATTTCCTTCCCTCCCAAACCTCTCTTATTTCTGAAACAGAGTCTCATGTAGCCCAGGCTCTGTAGCTGAGAATGATCTTGAACTCCTGATCCTCTTGCCTCCAACTCCCAAGGGGCTAAACGACAGGGGTGCACCATCAGGAAGTCTATTTACTGCCCAGCCTTCTCTTTTTTCTGACAGAAATGCCAACTCCCTTCTGGCCTCTCAGCACTCAGACTGAAGCACAGGAGTGTGGTGCAGTCCATCTCTGTGGGGACAGATGCTCCTTTGTCCTACCCTCATGACCTTGACAGGGGTCCTCTCCTCTACTTGGCTGCTCTTGAGTGGTTTTATAATGAAACTGTGGTCCCGGGTACTGTGCTTTCAGAATTGAGTCACCCCAGCAAATCAGTCTGAGGAGAGTTACAGAAAGAAGTCTCCAACCTAAAACCAAGCCAAGTGTGGATGGCATGGTGACACCAGGATCTGCAGCTGGCATGTAAAGTAGGCACCCTAGTGAGATGGCTTTCCTTACCTGTGGGGTCTCTAGTTGGTGCAGGAAGGTAGGGTCAAAACTGAGCTGAACTATGGGACGGAGCAGTTGGTGCTGGGGAGCTGGATGTGGGGATGTAACACTAAAGGAAGGATGGGAGTCAGGGAAGCAGGAGTCCCACCTGCTAGTGATAACTGAATCTCTCCCTGGTGACTCCTGCCACGGTGACTGCTTAGACATTGTCAAAGGCTGTGGATGGATGTGTTTCATCTGGAAGCTCAGGACCCCCTGAGGAGCTGGGCCTACAGCGAGTGCTGCAGGTTCCTCAGGAGAAAGTGTGGTTTTGCAATCTGGTAGCAGCTAAAGCACCGGGATGACACAGAGCTACCCCCCTGGGGAGCTTGGCCTGAGGAGGGGAAGCCTACATGTCAGCCTGCTGTGGGAGAAGCACTGTGGTGAGCCTGGAGGCCAAAGTTCCCTGGTCAGTACCTCTCGGTGACCTTGACGTGACCAAGGAAAGGTAGAGCTGAGCTCACTGTCACCGTGAGCACATCCTGGTGCCTCTTGCCAGGTCCACCACACACCAGTGTGAAGAATGAGTTGTGAGAGCAGGCAGGTGGCTCACAACAGCCCAGAACTCCAGCTCCTAGTGGTCTGGTGCCCTCTTCTGTCCTCTGTGGATACTGCACTCACATGGACATACCACACACAGACATGCACACTCACACATAATTAAAAATACATCTGTAGCAACTACAACAAAAAGCGTAAGTTGTGGAGAATTCAAAATGAGACTCTATTGTTTGATGGGTGACCCCAGGGGACACAAGGAATAGTCAAGATGTACCAAGAGCAAAGGCAGAATGAACACCAGGCCAGGCGTGGAACTGTAAGGGAAGAAAGTCAGTCTTGGCTTCTACCTCATGCTACTCAGGAAGGTCAACAAGGGTGATGTGAGCTACATATATAGGCTCTTAAAACAAGAACATTACTGTGAACACGGGGCAGAAACACAGTACTCAGGATGAGAAAGTTACAAAAAAAAAAAAGAAAAAGAAAAAGATCCTTGCTTTTTATCTTTATTTAAAACCTTCAACTCATTAGAAGACACTGTTAAGGCTGGGTGTTGGAGCTATTGCTTGTAATCCCAGAATTCACAGCACTGAGGCAGGAGGTCTGCCGCTGATTTAAAGCCAGCCCTGCCTATATGCTAAGTTTAGGCCCTGCCCAGCCTACAGAGCAGACTTGCTTCAGACTACACTGTCATATTTTTTTTTTTTATTTTTATTTTCCCCCGGAGCTGAGGACTAAACCCAGGGCCTTGTGCTTGCTATACTGCTGAGCTAAATCTCCAAGCCTAGATTTTAACAGGTATCCTGTGGGATGAGTCATGGTCTGTGTTCAAGGTGATGAAATGCATGGCTACTGCACTCCAAAGCCATTCACACCGCATCCCCCAGGCCTGGGCAGACTCACATGGTCTTCCCAGGCTCTCTGTGCCTTCAGCAGCAGCCCAAGCACATGAGCTCAGATCATGTTTCCCTTGGCTCCTCAAACACCTCAAAACCAGCACTTTTCCTGCCCTGTACAACCAGTTCCCCCAGCCCCCAGGGCACTTGCCTTCCCTTTCCAGCCCTTAGGTGCCCTGTCCAAGAAGACACCACCTAGCCTTCCCTCTCAGACTTCTCCTTAAAGCTATTGCTTATTTTCAGGGTAGTTATACAATTTGAGAATATTTTGTCTTCCCCACTCCAGAATGTAAGTTAGGGTTGGGCATGTCACATTTAGTGACAAATTCCCACTGAAGCTTCCAGTTACAAGCTTTTTTTTAAACACAAAGCTGCAGAGCCAATGGCTTTCTTCCATCTTGCAGTAAGTATCCAAACCTCAAGCTGGGATGGAGGCAGTGGAAAAGGAGGAGGTGCCCTGTGTCCAGCCACAGTGAAGCACTTTAGTAAGCACTCTCCACTTCCCAAGGACAGGAGCTTCCGGCCAGCACAATGACAGCGGGGATGGGTAAGGCTCCAGAGAAAGCCAGGGTGCCATCCTACAGGCCAGACTTCCGACATTTATGTCCTACTCCCTGGTGAACTGGACAGTGAAGACTTATATGTGCAAATGAGCTATGATCCAAAGGTCTAAGGTGTATGTCTAGAACAATTAGAAAAACACCATACAGAGTTGTTAGAGTCTCATTCTGTTATGTTTTCCACAGAGCCATTAGCCATTTGTGTATGTGCGTGCATGCGCGCACATACACACACACGCACACGCGCACGCACACGCGCACGCACACACACCCCTCCATCCCCACCATCACTGCCGGAACAATGACAAGTCTCATGTTCAAATCAAATGATAGATTTATTATCTGTCTCTGTTACACAGTAAGTGAAAATAGCTCAATTTCGGACATTCTAAAATTCACCTGGGTTTCCCATGTGCTGAGAGGCCAGTGTCAGATGCGTGGTCCAACACTCTGGACTGACTCTCAGTCTACAAGGGTTCTTCCACAGCTTCAAAGAACTTCATGTCATGTCCTTCATAGCATCTTCCTCTTTTCAAATTCCTTCACAAACAGGAGAGAAGAAAAAATGCACATTACATTCATGGGAAAGCGATCTTCAAAGTAGCACCCCTAGGACCTCGCCTCTGCAGAGGTAAAATGTACGAGAGGGAACAGGGTTCTTGCGCACACGGTAACTACTTTCAAATCAGTCTGCTCCAGTGCCAGAGCGGCAGACAGAGATTGACTTTTTCCTGGAAACCCCAAAGCCAATAGGTTTTAATAATCCTGTCTTCACTGCAGAACTACTGCTAGGGCTGATGGGCACCACTGTTCATCCAAAACTGTAAGGCCGTGTATGCGAATGCAACAGGCCATTTGATAAGACAATGAAGACTTTCTCAGAGAATAAAACTCAACACTGACTCAGCTAGAATTTGAACACAATGTCAAGAACCTTAGAAATGCCCGAAACACACAAATACCCTAACCAGAAGGAGCCAGGGCAGTAGCCAGGCTGTAGCTGGAAAGGCGCTGCCTGCCACTCACAGGAGCAGAGTGGTAAGCCCCACGAAAGGCACTTGCTTTTGACCCTTGCCTGGGTTTCAATCGCACTTCTTCATATATGGAATACGATATTCAGAAGGCAAGAGATGCAAAGATTTGGTCAAACAAGGAGTCTTTTAGAATTCCTAAGATGAGGGCAAAGTTCACAGGAAAGCAGAACTTTTGAATTCTCTGATAACTGTTCCCTCCCTGGAAAATAATTGTGCCTATTTTCAGCTTAAGACACGGTGTTTTGTTGTTAAGAGACAAAGGCCATACGAGCTGTTGTCTACCTTTCTTTTGGTTTTGTCAAGGTTAAAACTCAGAGGAAAGAGGAAAACAGTAAAATACAGGAGGGGAGAGAGCCGTGCTATTCAAGACATACTGAGAATCAGTGCGGAGACTACAGGGAACAGATCGACTGAGGGTGTGTGTTTTGCACTACAGCATCCTATCAGAAAGGAAAAGCGACGGCAGCTGACATGGGGCTCCTCTAACCAGCGAGCAAGAGGACAGCACTGCACAGTCGGTCACCGCATACCTGGTCACAGCCCAGGCCCACCCTCCTCAGGCCCCAACTCCCAGCACCTCTGTTTGCTTCCTTACTGAACTGCAGCCCCTCTCTCTGGAAAGTGATATCTGTGGAGTTAGGATGGCAAGATCCCAATTTCCTGGGAACCGAAACATGAAACACAAAGCTGCAGCCCTTGCACACCCACACACCCACAGGGCGCCTGCGGCCTCTGCAATGCTTCTGTGCATGTCATGCCTGGCACTGACAAAGGCACAGATGTCTACACTTTAATCAGGGTTGGGGGGCGGGGGAGCAAGAGTGTCCAAGGAAGGTTTCTCTGTGCAGCTCTGGCTGTCCTGAAGCTCACTGTAGGCCAAGCTGGCCTCCAACTCAGAGTTCCACTGGCCTCTGCCTCCTGAGTGCTGGGATTAAAGGCCCACGCTTCCATCGCCTGGCTTAGAAGGTTTACATTGGGCAGTGGTTCTCAACCTTCCAAATGCTGCGACCCTTTAATATAGTTCCTTATGCTATGTGACCCCAACCATTAAATTATTTTGTTGCTACTTCATAACCGTAATTTTGCTACTGTTATGAATCATAATGTAAATATCTGATGTGCAGGATGGTCTTAGGTGACCCTTGTGAAAGGATCATTCAACCCCTAAGGGATGGAGACCGACTAGTTGAGAATCGCTGCACTAGGGCATGAGAACATTAAGCTATGGAGAGAGAAGGAACATGGCCACTGTGTGCTCACCTTATACATGGCGGTTCCCAGCTGTGCGGGGGACATGCTCACAACAACCCCTGCACTCTGAAGGGCAGCGATCTTCTCTTTAGCGCCACCTTTTCCTCCAGCAATAATGGCCCCTGCATGGCCCATCCTTCTGCCAGGGGGAGCAGTTATACCAGCAATGAAGGACACTACAGGCTTGGGATTTGCCCCCTGGAGAGAGAAAGAGAGACATTTTCAATAACAGAAGAGTAAGTCAATCAAACTGGACTTGAAATCCTGGACTCTTGGTAAACAGGAAGTGGCTTGGGAAGGAAAAGTCCATCACTCAACCCCAACACTGAAGTACTCTCCTGAGGGAGACTCAGCTTTCCACACGAATGCAGAAGCTGCCCTGAGCAGACTATCTGCTGAGTATCAACACTGTCCCACTCCACAAAAAAAGGTTCCTGAACCTTTCTTTTGATAACCAAAAAAGCATACCCACCTGAAAATTTTGTTTTGTGACTTGTAACAATAAATTAAGACTCAAGAACAGTTGACTTGTTTTACTTCTACACAACTTCTTATCTTGAGTTGTTATTATAATTCTCATCCTTAATAAATATCCTCCAAGAGAAAGATGAGGGGTGATGGGCACAGGGAAAGACCCAGGACTTGAACTCAATTTCCTAGTAAGGCTGCATGTTCTTGGACCCAGCCCATCACTAATACAGACCTGGACATCCTCAAATATGATGAAATGGATGACAGTTACTAGTTCTTTCTACTCTAAAATTCTACAGTCTAAGATGATTGAGGCTGACTTTGATACATCTAGTACACAAACCCATTTACATTACTATCATTGGACTAGATTTTGACTTTAAATTTTCTTAAAGCCCACACACAGGAACCAGTGGTTTCTAAGCTCTGGGCTTGCATTGTAGTTGAGGAAATACTATCAAGTATCCTATCAATCCATCATGAGATACCACACAGCAACACATGACTACATATGGTCAGGCTTCACAATGAATCTAAGGAGAACAGGTCTGAAGCATGGATCAAGAGCTTCATTCAGTTGCTACTGTCTTCCCCACCCCATCCCACCTCCCAACACACACAGCAGCTCTCAAATTATTTAGTCTGGGGACCCTGGATACTTATAAAAGTTATTAAGAATCTCAAAACACTTTTGTTCATATAAATAACCAAAGTCCATTCAAATATGCAACCTCTGTGTATATCAATGCCTCAGCACTCAATTCTGAGCTATTTATTCTTTGTAATGATATCCAATGGTACTTACTATATTAAAAATTAAAACTGAGGGCCAGTGAAATGGCTCAGCTGGTAAAGGCACTTGCCCTGAAGGCTTAGTGATCTGAGTTCACTTTCTGGAACCCATATAAAGGTGAAAGGATACTCTATGAAGTTGTCTACTGAAATCCACGTGAATGCTAAGGCATGTGGGGACCCATCCACACCCACACACATAAAATGTAAAACTGAGGACTTTTATAAAAATATAAAGTTTTGTAAAAACACAAAAATATTTGTGAATTCACTTAAAAATCAACTTCTTTTTAAATAGTGTCTAAAACATTCTGGTGAGGAAAGTAGCATTTTACAACTAACTTCTACAGCTCTGACAGCTTAACTTAATAAGTGGTCAATCATATCTTCTTTTGCAATTGATCTGTTGTGACAATTCATTTAGCTGAAGTACAAGAAGAAAATCCAGCCTTGGGCAGACAGATGGAAAAGGATGATGTGTTTTAACTGCCTTCGGAATGCCTAAACACTCTCTAATACTAAACAAGCCTCTTCAAGTGGTCATTTTTCAAAGGTCACATGTAATGCTGCAATCTGAAGCCACAGTGCTGTGGAACAATCCTTTCTACACTATGAATATGTATTATTCTCATTAGTTAATACAGGCCAGTAGCTGGGTAGGAAGTTAGGCGGGAAAGCCAAACTGAGAATGATGGGAAGGAGGGTGGAGTCAAGAGAGATGCCAGCCAGATGCCCAAGAAGCAAGACATGCCAGAGGACAGGTAAAGCCACAAGCCATGTAGCAATACATAGTTAAATAGAAATGGTTTAATTTAAATGTAAGAGTTAGCCAGTTACAAGCCTGAGCTATCAGCCGAGCATTTATAATTCATATTCAGTCTCTGAGTCGGTTATTTGGGACTGGGCAGGGGGGACAGGAAATGTCCATTTATACCACAGCAATGAATTTTTGTTCTTTGTCCTTCTGAAATTCCTTCATCTGTCTTAGTGTCTGAATGGCTCTTTAATCCACAATGGTTTTGTAACAGAAACTGTTAAATTGGAAAATACCTGTTCAGTAGGTATGCACATCTTCCAAATGCTTCCGAATTTAACCACTCAGTGTCCACAAGCACAGGCCACATTGTACCAGCACCAATTGCAAGAGAAAAGTCTCTTACAGAAAACAGAAGATCCTAAGTTCACGGTGGCAGAAAGCATTTTCTAAACTGTTGCTAGAAAGCTCAACTTGTATCATTAGCAACAAGCAGCAGGGCAGCTTTCTTACTGCGTTCCGAAAGACATTCTGTGAGGTACCCAAGTCCAGTGAAGCAGCTTGCTTGCCAGCCACTCTTCCAAGTAACGTTAGCGTCCGCTGGACGTGGCTGTGAGAGAAAGAGCTGCAAACCGCAGGAAAACGCAGTGGAACCCGGCTACTATCACAAAAGCCTAGAAGTCTTGGTGATATTTTAGCTTTGGATGTATATTAGCCGATTCCTACAATGGTTTCCTTGTGTGCCATGTGCAGTTCCAAGAACTTCTAACAGTGTATTTATCTAAAATACCTATCAAGCATCCAAGGCCAAATGATCTCCTCAACTAAGGTAATACCCTTAGGGAAACAACACCTGTCTCCTAGGTCAGGCGGACAGCTTTATTTCTTGTGCAATTTTAGCTGAGACCCTCCTTTCTTATACAGCCTTACTAACATTATAGACTCCTAACTTCTTACCTAACCACTTCTAGGAATGTAGACTGAGCACATAGATCCCCTTTTCTTGATATACTAACCGGTCATTAGCTCTCAGTTGACCTCCTCCTTTACCACCCTCTTTTTGGGTTGTAAAAGAAAACCTGATGGTCACTCCCTGAGGAAAACTCTTGTCTGCCTTTATGACCCTGTAGGAATTCAAGCCTGGTGACCTTGCTTGGCCAGAGGAATGCTACTGCTTGGTTTTATAACTGAATACCTGAGAGATGAGGGAGCGGAAAGGTATAAGGAGACTTAGGGGAGAATTCTGGAGGACGAGACAGAGAAGAGAAAAGAGAATAGAAGAACTAGATGAGGAGGAACTAGACTGAAGGGCTAGAAGAGAGTACTAGAGAAACAAGATGGAAGATGAGGAAGAGCCAGATGGGGAAGAACAAGACGAGGAAGAAGGAGATGAGAGAGAAGGAGATGGGAGAGGAGCTAAGATGGGAAGAAACTAGATAGATGAGAACCTAGATGGGGCAGAGCTAAGATGAGAGAATTAAATTAGAACTTAAAGAGAACTGCAGATAAATGAAAAGAGAAATCAGGCAAGAAAGGAGCCAGGCATAAGAACAGAACTGAAGCTGTGTAGATAGGATTTTATCCCAGAGCAATAAAGTAGACGGACAAAGAGCTCAGTACTTAGATTCTTTCCCGAAAATAATTCTTGCCATTTTTAGCTTCTCTTCTGAGCCCTTGGGAAGACCATTATTAAGGCGGGTCCTTAATAATATTCGAGAAGAAAGCACTCCCAGCTCATCACAAAATAGTCTCAAGATTCACAATTCAATAAAGCTAATAACTCTTTTGCTTCACCAGGAACATTCCTAAGTAAAACTGACTTTCTTTTTAGCCACAGATCCCCAGAGCTAGCCCACTGGTTCTGCAGGTTCCACCAGGTTCTGCAGGCCTGCCCTGGCTGGACCCCATTGCTCTTGCCTGCTGTGGATGAAGCCCCCTGACTTCTCCCACTCTGCACTTGGCTCAAAATGCTCCTCACTCTCGCTGCACATACGCAGCTTTTCACTCTGGCTCATCCCCCCCTCCCGACAGAAGCCTTTCCTGAACCCTTCTCCCCCATCCCACCAAGGCCCTAGGCTGACTGGCTCCTGAGGCCCTGCTCTGCCTCTTACGTGTGTCTATCACACACACACACAGCACACTGGCTGTGCTCTTCTTCCCATGTTCTTCTACTACGCAATGAGATCCCTGAACATCAAAGCCGCCCTCAGTTCCCTAAGCCCAGCACCACTGCAGTGCCTGAGATGGAGAATACACAGCAAACAGGCTCCAGTCATTCATACATTCCTTTGTGGTCTTGCTCAGGCTATGGGAATCTCCTATTTGAGTGGTATAAACTTCTACTTCCTCTGTTCCCTAATAGCCCCCTAAAATGGCAATGCTACTGCACTAGGAAAAGATTATAAGCTTAGAATGCCAAACAAAATTATGCTCTGTCTCACTGACAAAGAGCCAATGGAGACTGCTGAAGTGGAGAAAAACAGAATTAGACAGCAGGAGGTGTGGTGAGAAATCAGGACGGGGTGGTGAGAAATACGAAAAGCCTAAACACAAGGACCAAGGACTGGCGGTGACGGCTCAGGGCACTCTGCACAGCCCAGGATGACTGTCCCATCCTTCAATCTGCCTGCTTCACCCTCCAGCAGACACTACTTATTACTTACTCCAAACCACGTATTATCTGTTTATGTAACCAACACTCTGTCTTAAGCTGCTTAACCTTGAACCACGTATAGGTTAGGCTCTCAAATAAAAAAATAAATAATAAGACACAAACAAGCTCTGCAAAACCCAACCAGAAATAATAAATGAAACAAATGTGCATGCTTTCCACGAAACTTGTAAACTGGTTAAGGAATTCAGAGTTAGGACCTACACTTTAATGTTAATTTAACAGTGTAACATAGTATCTGATTTTTTTCTGAAGAGAGGTGAATTTTTACTTAAACTTTCAGACTTTTCTGAACTTATGACAGCAGCTAACAATCCGTCCTGCTCATTAATCAGCACTCATCAGTGCTTTCTATGGACTACGCCAAGGAGACCAGCACCCTGACATCCACAAGCAGCAAGCTGGCACATGCAATGGGGCATGGACCTGAGGAGGTGGCGGGGGTCGGCAAGGAACTAGAACATGAGCCAAATGGGGCCTAGAGTCGTACTTTCACCAGTGGGACACACACACACACACACACACACTTCAGTGGACAATTTAAAAGGAGAGATTTAACTTCCACTCATTGTTTCAGAGGGTTTGTTCAATCCATACTAGGCATGCTCTCCCACTATGATATGTGTGTAGCAGAGAAACGTGGTCTGCTGATGTCTCTGCAGCCAGTAAGCAGACAGAGCAAGAAGGGGCTAGGGCAAAATAATACCTCAAGGACTTGCCTCTAGTGACCTGCTTCCTCCAACTAGGCCCATCTCCTAAAGTTTCAGAACCTCCATAGTACTACCAGCAAGGGACCAAGCCCTCCGCATGTGATTATACAGACACTTCATCCAAAGCATAACATGTGCCATGGGAAACTCTGATTAGTTTTACCCAGAGACAAAAGGTCCCATGGCCTGGGGGAGAAACCAGTGGCTGGGGAGAAATAGAGACATCAGGGAAGGCATGACTGGGACAATCCAAGTGAGCAAGAAGAGGCACAACACAGAGCAGCATGAGGAACTGTAGGTGAGACCTCTGGATCTGGACCTATCACTGCATGGACACAGGGTAGGAGAAGTAAAGAAAGCAGCATGGAGGAGCCTGCCATGGACAGCAGCATGTAAGACAATCACACAGGATGCTTAGGAACAGATACAGGAAACAGACCAGGGAAGAGGAACAAGGAGACCACTGAGAAGCCCCCAGAGGACAGAGGAGTCTGAGCTCTAGCGGAGGCCCCTGGGAACCTCTGCAAACACAGCAGGGGAATGCCAGCAGCTCAGTTCACCAAGACTGCTTCCCTCCCTGTGTCACTGTCATCCAGACTCTCTGACCCTCCCACACACTCCAGCAGGCCTGTGCCAAGGAGAAGACCAAAGGGGAGCTAAGGAACACTCTCAACCGAAACAAGACTGCTGGGGGGGCGGGATAGGGAGTGGAGGACAGGAGGGAAAGACACAGAGGTGAGGGGCTAGCTGGGCCATAGCTAACCAAGTTAGAACTTCAGATCCCCACAGAAGATCAAGAACACTCAGAACAGGCCCCGGAAGCTCCTGAAAGCACAGGTAAGTGAAGGACACTGTGTACAGGATGCTGGTGACATTACTGGCTCCTTTAACATGACCATATTCACTATTTCTCCTCTGGCATTTCCTTCATCCACTCCTCAGGTCTTTCTTCCAAAAGCACTAAAGGGAGGTTATCTCCCCTCTCTTTCATTTTTCACTTTATCGTGTATGAGGGTTTTGCCTGCACGTATGCATGTTCATTAAGTTACGTGCCTGTACCTGTGGAGGCCAGAAGAGGGCACCAGATTCCCTAGAACTGAATTCACAGACAATTGAGAGCCACTGTGTGGGAGTGGGGAACTGAACCCAGGTCCTCTGCAAGAGCAGCAAGTGCTCTTAACCTCTGAGCCACCTCGCCAGTCCCATCTCACCTCTCTTGCTTGGTCAGCTCTCAGACACATCTCTCAGAGCACAGCGGGGCTGGGACAGTGGCCTCCTTCTGGCATTGTGGCATCCCTTCCCTCACCCCTCACCTACCAAATCCCAACAGAGGCGCTAAACAGTATGTTGGCATAGCAGCGCACTACTCCTTATTTAGTTAACTCTAAGGCAGAGGCAACAGGAAAGCCTTCCCCTGGAGGATACAGAAAGCCTTTTTTTCCTACCCAATCTTTGGTGCTAAGTCCTTTCTCCAAGCAAAGACTAAAGCTAGCAGGAGGGGGAAAAAATCACAAAGAAGGTTATGTAAGAAATTCTCTTTAGAGGGCCAACCTTGAGAAAGACAAAGGATATTTATTTCCCTTGGAATTTAGAGAAAGAACACCGGGGACCTTGGATTTAAGCCTCAAGTCAAGTGTGGGCTTCTTCGACCCACGGCCTGAATTCTCTCCACTTAGCAGGAGGCTACACAGTGTGGGTGATGCCTGGGGAGAAGGAGGCAAGAAGAGCCATAGAGAAGAACATTATGGGAAGCAGGGGAAAGGATGAGCTAAGAATCTAGAATTTTCTGAGTGTTATAGAATAGAAAGCCTAGATTTAAAGTTAGCTTTCATGTTTTCTTGCGAAATTAATTCATGAAAAAATTAAAGATAACTTTTTCTACAGCAAGCCGCAGGGTCAGTCAGCAGCAGAGGCCTGTACTCTCCAACACAGACTTACTGAATTATGTTCCTTCAAGAACTCGGCGGCGTTCTCTTCAGCATGACCACCAATTTCACCAATCAGTATGATGCCTTCCGTGGCCGGATCTTTCAGGAAGATGTCAAGGCAATCAATAAAATTTGTCCCATTAAAGGGGTCACCTCCAATGCCTGAGAAGGGCAAAGGATGTCACTATTAGTCAAAAATGTAAGGACAAACCATGGAACTTCTGTCAAAAACCGTTCTAACTCAGTTTTCATCCTCTGTACCCTTTCTCTTTAACATCTCCAGACTGCAGCCTCACTCTTCACCATTCAAAGATCTCAAAGTGGCACTTGTTTCTGTTCACAGAAACATATGTAAATGATCGTTCGCTGCCTGCCCGTCTTCACAAAACCACAATGAGCGAATTTCTCTGCACAGAGAAATCCTTGACAAGTGTGCTGCAGAGAAACTACTAAGCCTGGAGACACACTGTCAGTGAGCAACAGGGTGGAAGGTTCCCAGGCCCTGCAGGTCCCAGGCTGGGACACCGCAGAGCCTGTACACAGGGCTCTCCTCTGACCACGGGGCATTTGAGAACTTGGAGGGCAGTGAAGCAAATGTCCTCTACGCTCTGCCTGCCAATGCTGTAGTGTTTAAATTATAAACTTAAAGAGGCTAGGGATGCTTGTTCACTTTTCAACCCATCTTTGAGAGGTGACACTGAGAAAGGGAAACAACGTTGATTACAGCCAGGTGTCAAGTCCTGTGCTCTGCTTCACAAGTCTGTTCAAAACCAGTTCTTCGTCTCCATTACACCAAATGATCTCATGCCTAATATTGTGTTCTGCAAATAGAACAGCTTGATTCATGTTTTCAACTTGAATTTATTTATTTAGAGTATAATAAAAATACTCCAGGGCTCTGTTTTGTAATTTTTATTATAAAAAGATATTTTTAAAAAGCTTTTAAAAGGTATTCTGAGGATCTGAAGATTTAAAAATGAGAAACTTGTCTAGTTTTTGGAAAAAAAAAAAAAAAAGACAGTTACTGTGTAAAAGCTGCTCTGACTTTCTAAAGTGTCAGAGAGTCCTGTGTGGCACCAAGGGAAGCCCTGGGGCACATACCAGCCTCAACCTTGACTTTCTGCCCAGCAAGCTACACCTTTCAGCCTCAGCTCAGAGGAGCCTCAGGGGCTGCCCAGAGAGAAACAGCGAGGCAAAGAATGCAATAGCTACAAAACACAGAATATAACTGTGATAACAGAATGCCAAATGTGAGGAGCCATTTCTTCATAGCAAATGAAATTAGTCATGCTTTGGGCACCACGCCCATCCCACGGCCACCCGTCCTACAATGTACACTCAGCCTAGAATCCGATCTTTAAAAATGCAGAAAGCACCACACTTCAGCAAAGCAAATGTGAGATCCCAACATCTCCTTCTTGAACAGCACCAAAGCCTCTCATAAACCCTCGGGTAAGTCCTTGTCACCGCTTGCTCCTTGAGGACACTGCACTCCAATAAAGACCTGCCGCCAAGCACTCACCAATGCACAAGGACTGCCCCAGGCCAACCTGGGTTGTTTGGTGAACTGCTTCATAAGTCAGCGTGCCGGATCTGGACACAATACCTTAAAAGGAAGAGAAAACTATCAGATGGTGTGGAGGAGAGACTGCCAGATAGATGCTAAGGAAACTAACATAGAACTGTAAAAATCCTCATCTTGGTTTGCCACTTAGATCAACAGTATCTTCAAATAATGAAGATGAAAAAGAAAACAGTTCATTAGTTAGGGTAGTTTTATGAGTATGAAACTAATGCCAAGACAAAGAAACAAAAAAACCTTAAAATCCCTCTTCTGAGACTTTACGGGGAGGAGAGTATTAATAGGAACTTGGTAGGCATGATCCTGCTTAGGGCGGTGGAACAGACTGGCTTTAGGTACCCCAGGCACTAAAGCATAAAAGCAGCATTAACTGTACTTACCAACATTATCCACCCTCCCCACAACTATTTTTCTAACAATTTTCACACAGTATACAGGCATGCCCCCTCCGGATTCAGCTAGCCTCCCATTCAACTTCCTACTGCATCAAGTCTGCAGTAAGAGCATCTAACTTCACAACCGAGGTCTGTGGGAGGAGGGCAGCAGCAAGGGTCCAGTCGAGCTCACCGGGCTTGCCTGCACTGCCCTGCACTTCCCAAAGGCAGCTAGTGCCATGCAGCGATCCACGCAGTACTTACAACAACAGATACGAGATGCAGATATTCCTAATTCCATACAAGCTTAACTAACTTTAGTTGTTACAAAGTATTAACTTTTTTAAATGTCAAATAAAACATATCAGCGCATTGGACAGCTCTAGTATGTCCATGGGCTGCTGTCCTGAATCTCCTGCCTTGGGTAAGACTTTGTCCTAACAGCATGACCCTCCTATTAGGATTAGGAGAACTCTTGTCTGACTAAAACAACGGCCATGACCAGGAGCTAACTGCAGCTACAGTGCAGCGTGTTCAGTCTTCAACAGGTGCTGTGTCTCTGCTGCCACTCTTCACTCACAGGCATGACATACGTGATCTGCAAACACACCTCTGTGCCCTAAGGACTCAGGCACACAATACTGCAGATTCTCCAGGTGAAACACAGTCAAACTGGAAGCAAACATTCATGGACCTCCAGCATGCCACCACGTCGTTCTTTTAGATGGGGTCTACACAGCTCCCTGCCAATGCTTCACCTTGTAGGGAACTCGGCACCAACCCCCTGGCCCAGAACAACGCCCTCCCACAAGCCTTGTTGCATTCTCAAAGGAGTCAGACCATACAACAGGGCTCTCGTGGGAGGTTTATTGGGGAAAGCAGAGGAAAGGAGTAGAGAAGGGGTGGGAGGAGGGAGGGAGAGGGAGAGAGAGACAGAGACAGAGAGACAGAGACAGGAGGTGGGCAAGGCCCACCTTTTATAAGGAAACAGGGCAAACGCTCACGGGGGTGCTCTCAGTGGCTGCAGCTGAGGTCTGTCCTGCCAGGACTCTAAGGGCAGGCCAGTACAGACGTCTAAATGCTAGCAGCCCTGGCCTACTCCCTAAACGCATTTCCTATATTTCCTTCTTCCAAAGAACTGCATTCTTCCTTGTTATCCTTCATGCTTCCCTG
Source organism: Peromyscus eremicus (assembly GCF_949786415.1). Lineage (NCBI taxonomy): Eukaryota > Metazoa > Chordata > Mammalia > Rodentia > Cricetidae > Peromyscus > Peromyscus eremicus. The sequence continues at coordinate 85,812,973 of NC_081418.1, read as the reverse complement.
CCTTTTCACCTTCATTTTGCTTAAAACAGAGTGCCTCACCTGCCCATCTGACAAAATGCCAACTATCCATCAAAGACACACAGGAAGCTGAGTGCTGCTTTCCCACACAGGTCCTTCGAGACTGCCCCAGTGGAAAGGAGTCGGATCTGCTTCTCTCCGTCTCTTCTATAGCTCTTAACAGTGGGTGTCGAGAGAGTTATGCCTTACACTCCACAACATAACCCTAAGTATTCTCAGGTTGAGAACAACTTTCTGCACTAAATGGGTCACCACACAGCACAGCAGGAGAGCACACGGACTCCCCTCCCTCCTGAGGTCAGGGCTGGTGAAGACAACACTCAGTAGCCTACGGGTAACTATTTTGTTCTCTCTTGGTATTATAACAAATTCTACGAAGTATTAGCAGCAGACCAAAGAATATAAACACTACTTAAACAGGCAACAGGTTGTATGGAGCAACCTTACCAACTGCTGGCAGCGGGGCTGACAAGTTCCAAGAAGAAAGTAATCAACAAAAATTGTGACGTTGAATTAATTCTACAGCCTACACCATCAACAATGCCCTACGATGAAAGCTGTTCTTATTTAGTGTTAACACTTATAGGTAGAGATAAACACTGCCACCAGCTATTACTCTAGAAAAACAATATAGCTTAGTCAGTTAGCTGCAGAGAGTCTAAATTCAAGACTAGCACAGCTGACTTTGAATTGTGGGTTGGCCGTTGCCGTAAGGAACCAACCAAGTAACAGTACCATTTCCCAAGGCATTCTGAGAAAGTTTGTGACATCAATACAAAGTAAGTCTCAGATGAAACACAGAAACAGCAATGGAAAGCTCGCTCTTCCCAAGTGCACCTCTTGGCCTTCACTTGGAACAATGGTCTCTTTTTCCCTTGCTTCTAAGGTTGGTCTCCGGAATGATGAACTTGCCGTCTGCTTTACGTGCTCTTTGATAGCTGTTGCTGTTTCTAATACTTTGGGGGCTCAGTTCAGGAACCTACCTCACCGAAGCAGTGCCTCAGACCCCCTCCTAGGAGAAACACATCCTACCAGATCCTTTTTGGTGGCTCTTGGGGGCTAGGCCTCTGACATTCTCCAAGTCAGCAAAAGAATCCAGATTTGGAAGTCTCTGGATAATATAGGAGAGTCCAAGGAAATTCCCAAGGGACCAGGACCACTCTGTGCACAGGCCAAAAGTAAGAAATGCTATGGAGACAGCAAAGTAGTCCTTTGGTGGTCAGGGTATCCTAGAAGTTGAGACTTGCCTTTGACATGAAACTCATTGCAAGAAACCTCCATAAACGGGTTGAGCGTAAAATAATCCAGGATGGGAGAATAACCTAGGTTATTTTCAGTTCCCTCAGGGAACCTGGGAACCCTTCAGTCAGGTCTAGTAGAAGGAATGAAGACAGTCAGACAGTCTTGTGAGATGGTTAAATCTGATTGCCTTAGAAGATGCTGTCCAGCAACGACTTTTCTAGTTAGGTAGACGTGTCACGGGCTACTAGTGTTTTAAATTAGGATTAGCTACTTTAACAAGTTGGTTTCCAAAGGTCTTAAATTCCTGCCAACACAGGAAGTCACAGATCTTCTGATCTCAGCCCATGTAATATTCAAGTGGGATAAAAGGAGGCCAAGCAACAACTTGTGCCTATGGGCGGAGGAGAGGCTAAATCACACCCAGATGACAACGGTGGGTGTCCACAGTTATAGCTCGTGTGACGCCACATAGGACAGGCATCATGCTGACTTTTAGCTGACGCAACAGCTATCAAAGAGCATGCAAAGCCGACTGCAAGGTCATCGTTCTGGAGACCAACCTTAGAAGCAAAGGAAAACAGGAGTCCAATAGATGGAGGATCTTGTGAGCCCAACAGGAGATTCTAATGGACTTTAATTTGGACATTTGGTAGCTTCATCCCTGCCAGGGGCCAAAGATGCCAGAAGTTTGGGGGGAGCTCTGATTTCTGATCTGGTTCCTGGATGATCCTTAGGATTACCTCTTTAGGGAGGCGGGGATTGTTAAAACTGCAATGAAGGCGCTAAGAGAAAACCACTTCCAGTCAAGAGAATGGAGTCTCCGGCCTGGAGACAGACCCAACATTCCAATGGGGCCAGGAAAACCTCCAGGCCAGGGAACCACCCCTAGGAAAGCAAGCTTACCCTAAATCATGCTAACAAAAGGCCACCTCAGGATTAGTTTCTTAACTGACATCTTAAAGAGTTTGAAGAAAAGAGTGTTTAAAGAAAAAAAGAGGGATTCATAAGAAATGCCAAATATGAGTCTTTTCTATCAAATCCTAAAAAATGTGTGTTAAGGACAAGGAATTCTTTTATCTCTCCCACCTTGAAAACCTTTTATGTGAATGTTTTAGTCCTCCCCACCCAGAAATATCTGTTTTCAGGCCCACAGCTCTACTCCAGGACTCTGATGGCCTGGAGACCATCAGAATCTGATGACCTTCTTCTCTTGGAGCGGTGACCCTCCCCTTTCCTTCCTCCTTCAACTCCTGTGTGCCAACTCTTTTCAGACTAGCCAACTAAGACTGTGAGGTGGGACCCCAACCAGGAAGGAAAGGACAGTCACCACCTGAGTTAGACTAAAAGCCAAACGCATGTCCTGTCTCTATGGGTCTGCTCTTCCAAGTGCACCCTCTTGATCAACAGTAAAGACTTGAGAAGGCACTCTTCAACATCAGTCATCAGGGACATAAAATAAAACCCAATGTGACGCCATTTCATCCCCAAAAGAACAGGTTCACTGAAGACAAGAACACTGGAAGATGAGGGGCAACTGGGACTCTCCATTGATGAGAATTCAAAATGACACAGTCATCTCCTAGAACTATCTGGCAACTTCTTTACAAATCTAACATACTGTGTTCTTGTCAATTTTGTCCAACAGAAATGAAAGTGTATCCACAGCAAGGCCTATATTTTAGTCTAGCTCCTACTGCTCAACCCTGCAAACAGCCCAAATGACCACTGAGAGTGGATTAACAGTGGTCACACTGCATAAAGCAGACAGCTACTGAGCAGAAGCTGCTCTTCACCACGGACACAGAAAACACAGAAGAACTCAGACTGAACAGAAGAGGAGTCACGGCTCTCCTCCCCCAGATCATCATTGGTTCTACAGAATAACAACCAGTTCTCAAACAGACCCATTATATTTAGGATCCATGACTGACTCACTGTAAGAATGAATTTGATCTATTACAGTCACACATTTATTTAGTCACAAATTCCCTGTGAGCTTTGAGTTTGGATGATGAAATTTTTATTTTTTAATCCATCAGAAATCACAAATTCTACTCACCTATTCTTCCTTTCTTGTGAATATGGCCAGGCATGATGCCAATTTTGCATTCTCCGGGCTAGAGGAAAGTAAATTGCAGTTTTCAGGAAAGTTTCAAAGAAAATTCTAATTCCAAAGTCTGTCTGTCTGTCTGTCTGTCTGTCTGTCTGTCTCCCGCCCCACCCCCCCAGCCACACGCTTGAACTGACTCACAAAAGGCTAACCATGGGCCTCCCTCCTTCCTATCTGGCACTCACATTGATGATTCCAGGGCAGTTTGGCCCAATCAGCCTGGTCTTCCCCTGCCGCGTCAGCTTGTGTCTGACCCGCACCATGTCCTGCTGTGGGATACCTTCAGTAATGCACACAACCAAGGGAACTTCGGCGTCAATGGCTTCATCGATGGCGGCAGCAGCAAAAGCAGACGGTACATAAATGACAGAAGCTGTCGCTCCTGTTTTCTCTTTGGCCTGGAACGATAATCACAACCGGTTGAGTCATAAATAAACTACACTCAACAGCCTGATTTGATGAAGGTCTAGGAAAGGGTCACGGGCAGGCTCTCCTCATCCCCCATTCTGCAGTCCAGGACATGGTCAGACTCCTTCTGTCCCCTTTGAATGTCACTGTGAATGAAAAGGTTCTACACATCTCACCCCACAAAGGACAGTAAACCTGAGAGCACTGGCTGATGTGCACCTGTGTCCTCTTCTCCCTGAGACCATGCATAGCCTCACTGTTCCTCCCCAGACTCTCTAACAAGATCCGGTACCACCTACCCAGCTTCAAACTCTGCACCTCCTTAGAAGAGCCAAGGAACCCAAGTGCTCAGAACTTGGCTTTCAAGCATGTATTTTAAATCTATGGTAAATATTATCAACAAACAGTAAAAGTAGACTGTTCCTTTTTATATAGATTTAGTGTGCCTGTGTGTGTGTGTGTGTGTGTGTGTGTGTGTGTGTGTGTATGCGCACATGCCCTCAGGTGCCCTCAGAGGTCAGAGAGGATGTTGGATCCCCTGGAGCTTGAGTTATAGGCAGTTACCAGGAGTCCAGGTGGGTGCTGGAAAGTAACCAAACTTGGGTCTTCTAGAAGAGCAGCAAGTGCTCTCAATCTCACCCCGTGCCACTTCTCCAGCGCCTAAGTGTTCTTACCTGACATTTTACTTAAAGCATTCTTACTAGAAATCAACAATCAAACCAAGTGCAGATACACATATGGCCACAGATTAAGAATGTAGGTAAAATAAGCATTAAGTTTACAGGGTGTCAATCTGACCACTGTTCTATGGTCATGACCTGATCCATATATGATCTTTGTACATATGCATTCTTCTACTCATCATTTTATTTTTTTTGTTTTTGTTTTTCTGAGACAGGGTCTCTCTAAGCAGTGCTGGCTGTCCTGGAACTCACTATATAGACCAGTCTGGCCTCACCTCACAGAGCTCCACCTGTCTCTGCTGGGATTAAAGGCGTGTGTGACCCAGCCCAATTCTCCATCCACCTTTTTGTGTGGCCACGCCTCCTTGTCTACTGGAAGTCTTGTAGCCACAGAGGCTACAGAGCTATGAACGCAAGAGCAGCGGCCATTCCACAGCAGTCCTGTGAAGGCTCTGCACAGGAATCCGTAAGACTTCAGGGTACTCCTGAACCAGAGTATCCCAGTCTACAGATGAAGATGCTGAAGCCTGGGGGAGGGGCCCAGAGGGCCTCACCTCTCCCTGAAAGCTAACAGCAGGAAGGGGAGTCGTTCTCTTCAATGCCGTAGCCACTGATAAGGTACCCTTGCTCCAGTAGGTAGCCTCCAGTCCAGGCTCAGGCAAGCTCTTCCAATGAACTCAGCAGGCCACACACAGGAAGACTCAAAGGAGGAAAGAGATTCCTTGAGAGGAAGGGTTGATCCAGTAAGAACGAAGAATGGGGCATGAGAATAACCAAATGGGGCACAGCTTTAGCAAAACTCATGTGCTGGATCTTCCCAGCATTCCACTTTCTCTAGGTTACCGGACACCAGACAGCAAGTAACTCTCCCAAAAGGCACGCAGTTAAGACCTTTGCCCACAGAATGCCAGTCTTTCCCTGCAGTTTTTTCTCCACAAACCCAGAAGCCATTACTTACTTCCTTCACAGTATTAAAGACGGGCAAGCCCAGGTGTATCTTGCCGCCCTTCCCTGGCGTGGTTCCTCCCACGATTTTGGTGCCGTAATCCAAAGCCTGCTGGCTGTGAAAGGTACCCTGTGAGGAAAAAGCACAAGACCCATGAACAAGGCAGAAGACAGCTGAGAAGCAAAGGCAATCTCAGCAACTTGGGAAAGAAACCCAAACACGAGTGCTCCCAGGCAACAGCCCAGCCCAGCACTCTCGCCCCTTAGTGAGCTCTGCTGTCAGCACTGCGGTAAACTGGCTGGCCAAGCCAGAAGAGCCCGGAGAGCCCTTTCCTATTCCCTGCTGGAACTGGCTGCTGATCTGACACCCTGTTGCCTGCTTAAAAGGTCATTCCATTTTCCCTAGCCCACTTTGCCCAACTGCAAATCCATGATGGACCATTATATTTGTCCAACCACGGCCTTTTCACTTTTTTTTTTTTTTTTGCGTTTTTTCGAGACAGAGTTTCTCTGTGTAGCTTTGAGCCTTTCCTGGGACTCACTTGGTAGCTCAGCCTGGCCTAGAACTCACAGAGATCCACCTGGCTCTGCCTCCCTTAAATTACATATATAGCAAAAGCACAACTTGGTTTAATCTAACTCACCACCACCCACCGTCTCTCACACACACACACACACACACACACACACACACACACACACACACACTGCCAAATAGTAACTAGAGAAAACCCAAGGCTGTGCTAACTGGTCTTACTTTAATTAAGGATCAGTCAATCCACGGGCAGTCTTTCAGACTTCCCTGCCACTTTCTGCATTCCCAGTAACTCACTTTCTGTGACAGCCTTCCTGGGTTTGGGGACACCATCCTGCAGGGTATTTAACAGTATTCCCAGACTCTTCCCACAACATGCCATACCACACACACACACACACACACACACACACACACACACACACACCAAAATCCACCAAGTTGTAACAAGCACAATGGCTCCAGAGATTGGAAGAATCTTTCCCACTAACATCCAGGCCTCTGCTGTGTCCTGTTCTCTTCTCTCTTTCTTTTCCATCTCAGTTCATGACTTTTGTGAAGCCACCCTTACCAAGGCAGCAGTAGAATCTACATGGTGACCCTTGCCATTCACACTCCTCACACAACTAGCCAAGATCTCTGCCTGTAGTCACACACTCACCTGCCTACCTAACGTCTCCACATACAGAGCTGGTAGGTATCTCTGACTGAACATACCTCAAACTGAGTTCCTGATTACCCTCTTCTCGATCTGCTCCGTCTGTTGATGACTCCACTCCCACAGACATTCAGACTAAAAGTATGACATCACACAAATCCCTCTTCCTCTTAAACCCCGAATTTAGAGCCATTGGTAAATCTCACCACTGTATCCTGAAAACAGCCTGTCTCTCTCCTACCTTTTGCTGAGAAGTGTGAGGCTGACATCACCTTAACTCCTAGAAGCTTATTTTCCTTGCTCCCTTTGAATCTATTCCCCATAGCACCAAGAGTTATCCTATAAAACCTGAAAAAAATCATTCCATCTCTTTCTAGCTCATTAACTGTGAAAGTCAACACATCGTGTGTCCTCACAGCAGAGCCCATACCTGTCAGCCCTTATTTACTGTCTGCCGTGAAGATCTGACTGTAGCTTCCACACGGCAGGCATGTGCCTGCCTGAAGGACTTGCTGTGTACCCTGCATAAAGCCTCCCCCATCCCAACGCATCTCCGTGATTCATTCACATATCTCCTCTGGATCCTGGACCTGTCTGCAAACCTTCCCTGACCACAAATCATCTTCTCCCCGATACCAGCCACATGACTCCACACATAACAGACACTCTTTCTCCTTTCCCTGGTCTGTTCCTCCACAATGACTATACTTTCTAGTACACCACATAATTCAGTCATGGATTTTGTTGATGTATTTGCTCCTCCCAGCTGAGAGGTACACTCCATGAAGACAGTGATAGCTGTCTACTGTGCTTACTCTAATATGGCACCTAATTCAACACATTACGTATAGCAGACACTCAACAATGACCAGTCAACAGTGAAAGGTCTATGTGACAGGGACCTAAAAGTGCTGAGTCAACTACTTAAGTTCGTAATAATTTAATGCATAAAAATTGTGACTTTACGGACTTTAGAAGCTTTTCAATTAAACTTCTCTTTACACTAGCAAACTCAGCCTAAGCAAATCAAACAACTAATTTGAAGCCAGTGATGGAGTTTTAGAAAGAGCCACAAGTCAGTGCTCTGCACTCTCTCTTTAAACAGTGCTATTCCCTGTATGGTCCACAGACCAACTGATCAAGAGTGAAAAATGAGCAAGACAGAAGGAAAAGAAAAAGACCCCAAAACAGAAAGGACAACAAAAGTCTAATTTAAAAAAATGTTTGCAAGCATGACAGTGTGACACTATTGTGACGTTTACTATGTTTCACCAAAGTACTGATTCACTTTAAATCAGAAAGTCAAAACCAACACCCTAACAGATCCTTTACTCCTGACTCTGAGAAGCAATGGCCTACACTATACTGCCAGTTATATTTTTAGTCCCACTGTGCTAGTAAATAAAATCAGTGCTCCCAAGCAAAATAAGCTTTTTCCACACAGTTTTCATGCTAACACCAGCCAGTCCCAGTGTAGAACAGGAACACTTTCTGCAGCTCAAAAGAGCCAGTAAAGAATCCTACAGCACCCACTGGAAGTGTGCATAGCTAGAATCCACTCTAACATACAGACGTTCCTAGTTTATGTAAACAAGGTGTGCACTGAGAAAAAAAACTAACATGATAAACTACAAGCTTCTGTGGCACTTAGTTCAATAGTCAGTCAAAAAAAAAAACAACCAAAATAACTGAGACCATTAAGAGTCACAATTACTAAAAATGCAAACACAAGGGAAATGAAAAGACCCCAAAACATACAGTCAGGAGGCAGAGGTAGTCAGATCTCCATGAGTTCAAAGCCAGCTAATGGACACATTGAGTTCCAGGCCAGCCAGGACTACAAAGAGAGGCTCTGTCTCAAAAAAAGGAAGGAAGAAAGGAAGGAAGGAAGGAAGGAAGGAAGGAAGGAAGGAAGGAAGGAAGGAAGGAAGGAAGGAAGTCTTTGAATGCCGGCCAACCCAGCATTCAAAGACTTAAACAAATCATTACCTAATTTGGGAAGCAGAGTCAGTTCCAAATAGTGCTTATATATGGAACACAGCTCTTACAAAGGCATCAGAGGTTAAAGTGTCACAAGAATGTCATATAAAGTTCAAGAAAAAACAAACAAGCATAATGAACTTCCTCAAGAATTTGATTATATGCTAATATAATATACACAGAATTAGACTATACTTGGAAAGAAGGTGTGGTAAGTCACACCTCGTTCCCTCAGGATGTGTCTATCTTACTTTTGAGGATGTCTGTATGTGGACATGATATTTGTAACTCCTGGCCGGCCTTTAGCTACCACCCTCCAGATTAAGGCTTGGCAATCTGGTCTGTGAGATTGTGCCCACATCTACTTTTGTAAATTACATTGTATTAGAACAATTCTACAGTACAAATGCTGTAAAACATGTACTATACACATACAAAACACTTGTACATGTGTTTTTAAAATGAGACACACAGACCACAGAAATAAGTCAGAACAGCAAACACAACTCTGCCTTTTCCAGGATCACCTCTTCACTGACAACAACTATGCAGCAGCTTTTTCTAAAGCGGAAAAGAAATACCCAAGTTTACCATCTCCTTCCTCAGACAGAAAACTGGGGGACCTGTATCTGTTATCTGGAAGGACATATGCCAACTGAACAGAGGATTCCTGGAGAGCAGAATGGGTGGAAAGAGGGAAAGGAGACTCTTGTGATAGTTTAATTGCAGAATCAAATCGTAGGTACATTTCAACTGATGCAAAGTCTATGACATAGGTAGGGAGAGGGGACTATGTGAACAGAGAAGAATGAAAACCAATACTTAAGAGCAAGTTTGCCCACTGGCTTCTTCAAAGACCACTTGCCCCAGAGAGAGCGCCCCAGAGGAAAGTCACCTGCTGGGTCATCTGCCCACACTTGCCAGGAGCCTCTCTGGGTTTGTGTGTTTCCCCACACTGAGGTGCGGATTCCACGGTTAACACAAGTTTCCCTTTCCTATTACCTGGTACTCACAGGAACAGTGACCTCCCACAGCACTGGAGGAAAACCAGGGGTACTTGCTAAAAGACAGGGAGTCTCCACCACAACACTGCCATTCCTCTGCATGCTCGAGCTGATTTTAAACGCAGTCACCATCTTACAGGCTGTGACACCACCTGCCTCCCTCCTAACACACAGCCCCTTCTGAGTGGTATAGTTCTGTGCCAGTCACATAGAACTATTTTTATGTTATTAAAAGCAGGAAATAATTTTTTACATCTTTAGTCCACACTTTAAATAAAAATGTAGATGCACGTACCTGCTTGCCAGTGAATCCCTGGCAAATAACCTTCGTATTTTTATCGATATAGATGTGTTTCCGGGAAGCTGTATAAGACCCATGCCGTATCCCATTCTGCTGCACTGAGAAGAAAAGAAAATATGGCACGTTATAATTTTCCCACACTTTTGAACCATGAATTAAATTTAATAACCCAAATTTTTAAAAGGAGAAATCTTCTAACACAAGAGCAATGCTGTGACCACTTCTTAATTGAGACAGGTGCACCCCAGACACAAAACAGAAAAACAGACACAGGAGCCTGTTCCTTGTCACAAAGAAGCACAATCTTCTAGCACTTTCTGAACTGAGAAAGAAAAGCTGAAATTTGTAATTTTCGTTCCCAAGGGAACCTGGGATTCAAATGTAAGGTCTCAATTAGACCCTGCAATCATTCCTGCTCACGTTCACCACGTGCAGTACCCCGCTCTGGCATAGTCACAGCACCTATGAACACCGGTGAACTAGGAGGCACACTTTAGGAATGTAAGAGCTACCACATTCCTCGTAAGAGCAACGCAGGAAATGCTAAGTCGTGGGTTAAATCTGCCTAAAATACAACCCAAGATCACTTGGCTTGTTCCCTTCTGATGGAGGATTCCAAAGCATACATATTAAACAGAGAAAATAAAATGAGTTCCAAAGTAGATGAGAAGAGAAATATGAAAACAAACCAACAAAGAGCCACATTCCTAAGCTATGATTGGCAACCCACCTCAAGGGAGACTGAGGAAGTCTAGTAGTTACTATAACCCACCCCTAGTTCAAAACTCAGTGCAAAGAAGAGCACGTGACTCACAACTATGCGTGGCCTCTGAACCTTCACAGAGCCACTTAGCCTGTCTTCTCTATGGCCCACCTCTACCTCTTCAAAGCAGCCGGGCCTTCTCCCTAACTCAGAGAAGCCGTGAAAGCTAGCTCCAGAACGGACCTGTCTCCTCAGGCATTTCTCGGAGCCTACCCCACACACTTTCCTACTTCCTCATCTTCAGGCCTCAGGTGCACAACTAGAGAGGCACCTACCAGAAGAGGTGTCTGGAGACCCAGTCCTCTAGGGAAGAAACCCTCTGGGGAAGAAGTGCTCTGCGTGCACACACACGGCGGCACCGCATGCACACACACAGCTGTGCCGCATGCACACACACAGCTGCACTGCACATACACACACAGCTGCACCGCGTGTACACACAGTTAGTTGTATTGTATGTACAGACAGTTGCACCACATGTACACACACAGCTGCACCGCATGTACAGACAGCTGCACTGCATGTACACACACAGCTGCACCGCATGTACACACACAGCGGCACCCCATGCACACACAGCGGCACCGCATGCACACAGACAGCTGCACTGCACATACACACACAGCTGCACTGCACATACACACACAGTTAGTTGTATGTAAAAAGACAGTTGCACTGCATGTACACACACAGCTGCACCACATGTACAGACAGCTGCACCGCATGTACACACACAGCTGCACCACATGTACAGACAGCTGCACCGCATGTACACACACAGCTGCACCACATGTACAGACAGCTGCACCGCATGTACAGACAGCTGCACCGCATGTACACACACAGCTGCACTGCATGTACAGACAGCTGCACCCCTGCACCAGACTATGCTGCAACGGACTGTGAGGGTGCACTACAGCCAAGTCCTAGCTCAGGAACAACCAAGCACCTGACCTGAGCCAAGAGCTCCCACAACAGGGACTCAGGGCCTGTAAGGCTGACCCCACTGCACTGTGCAGCAGAGCCCAGGGATGTTACTCAGATTTACTGATAAAGATCACAAACAAGAAACACAACTGATGACAGAGATAGAGCAACACCCAATGAGATACTGACCTCCACTGACAGAGAAAACGAACACCCTAAATCAACCAGCAGGCCCGCAGGGAGGCCTGAAGTAGGCCATGATTATGCTGATGGCGAGAGCTATGAAGGCCACAACCTGGGCCATCTCCAGAGGCTCCAACACTGGCCAGGGGAGCTTGGTACTGTTCCCAGAAGCAGCTGAAATCACTCTCAGGAACCAGACAGGCCTGGGCTAGTGCTCATGCCCCGCTGGTTTCCAGCAGTGCAAACCAGGGCACTGCTTTTGATCTCCTTAGCCTTAGTATTCCGATCTGTAAATGGGCTAACAGCTTCGCACAGGAAGGGTGTGGTGTTACCATGAAATGGTGCCTGTAGACAAGGCAGCAAAGTGCCTGGTACATTCCTGAAACCCTACATGGGCACAAAGGTAAATCTTCCCCTAAAACAGTGGTTCTCATCCTGTGGATCGAGACCCTTTTGGGTGAGTCAAACGACCCCTTCACAGGGGTTGCCTAAGACTACTGGAAAGCACAGACATTTGCATTACGATTCATAACAGTAGCAAAATTACAGTTATGAAGTAGCAACAAAAATTATTTTAAGGTTGAGGGTCACCACAACATGAGGAGCTGTATTCAAGGGTCACAGCATCAGGAAAGTTAAGAACCACTGCCCTAAAGAGAGAATATAAGGTTCACACTTTAAAATCAAGTAAGTCCAGCCATATATACTTTCTATGTACATAAGAAAGAAAGAAAGAGCCGGGCGGTGGTGGCGCACACCTTTAACCCCAGCACTCGGGAGGCAGAGGAAAGCGGATCTCTGTGAGTTCGAGGCCTGCCTGGGCTACAGAGTGAGTTCCAGGAAAGGCGCCAAAGCTACACAGAGAAACCCTGTCTCGAAAAACCAAAAAAAAAAAAGAAAAAAAGAAAGGAAGGAAGGAAGAAGAAAGGAAGGAAGGAAGGAAGGAAGGAAGGAAGGAAGGAAGGAAGGAAAGAAGGAAGGAGAAAGGAAGGAAGGAAGGAAGGAAGGAAGGAAGGAAGGAAGGAAGGAAGGAAGGAAGGAATTATCATCAGCATGGGAGGTCGGAGAGGAGCTCTGTAAAGTCAGTTCTCGCCTTCCACCATTTGTGGGTTCCAGAGACAGAGCTGAGGTCGTCAGACTTGTGTGGAAAGTGCTTTTCCCAGGGCCATCTCAGCAGTCCACCCTCACACACGTTCTACACACAAATAAACCTCTGCGTAGACACACTGTGAGCACTCACAGACAAACTGGGACTCTCTTCACAGAGGAGCATTTGTACAGGGCTGGTGTGCAATTAAGTAAGTTTATACACAGCATGTGCAACACTGGCTAGGGTACAGTATGTGGAGCATCACTAACCATTACCTTACTATCATCACGGTCACTGCTGCAGAGTGAGCAGAGCAAACCACTGGAAGAAATCAGTGTGGCAGCTATCCACCAGGGGCTGAAGCCCTTGAGTACTTAAGACTCAGTCCTACCCAGAAGTCTCCTGGGTCTGTAGTAGAACCAAATGTTAAATGGAGAAGCACAGAACTATAAAAGGACAAACTGAAAGAAGTAGGATGCTAAAGGAAAGGGACTGGGTGCTGAGAAAGATGCTTTCTACAGAGCAGATGGGTTTGTCAGTCAGTCCAGAGTCAGTCAGTCCTAGCTCCTATAGACAGGTAGCAACTGTATTATAAGATGGCCGGTGCTATTAATGCTGCAATATATAACCAAAGAGCACCTGCCAAGTGGAACTAAACCATGACCTTTTATGACTAGTACACCCCTATCCAGTAATCGGACTCTGTTTATGTAAAGACTCAACTCAACCCTGGAAACTGTGTCCCGGTTCCTCCTTTACTGATCTGTCTGTACTCACGAATTCAACAAATGTAAACTTTAACTGTACTGTAATCCCACCTGCAGCGGATTTAACAAAGTAACTGACTTTTAACAGAGTAACGAATTACAAAGAAAAGCAGTTTGTTCAGCTCACACTTAAGCAGTGGTTCTGATCGCAACCCCTCTGGGGGTCAAACCACCCTTTAATAGGGGTCACATATCAGCTATCCTACATATCAAATATTTACAAGTCATAACAGTAGAAAAATTACAGTGATGACATCACAAGGAAAATAACTGTATGGTTAGGAGCTGAGGACCACTATTTCAGGGCAGCCTTATCTGTTTGCCTCTGGTAAGGACCCCTTTGCCTGTACAGGAACACGGCAGAACAAGGGGAGAACAGCATGCCACGGTGCTGGCCAAGCACATGGGACAGCCATGCTTGGCAACTCACTCTCAGGAGCAACTCAGACAGACTAACAGAAACCTCTTCTAGGCACGGTGATCTCAGTGACCGAACCACCTTCCATACTCACCTTACCACACCGGAGATTCCTGGCATGTCAACTCTCGGAGGACCCTCAAACCTGTCCTAATCATGAATTATAATTGGAAAACACAAGTATAGTGGTCCCCACATGAGGAAACCGTGTTGTGTGACAAAACTTTTCCTGGAGAGACACTACTCGCATGTCTACTTACCCCAGACAGGGAGCCCAGGACAGACTAAAGTACAAATACCAACAAAATGCAACTTGGTGGACCAGTAAGTTTTACTGCGGTTACTCACAGGAATGTGGGTAGGGGATACTGACAGGAGTAGAAATGACTCAAAGTCGGCTGCACCACCAAAGCCCACCCAGCATGGGTGACAGCTCCCAAAGCTGGGGACCGGGAGCACTCTGCACAGCCTGCAGGCAGGGAACACTCAAAGGGAAGAGTGTCCTTTCCCAGTGCCTTAGCTGGTCTAAACCTCTTCCAAGCAGCTTGGCTGCTTTCTGCAGGTCTGGTCTGAGAGACTTTCCTGCTTTGCTTGTCTGACAGTCTTCTTTGTAGCTCAGCTTCCTGCTGACTGAGTGGAAGGCTCAGCTTTTATTGCTTACTCTGACAGGGAGGAGCCTAGTGAATCTGGTCAGTTTTAGGGACTTCCTCAAGCTATTTTGTGTTCTTTACCTTCCTGCTTAAGGAGCTTTCCTGCAGGATGGTGTTTTAATGGCAGAGGAAACTGTTACACAACAGACCTACAATATATGGGAGTACCTTAGCAGCTACTTACCCCAAATCCCAAATACAAAACTGTATACTCACATATATTGATGATACATTCAATACTATTGGCTTAGTTGATCATAAGTATCATGTTTCATAAAATAAGCACTCTCATTTTTTAAGTACTAAGTGAAAAAAGGAAGGAAATAATGTGTTCAATGTTTTATAATGTATCAACAATGAGAAGACATTTCAATTTTAGAAAAACTATAAAGTAAAAATTAATAAATGAGTTTAACACAATAAATGGGTATCTATCCTGTGGCAAGCTCAAATTATTCTCCTATACCTAGGATAAATCCTTTTAAACTTCAGAGTTGTCATGAAGCAACTTTGAGGCCAGAAAATCAAGTTACTTTTCTCAGGGCTACATCAAGGCATTTAAATACAGGCTTCTATTTCTGAAATAAAGGTTTAGTTCTTGGATACAAATGGGCAACAGAGACTAGAAACGGAGAGGTCACTGTTGAGCGTCTCCTTTTCCAAATGCTTCTCTGAGTCTACACACAAGCCTGTGTAACTTGGCAAAGACATGAGAAGGGTAAATAGCACCTGTGAGCAGATAGATCCTGGAGAGTGCCAAAACTCCTGCTTCTAACAAGGGAGTTCAAGCTTCCCAAAGCACACGTTAGTGAGAAGACACCACAATGTGCCAGTTGACATGGATTCCGGGGTTCCTTGAACACCACCTGGGAAATTCTCTGGGTTTGTTTCCTCATTTGCCAAACAAAACGGTAGAACTAACTGGATTGTAAGATCTACTTCCTGACATCAAAATACTGTAATTCTAAGGATCAAAATAATACCTGCTCTTATTAACTATTATGAAAAAATGTGATTTACAGAAACTCCTGATTGATATTTTAAAAGACCCTACCACACTTTAAGTTTCTTTTAAAACTTCATTTCAACCTCAATGGTGCATATAAAACTCTTACACATTCTCATCAGAAATTATTCTCATTTTCCATTTATTTAATTCTCCCTACATCAACAGGATTCTTCCCCTTCTTTCATAAGTCAAAAAAGTGTGGGAAGGTGGGCAGCTGAGCAATTTCTGAATTGTCCTCCAATGGGGCCCTGTATCACCTAGGGCTGTTTGCCTTTTTGTCTTTTTTAACTTAAATCAACATTACAAAACTTGGGACCTCAACACATCATGTGCCAACAGCTAAAATTTAAGGGAGGGGTGGATGGGATTCTTTATCATCTCTAGTTATTTAACCTAAGAGCATAAGTAATTTGTGACTTTCTAGGAGGAAAGGAGGAGGGGGAGGAGGAGAAGGGGAGGAGGAGGAAGAAGCAGTAGCAGCAGCTTGCAAGGCAATGTGGCCACTGCAGTGGCTTGGAAATATGTCTGGTGTGATCAGATTCCGAGGTCTGCCAACTTGGAGGTTTTTAACCATTAAACACGGTCCTTTGTACCCTTAGTACTAATACAAAAACACCCTAGTTTAGATCTCAGACCCCTCAAAGCTTTAATAATATAACTCAGCTCCAAGATGACTCTAGCAACAGAAAGCTAAGTAAGTAGATTTTAGGTTTTCAGTCTTGGGACTCCAGGAAGAAAGCCCTTTACTTCTGTGGGGTGAGGACGGCCAAGTTTTGCTAAAAAATGACTTAAGAAACCAGATCATCTGAACATGCTTCTTCTGGAGACACTTCTATTAAGGCAGCAGACCTTCTGTCTGCTCTAAAAGAAGCCAGGCTCTTTTAGAGGCTTGGACCAGCAAGACCTGAGCAGAGAAAGACACCGGTGTGGTGTGTAGGTGAGCCACTCTTTGCTGGGCATTTCCATCAAACTGGCGAAAGTCTGGTCTTCCACATCTTAACCCACAAACAATTCCAATTAAGCTGGATTAGGCCCATACACAACACACTTGTGTTCAAACTCTACTGACCACAGTGATTACTAGGACAACTAATCCCTTTCTTCCCTTCTAACTAGAACACATTCAAGCATCCTTTTCATCATTCAAGAAAGAGCTCCAGAAAACTTTCCTCAAATAAACTCAACTCTTTCCTATTTGGCAAAGCCTTTGTCCTCAAACGATTTGGCAATGACGTATAGCTACTAGGTGCACACTTATCCTTGAACACTTTAGGATACTCAAGAAAAGAACTAAGTCTCACTCACTACTGGACACAAGAAGAAGCAGAAACAAAATGTGTTAACAATGAATAGAGGGGGAAAGACTGTTACTTGGGCGTCTATTCACAGGTTGTAAACTGACTCGCTTCTTCTGCGCAATGAAACCAAATCACTCATCACTTTTTAACATCTCTTAAATTTGGATGTGTCTGATAGCCAATCGCTCATCACAATTTTAATTGGCAATAATTTCTCCTGTTAGTAACAGGCAGGACAATGCTGCACTTCACAAACCACGCTCTCTCAGGCTCATTGCAATATGGCTCTATTTTCATGTGACTGGAAACATTACTTGAGAAATCTTTTTTTTTTTTTTATTTGGTTGATTGGCTTTTGTTTGTTTTGTTTTCTAGATACGGTTTCTCTATGTTAACAGCTCTGGCTGTCTCGGAACTCACTCTGTAGACCAAGCTGGCCTCAAACTCACAAAGATCCACCTGCCTCTGCCTCCCGAGTGGGATTACAAGCATGGACCACCACATCTGGTGAGAAATCATTTTTTTAAAGGACTATTATACAAGTATGAATGGATTAGAGAGACTACAAACACGCCATGAACGATTCCAAGGTTGCGCCCTAACATACCTAACACAGAGACTTTGGACGCAGCAATAATTTTCAAGAGTCAGCATTACTGAAAGAGTAGCAACCCTGGGAGGTTAGTTCTCAGAAACTGAGGTGTTCATAGAGCCTGGTGAAAAACACATTAGTGGTGAAAGTGCTTGCCAAACCAGCTTCTAGGCGCCCACAGGGTCATGCTGACTCTGGTTGCTGAAACCGCCTTTCTGTTCGCCCTACCGCACCACGTAACTGTTAACTCCAAGTGCAGGACCAACTTTGGTATAGGGTTATAATAGCCTCTTCAACCCTGGCTCACTGTCCCAGCAGAGCTGATCCCGGACCTCTTCACCATCGGCTCTAAGTAAGGGCCAACCTAGACGCCACCTCCACCCCGCCACTTGTCACCGTAGGGGCTGGAATACGTTCCCGGGTCTGCAGGATGCCCTGCCCCGAATCCGGCCTCGACCGATCCACCGCCCCATCGGACAAAGTCCCCTCCACCCCCGGGGAGCTGCCACTGGGGTCTGGCCCGGTGGCTCCCTCCCGAGGGCCCGCCTGGAAGAGCGCGGCCGCGGCCTGAGCCAGGACACGGAGCCCGAGACCTGCGGAAGCCTGGAGGAGAGAGCCCCGGCACGACTCACGGAGGAAGGTACGCGACAGCAGGCGGGCGGCGGCGAGGCCGTTGCTGCCGGAGACCATCGTGGCAGTGGCAACTGCAGCAGCTAGTGCTGCGGTCATCCCCCAATGACACTCCCAGGCCCCCGGGACCTAGCACCGATCTTTGCTCGCGGAGAAAGGTGTCTAGAATAGGAGCCTGAATGAATTGCTCTCCTCAGAGCCTCTTCTCGGACGGTGATAGTCACGGGAGGGAAAGAAAAAGACAAATGAGGTTTGAAAAGCAGATCGTACCTCAGTTCTTCTCGAAGTGTGCATTCGGGTAACCATAAGCATAAAGGCAATGTTAGGGACGTCCCATGCGAGGCCCGGTCGGCGCGTGGTATTGTGGGAAATGTATTTTTCCAGTAGGCGGCATGCGGAAAGGGAACCGGTAGGATGCGGCTTGAACTCTGGCGTGAGCGCAGGGTGAAAACGGTAACAAAACGGTGAGGGGAGGAGCCAGACGTAAAGCCTTGTCCCAGACGGTGGTCCCACACCTCGGTTTTCCTCGGCTGTTACAGAGAAGATACTACCTCCCATGCCTTTCTTGTAAGGATCCGAAAATTACCCCTGGAAATCGGGGCCGAATTCGCGAAAGACTTAAAGCTCCTTAGCTGAGTTTCCTGAAGCAGGAATCTCTTCATTCAACAAACTGACTCACTGCCTTCGACTAGTGTTAAATGTATGGATGCCTCTTTCTAGAATCCTAAGGACTGCAATTTAAGATCAAATACGATTTTTGCCCTAATGGGAAAAACTATTCACTTTTGAAAAACCTCATTGAGTCCTGGAGCTAACACACGAGGATTAGCCTGGTTCCTTGTCTAAAACCGTGTTCCTCAGATTCCTTATCATCAATAAAGTTATTCTTGTTCACTAAGGACGTCGTTGGAATGTGCACCAGTCTCTGGCTGGACATGTCTACAAGCTCCTTCCTTGTCTTGTAGATCCTATCTTGTCTTGTGGTAAAGTTAAATATTATCAGTGCTTTCCAAGTAAGTCCAGTATGAAGACTAGTTTTAAAGAGCAAAATTTTCACTGAGCCTTTACTTAATAATTTAAAATGTTGTTTCCTTTAGTTAACAATGTATATTTTTAAATATACATTTTTGTGTATATGTAGATATATAAATTATATAAAATCACTGATTTTTATTTTTTGAGAATATTATACATGAGCACTGCATCTACATCACTCTGGTTCTCCCACCACCACCACCACCCTGTAATTCCTCCAGTATCATCCCTCCCAATTTCATGACCTCGTACCTCAATCATTATTGCTACATACATTTGTATGTGTATGTATGTACATGGACCTACTGAGTCCATTTAGCATTGCTGGTATGCACGTGTGTCCAGGCTGACCACTTGGGGTTGGACAACGATGCAGGAGCTTATCCCTGGAAAAAACAAAGTTTCCTTTTCTCAGCAGCCATTGACCAACCACTGTAGCTCCCATCTCTAGGGATGGGACCTTGATTTTAATAAATTTGAATTTCCATGAAGGCATGGATTTTTGTTTATTTTGTGCACTGATGTATGTATCCCTAACAGCCAGAGCAATTCCTCACACTAGCACACACAAGAACTCATTGTGTGTTGATATATAGGGAAAAGAGTGTGCACATTATTTATTGACACCACAATGTTTGATAGACCTAAAGATATCTCAAGCCCTTGTAAGAACTATGTCGCACCTCAAGTCTGTAGCTCATAGTGGGGTTGGGGGGCATTACACTAGACAGTGCCTGTACCACTCTCTATACGCAGATTGAGTATCGGAATCATATGTGGATTTGTATTCCAGATCTGCCATTGGGATTCAGGTTTTCTCAACGAGACTGGGATAAAATTCCCATCTCATAAGACTGTAAGTAGGAAGTATAGTACAGCAAGCTCTTAGGACTTGTAAGCACTCAATAGGTGGGAACAAGTTCTTACTAAAGATTGTAGCGTGATGCTCCAAGGGCTGTCATTGGTGTGAATAGGCATTTGTAGAACAGGATAGTTCCGTTTGTCTTAGAACTTTGGCTAAAGACCTACATTATCACCATAGCCTAAGTAGAACTATGCTGGAGCTTCTGCTCTGGAGAGTTTAATGAGTGCCCAAACTTGTCTTTGGATTCCCAGCATCATGACAGAACCCACTCAAGTGGGAACAAAAGACTAAAATTCGCTGGTGGAAGGGATTAATTCTACTGTGTCTTGAGCTTAGTGTTCCCATTTCCTGTCTCAGCCAAGCTGATGAGAGAAGGCTTCTCACCTACAGATTAGCACTGAATTTCAGGCTAAAATTGTACAAAGCTACAGGAACTCAAGAGCCCTCCTCAGCACCCAAAATTAGACTTTGTTCTAAGAATACTTGGGAAAAATCTTATTTGAGGAATATGATGGCTATTCTTGCTTGTCAACTTGACCACATCTGGAATTAACCTAATGGCTGGGTACATCTGTGAAGGGTTTATTCTTCATTAAATAACTTCAACTAGGAAGACCCACTTTTAATCTGGATCTTTTGAGGTGGGACAATACACCTTTAATCTGGGCCGTACGTTATGGTGGTAGCCTCTATAAAGTATATGGAAGAAGGAAATTTGTTCTCTTTGCTTTCTTGGTCCTGCTCTTGCTGGCAAGTCCATTCCTTCAGTGGCATTAGAACCTACTTCTTCAGAATTCTGGCATACACTGAAGACCGGCTGAAACATCCAGCCTCATAGGCTGAATAACTACTGGATTCTTGGACCTTCTGTTAATAAGTGTGTGTGTGTGTGTGTGTGTGTGTGTGTGTGTGTGTGTGTATCAGTTATATCAGTTCTGTTCCTCTAGAGCAGTGGTTCTCAACCTTCCTAATTCTGTGACCCTTTAGTACAGTTCTTCATGTTGTGGTGACCCCAACCATCAAATTATTTTTCTTGATACTTCATAATTGTAATTTTGCTACTGTTGTGAATCATAATGTAAAAATGTGATATTTCCAATAGTCTTAGGTGACCCCTGTGAAAGGATCATTAGACTCATTAGACTCTCAACCCACATGTTGAGAACCATTGCTCTAGAGAGCCCTGACTAATAGAGAAGTGGTCCTAGAGCAATAGAAGAATAAGGATGAATTTTTAAAGTATCAGGAATAGGCTTTCCAACTTTCCAATGCCTACTGTTACTGAAGCCTCTCTGTTAGAAGCTTGGAGAGCATTGAAAACCCATGGTGTGAACTATTTTTGCAAACTATGACGAATACATTTGATTAAACTGATTCATCAAATGTGAGGGACAATGGATTTGGTGACTCTGTATATAAAACTATGGAAAAATGGGGGAAATGATGCTGCTGTTGGTTGCTTCTAGCATCTCTGGATAAATTGGCAAAGGAAAATAATGCACTCTGTGATAAAATTAACCAACTTCTAGCATCTCAGAATACAGCGAAGGACAATGAATTCAGTAATAAAATTAACTGACTCCAGATACAAATAAACAGTCTAAAGCTTTCTAAGTGTGCCCTAACAGAGCATCTTCTCTCCATCAGCCACAGAGCTCAAGTTGTGGAAAATCAACCCGAAACTCTCATTATAAGATAGACTGAGGCCGGGCGGTGGTGGCGCATGCCTTAATCCCAGCACTCGGGAGGCAGAGGCAGGCAGAGGCAGGTGGATCTCTGTGAGTTCGAGGCCAGCCTGGTCTACAGAGTGAGTTCCAGGAAAGAAACCCTGTCTCAAAAAAAAAAAAACAATATATATATATATATATATATATATATATATATATATATATATATATTGAGTTACAGCGAAAACGCAAGTCCAAACCTGGGAGGGTTTCTATGGTTAAAGTGTGGGCATTAACTGGTAACTGATAGGATCTTCTAACCTGGCATGGAGATGTGTAGGAGGACCCTATTGAAGATGAGACCATTGAACCCTCAGAATCTCAAAGGTTTATGTCACCTGAAGAAGAAGTCTCTCTACCCTTAGTAGATACATGCCCATCCCCACCTCCTGAAATATTCCTTTTTTTTTTTTTTTTTTTTTTTTTTTTTTTTTTTTTTTTTTTGCCTTCATTGTCTGCTAAGCTAGCAGTGACTTTCTCTGAAGGAAATGCCAGGCAAGACGGTACTGATGTTCCTCAGAGCCCACCAATAATTGCCTCTAGACCTATAACTAGACTAAGAAATCTCTTAGAAGAGAGAAAGTGTAGTCCATGAGGAGGTACACTACACTTCTGAAGAGCTTAATGCGTTTGCTAATTCATTCAAGCAGAAGCCTGGGAATATGTGTGGGAATGGATTTTAAGGGTGTGGGGTAATGGTGGAAGGAATATAAAACTGGATCAGGTTGAGTTTATTGGTAGGGGCTCACGGAGTGGAGATTCTAGGTTTAATATGGAAGCTCACACAGTTAAAAGGGGTCAAAAGTCTGGACGGTTGGCTGAAGCATTTGTCAAAAGATGGCCTGCTGAAAAGGAGCTGGAGATGCCTGATATTCTTTGACTTTGTGTTGATGGAGGGATTTTAAGGGCCGGGGAAATTGCAATGCTGAAGTGGATGTGCTGTGTAAATCCTCCACAATGGGAAGGCCCAGAAGACATGCCCTTCACTAATCCTTTAAGACACAAAATGGTAAAAAAAAAAAAAAAAAAAAAAAAAGGGCATCAGCACATTTGAAGAGCTTTATTATCAACCTTTTTCTTGTGTCAGACCTTAGGGTTGAGACACTGCTTCTCGGTTGGATGAATTCAATGCAATGGGTTTAGTTGGGCCCCAGAGTATCGGGGGGCCAGGTGGCAACACTGCATCGCCAAAGGCAGGAGAATTGTAGTTATTGTGATGGGCAGCGCAGACAAAGCAGTGTCCATAACGGCCTGACACATAAGGGACAGTGCAGGCGAAGTATTCTTATGGTGGTGTGACTTGTATGGACCTTTGGTACTGGCTAATCAATCATGGTGTTTCCAGGCATGAAATAGATATGCCTACTACATTTTTGTTTGATCTCTGTAAGTGGAAAAATTCTCAAAAGAAAAAAAAAGTTACATTGGATCTTGGTAAAAGGGAATCTTGGCCCATGAATCAATTTCCAAACTTGAGCCAGTTTGCAGACCGAGAACCCCTTGAATGAAGAGACGGTCAGGTTCCCCTGAAGAAGGACCTTGATAAGATACCTAAGAGTTTAACTGTTAGCCTCTATCTAGTCCTTCCCCAGAAGGACCTATAGGCCTTTTGCAAGGATAACTGTATACCCAGGGAAAGGAAACAATCAGATTTTCCAGGGTCTGTTGGATACTGGTTCTGAATTGACTCTGATCTCTGGAGATCCTAAGACACTGTGACTTATGGAGGTCCATGGGGGTTTATGGAGGTCCATAGGGGCTTATGGAGGTCAAGTGATGAATGAGTTTGGTTGAAGTCCATCTCACAGTAGGTCCAGTGGGTCTCAGAACTCATTCTGTCATTATTTCCCCAGTCCCGGAATGTGTAATTGGAATAGATACACTTAAAAGTTGGCAGAATTCTCACATTGGTTCCCTGACCTGTGAAATAAGGGCTACATGGTTGGAAGGACTAAATGGGAGCCTTTAGAGTTGCCCCTAAAGGGACAATAGTGAATCAAAAACAGTATCGCATCCCTAGAAGAACTGTAGAAATGAGTGCCACCATCAAGGACTTGAAAGATGCAGGGGTAGTGGTTCCCACCACATCTCCTTTTAATTTTCCTATCTTGCCACTGCAGAAGACAGGTAGATTATGGAGAATGACAGAAATACACCCTAGAAAAAAAGACAGCATCTTCAACAAATGGTGCTGGTCAAATCGGATACCCACATGTAGAAGAATGCAAATAGATCCATATCTATTATCTTGCACAACACTCAACTCCAAATGGATCAAAGACCTCAACATAAAACCAGATACACTGAGCCTGATCCAAAAGAAAATGGGGAATAGCCTTAACTGCACTGGCACAGGAGAAGACTTTCTGAACAGAACACCATTAATGCAGGCACTAAGATCAATAATTAATGAATGGGACCTTATGAAACTGAAAAGCTTCTGCACAGCAAAAGACACTGTTATTTGGACAAAGTGGCAGCCTAAAGAATGGGAAAGTAATTTTACTACCTCTGCATCTGATAAAGGATTAATATCCAAAATATATAAAGAACTTGAAAAACTTGATATCAAAAACCTAATAACCCAATTAAAAATGGGTTACAGGTCTAAACAGAGAATTCTCTATAAAGAAAACTCAAATTTTATTAAGAAACACTTAAAGAAATGTTCAATATCCTTGGCCATCAGGGAAATGCAAATCAAAACTACTTTGAGATTCTATCTTACACCTGTCAGAATAGCTAAGATCAATAATACAAGTAATAGCTGTAGGGAAAAGGGGGCCGGCTAAAGAAACCCACCCTGACCCTGGAACCCAGAACCAGTGAAAGAAACACAGCCTAGATCTGGGACCTGGGCCAGACAAAGAAACACTTCATCCCTGAACCCAGAACCTAAGAAACATGCCCTGACTCTGAAACCACTGCCAAAGAAACACACGTTGTCCCTGGAATCAGAGCCAGTGAAAGAAATATGCCCTGGCCTTAGAGTTAGAACCAAAAAGCTAAGAAAGGCCAATGAAAGAAACACAGTTTGGCTCTGAAATCAGGGCTCTCCCTGCCCCTGACCAACAAAACTAATCAATCTCTGAGCAGAAAAAACTAACCAATCCCTGGACAGAAAATCATCTCCATGGAGAAATTCCGCCCCTAAGAAATCCTATATAAACTACTCTGCCTGTTCAGTTGTGGGCTGTTCTTTCCCACGCTGGTAGAGGCAACCACTCTCCTGGACTCCTCCTTCCCAAATAAATCTCTTTCTCAAAAGAATCTTGGGTGTGAAGATCTTTATTCGCTGGTGCAGAGAAGAACCTTGCTGAGACATCTCTTAGGGGACTGAGCAGAACAAACCTTGTAGAGATGTTCCTTTAAGGGGCTGAGCAAGGCAGAGCTGAACAGAAGAACCTTGATGAGATGTCCCTTAGGTGACTGAGCAAGATGGAGCAGAAACTTTTCACCGGAGCCGGAGCCGGAGGAGGTTGCTAAATTTCTGCAAGGGTTTCCCCTTCAGCAGAGTGAAGCAAAAGAAGCAACATCTTAGGCTGGAGAAGAAGCAGAGCTCTGCCAGGAAGCCTCCTTAAGTGGGGGCTGAGCAAAGCCCAGCTGTAGCGGCTCTCCAGGAGAGGAGCAGGATTGCTATATCCTGCGGGGAGACCATCCCCCACTGTACCCCAACTCCAGGTACAGCCTGACTCCCAATCAGCATACCTTTCCCTCCAGTGCTGAGCTGTTCCATTAGAGCTCCAGCTGCCAGAGCTGTCCTAGCAGCTCAAGGTATCACCTAACTCCCCCAAGCAGTCAAGATACCTTTCCCCCAGAGTTGCAACACTCACTTACAACAGCTAATGCTTGTGGGGATATGGAGCAATGGGAACTCTTCTCCATTGCAGATGGGAGTGCCAATTTGTACAGCCACTATAAAAATCAGTATGGTAGTTCCTCAGAAATATGGGAATCAATCTTCCTCAAGATCCATTTATACCACTCTTGGGCATATACCCGAAGGAAGTTTCACTCTACCACAGATATACTGCTCTGCCTGTTCAGTTGTGGGCTGTTCTTTCCCACGCTGGTAGAGGCAGCCACTCTCCTGGACTCCTCCTGCCCAAATAAATCTCTTTCTCAAAAGAATCTTGGGTGTGAAGATCTTTATTTGCTAGTGCAGAGAAGAACCTTGTTGAGACATCTCTTAGGGGACTGAGATGTTCATTGTAGCTCTATTCATAATAGCCAGAAATTTGAAACAGCTTAGATGTTTCTTAACAGAAGAATGGATAAAAAAAATGTGATAATTTACACAATGGAGTATTACTGAGATCTTTAAAAAAAATGACATCATGAAATTTGCAGGCAAATGGATGGAACTAGAAAAAAAATCATCCTGAATGAGGTAACCCAAACCCCAGAAAGACAAATATGGTATGTAGTCACTGGATATTAGCCATTAAATAAATGATAACCAAGCTATAATCCTTAGGCTCAGAGAGGTTAGGCATAGAGGAAGGGATTGGGGGGACACATGGGTCTCCTTGGAAGGGGGAAATGGAATAGATTTTATGGATGGACTGCAGCTGGGGGGACAAGAATGGGAAGAGCAAGTGGGAAGCGGGAGGGAAGATGAGATTGAAGGAGGGAATGAGGACGGAGACAGCTAGAGCTAGAGAGCTTTGAGGGGGGGGGGGGGTGGTATGGAAACCTAGTGCAGTGGAAACTTCCTGTAACATATGAAGGTGATCCTAATGAAGTCTCCAATAACGAGGGAGATGGAAACCTACTGGCCATCTCTTGTCTGGATATTTCTTGTCTCTTATGTACAATAAAACCTTCCCCTTAATTATACCATGGGGTAGTCATGTTGTCAGTTTATACTTTCACCATAGTGCACACACAAATATGTACTCTCACAGACACACACTCAAAAAGAAAAATGGTGGGGAGAAGAGATGTAGGAGGAGTTTCCTGTCTAGACTGCCAATCAGCTCTGTCCCACCAGCTGCTCCCCAAATAACCACACAAAGACTTATTATTAATTATAAATGATCGATTGATAGCTCAGGCTTGTCTCCAGCCAGCTCTTACAATTTAAATTAACCCATTTCTATTAATCTATGTGCTGCTCCAAAGCTCGTTTGCCTCATCTATGAACTTCCCATATTGTTTCTTTCGGGGCTAGCTAGAGACTCCCCCATCTCTGCCCTCCTTCTTCCTAGTGTAACCTCTGCCCTGAAAATCCTGCCTAGCTATCAGCCAATCAGCTTTTTATTAGCAATGAAAGCAACACATCTTCACAGTGTGCAAGATTATTCCACAGAACAGAGAAGTAAGTACTCGTGGTGGGAGAGTCGGAGGAAAGAAGTACGTGGAGGAAAAACCTATTCATATTACAGAGTATATTCCTTCTAGGAAATGGGTACATATGCACTCACTCCGGAAGTTGAATCTGCCACATGGAAGGAGAATGAAAAGAACCTTCCAGAACCATTCTGTGAACTTTCCAACGAAAGTTTTTGATTTAAAATAATAACTTTAAGAACAGCTGCCTCCCACAGAGAGTAACTGCTTTATCAACAGCGGTTCATGCACACTGGGAGGAAAACCTGTTTGTAGCCAAGAGAAACTGTGGCCTCTGGGGTGAGCAGGCAGCCTAAGCCCTCAGGCTCTGTCATCTGAATCCCTAATCCAGAGATCAAACCGATGGACAGAGCACAGAGCTTGTGTCCTCGTCCTCAGGTAGGGAACAGGAACACAGTGTGACACAAATCAGAAACACCTCAACCCAGATAGGGCTTTGGCATTGAGAGAACAAAGACAGGATGAATCTGAAAGGCTGGGGATTGTTTTCATTTCAATCACAGTGAAAGAGAGAGAGAGAGAGAGAGAGAGAGAGAGAGAGAGAGAGAGAGAGAGAGAGAGAGAGAGAGAGGGAGGGAGGGAGGGAGGGTGAGAGGGAGGGAGGGAGAGAGAGAGAGGAGCCACAGCACAATTCTGAGTGAATCAGCTAGAGTTCTGTCTCCTTCTCTCCTCTCGCCTCTCTGTCCCCTTCTCAGCATATATAGTCCCCTACATAACTACGAGGATTTGAAAAAAAAGACAACGAAGTTTAGGAGTGAAAAAAAAAAGAGACTTTTTATTTTGAAATAATAATAGGTTTGCAGGAAACAAAACAAATTACAGGTTTTTCCAGGAGGTGGGATTTGTCCTCATACAACCACTGACTGGTGCTGAAAGTCCCAGGGTCATACTTGACCTCCTCTGACACCTCAGCACCCCTTGCCCCGGGATGGGGGACGGGGAGGGGAGGACACCCTGCGGCTGTCTGGTGAGGGTGGAAGGCTGGCATTGCTGACCTTTGCAGGGAGGCTTCATCATTTCCGGTAGGAGTCAAGTCTCCGCTGCCCCTCCTCCATCTTCTCTCCCACTCCTCTGGTGGCAAGAACTGGGGCCGACTCTGTGGGAATAAAAGACAACTGAATCGGGACACTGAAGAAGGGATCTGCTCGGTCCTCTGGGCTCTGGGCTGGCACCATGTCGCCCGAGCTAGGGTGAGTATCTGACAGTGGGAGGCACCAAGGAAAGACGGGACAGGACTGAAGGAGGTCCTGCTGTCAACACACAGGACACTGCCCAGCACTGTGGATGTGGTAAGGGAAGCCTCCCTTCCCAGCTCCAGGTGTCCTTTTTTTCTGTCCAGTACTGAAATTTCCATCTTGCCAAGCCTGATGCCTCTTCAGTGGCCCAGTTTAAGGTTTTATACCCAGAGTGCATTATCTACTCATCCCACTAAATAAGAGTCTTCTGCGGGACTTTCTACACCTTCCACGCTAGCACATACCTTCCACACCAGCACCGCCCCTGACATTTGCGGAGCTTGCAAATAGTTCAGGTCGCGTAAATGTACTCCTGACTTTCTCCCTAGCTGACTTCCAGATTCATAGTTCCATGCAATGGAAACAAAAACTTGAAAGTATTGGACGTGTCATCCTCTTTAAAAATCTTCACTCACATCTGGGAGGGGACACCGGGAAGAGTGGAGGGAGGGGAACCTGGTAGGGATGTACTAAAAACAAAACAAAACAAAACAAAATTAAGAAAATAAAATTAAAAAAATAATAATACAAGGCAAAGGAGATTGGGCTGCTGGTAACTTTGTAAGGGTATCGATGAAAGGGAAAGCATTGCTCAGGACCCCCAAGACCAAGTTCCCAGCACAAAGGAGGTTTATATGCCCCAGAGGGACAAAAGACTACCTCTGCATAGAGAGGAGGCAGATGTGGCCCATAGGAAAATGGTAGTTTCTAAAGGTAAAGGGGGAAACCCGGGGTTAGGATAAGGTGTTTAATTTTAGTTGGGCATGTTTCTTAGGTGAGCCAAAGGGGGCTTCTGATTGCTGGATTTCAATACTTTCATAGCTGGACCTTGATAGTCAGCATCAGGAGGAGGGATTGGCCTAAATAAGGAAATGGACCTTGGGGGCGAGTTTTAGGAATGTAATCTAATGGTTTTTAGCAAAGCAGAGGGAATTGGAGAGAAGGGCGAGGACTGCCAGAGCCAGACTCAAGTAGGCTAGTGTCCCTTCAATAGGTGAATGTCTTCAGCTTATCCACTGTGTACATTCTGATGGCTACATTAAAGAGAAATATTACATTACGTATTACAAGATATTTATGTACACATGTTTGTATTTTGTGGGAAGTGTCAGTGTAATTGATATAAATTAATATAAATGAGTAGATTTAAAATACAGAAATCAATTTTAAATGGATAACAAAGTGAAAATGTAAGTTCACTCACATGTCAGGCGTAGTTTGAATGTCTATAATTGCAGAATTTGGGAAATTGAAACAGGAAGATTATGAGTTTAAGAGCAGCCTAAACTACATAGAGAGAACCCACTATATCTCTGTCTGTCTCTTACACACACACACACACACACACACACACACATACACACACACACACACACACACACACACACACACACACACACACACCTTCAGTCATTGAAATGACCTTGAACTGCTAAAGCTGGCCTAACTGCTACAATCCCAGTGAGCATGGGGGTAGGGTGGAGGAGAGTGAGGTCCAGAATGCCTTGTACAAAGCCTCACAAAATAAGCATACAAAAACTGTTGGCAAAGAGGAAGGCTGGAGCATGCACACCCAAGACCGACTAAAACTGGCTGAAACCGTTGGCACAAATGTGGAGTTGCTGAAGGTGACCCGTGGCTCACTGTGATACTGAAACACACAAACCTAATGGAAATTTAAGTGGCTAATGAGACATGTGATGAATGAAATTATATGTAGAACTACTTGTAACAGACAGAACATGCTCGGAAAACCCCACACTGTGCAAATGAGCTCCAAAGCTCAAGGTATGTCACATAAAAGCCCAATCCTTTGTGCGGTGGAGCTATTGAGCTAATGAACTTACTCTCTGCCCACTTCTTCTCTTGCAATGTGCAGGCTTTCTTTTTTCTTTTGTTTGTTTGTTTTCATTTTTTGATATATATTTGTTTGTTTTCCAGACAGGGTTTCTCTGAGTAGCCCTGGCTGTCCTGGAACTCGCTCTGTAGACCAGGCTGGCCTGAAATTCAGAGATCCTCCAGCCTCTGCCTTCCAAGGGCTGGGATTAAAGGCATGCACCACCCCTGCCCGGATTATTTTTCTAATTTTTAAAGAAAGATTTTATTTTTAATTTTAAATTATGTGTGTGTGTGGATTTGTACAAGTGAGTGCAATGTCTGTGTATGCCATTAGAAGGCGTTGGACCCCTGAATTTGGCATTTGCAGGTGGTTACAAGCCTCCCGCTGTGGGTGCTGGAAACCAAACCAGGGTCCACTGGGAGAGCAGCAAGCACTCTTAACCGCTAGGCCATCTCTCTGCAGCCCCAGTATATCTTTTCTCAACAGCGTGTCTTACTCTGCTTGCTGCTCTCTACCCACTTGCATGTTTCTGTCCAGTTCTTTGTTCTGGGACACAAGAACCCAGAACTTCCAGGGGCGCTTTCTGAACCCTGTCAGTGGAGACCACCAGTGAATGAAAATGAGGACAAGACCGCTTTAAGGTATAGCTGAGGAGAAGGTTTTTATTGTAGCTATTAGGGAGAGTACAGCCAGAGGCATCGGGAGGAGTATGGAGCAGGGAGAGAAAACAGCCGACTGAATACAGCGAGCAGACTCAACCTGCCATGAGAGGAGAGAGCAGGAGAGCAAGAGAGGAAAAGAGAGAGGGCAAAGAGAGAGAGAGAGAGAGAGAGAGAGAGAGAGAGAGAGAGAGAGAGAGAGAGAGAGAGAACCAAGAGAGGAAGCAGCCAAGAGCAGAGGACCAAGAGAACGCACAGTCGTAATGGCAGGGTTGTATAAAAAAGAGAAGCTGGAGAAAGGGAAGCGAAGCCCCTGGGCTGGAGACATTTAGGGTAGGGGGCTGTGTGGAGTCAAGTGTGCTGGGTGAGCCTGGCCAGCGTGGGCTTTCATAAGCCAATAGGCACCACAGTTAGCCATTTGTCCAGCATTTCTTTGGGACCTCACCACCAGCACTTAGGAGGCTGAGGCAGGAGGACAGTCACCCACTCAGACCAATCTGGAATATACAGTAAACCCCAAGCCACCTGGGGATACACAGTGAGACTTTGTTTCAAAACTAACTTTTGTATTTTGTTTAAGTTAAAACTGTGATTTTTAGGTAACAGTGTCAGCTTTGGGTGATAATGTGGGAAATGCTTCATCTGAATAGCTGGCCGTTATCCGTCCCCCTGATTTACCTCAAATCACCTTTTCTCTCCCATTGGCCCTCCTACCACTCTGATGCTCCTCAACCTTTCCCAGACATACCTTAATATTTTCACAATTCTGTACCTTTAAGTACAAAACAATGAGGATGCCGGTCCCTTGAGAGGCCACTAGTAAATCGCAAGGTGACAAAATGAATTTCAATCATCAGTTTCTGGAAATCTCCCCCTCCAGCTTTACCCACCCCAGGTCCGCTGACTGCCCGGCTGCCTGAGACCTCCACTTGAAGCTGCCCCGTGTTTCTTCCGACTGCTGCTGCCTGGATCCTGTTAGAGAGAGGAAGGAGAATGACTTCCTGCCATCACCGCCTTACCACCCTGGGCGGAAACGTCAGGGAACGAGTCTCCAGAGAGGAGAGGCACCAAGGTCAAGGTATAGAGGGGAATTGTGCTCTCTGCTGGTTAATAGCTAACTAGCTTGCCCCTTTATTGCCCACAAAACTTGGCAACCTCCTAGGTCTACGTGGCTGTTTGCCTTTCCCATGGTGAGAAAGAAGGGATTTTCTTCCACTGTAAACAGGGTTGACAAATGAGACCCTGAGCAGAACAAGAGAGGCGATTACTAGAAGAAAACTGTTCTGCATGTAACCATGCCCGCAGGGTGGGGATATTCTGAGCAGACACTTGCTTCTAACCTTCTTTGCCTATCTGAGCGTTGAGACACTAGGCCCCCAGGAAACTGGAATTTCCCCTGGACTCCAGTGCTGGAAGAAGGAAAGGACTGAAGCCCAGTGCCAGTCAGAGAGGGAGACTGTCCCGCAGAAAGGGAGTTCATTGGGTCTGACTTGTCAGAGTGCCATGCTGGAGCCTAGACAGTGGTGTTGGGACCCACCTTGACCAGGACTACTGAGTTATCTTCGTTGCTTCCCATCGAAAGCCAAGCCTCATGTCGGGACCCTGAATACGGACTTGAGCAGTCCTGGACTTCTTCCCAATGCAGCAACATTGAATAAGTCTCACCTTTTTGCCTTTTACTATTGCTGTTCATGGAATTGACCTATGAGGATAGATGGTCAAGTCTAGCTTACTAGGGCTTCCCATATCGCCCTCAGTTCTGACAGCTATTTTTATTGTGGAATACCAGAAAAAGTTCTGCAGAAGTGTTGTATATAGACTTAAGAAACAGGATGTTTAGGAGGGAGGGGGGCTCAAAAAAGAAAGATTTAGGGAAGAATAATATTGTCCTCAAATACTTTAAAAGAGATTGTTGGAACAATGCAGAATAGAGAGATGATAGTTCTGCTGAAGATGGAATTACTTACAATAAAAGTCTTCCAACAGGGTGGTGAAGTAACACACATCCTGTAGCTGGGAATCAATAGAAAGGAGAAACCCACTCGCTGGGTGCCGTTCCTACCTTGTGTATGCTGGATAGCCTTCTTGTTTTCCATGAGAGCCCTTCTTAAAATTTAACATTCAGTGAGCTGCTTGCGAAATATGACTCTGGCTGATTCAGGACATTGGGGGCAGGGCATTAGAGTCTGTGTGTCTAACAAGTTCCAGATCATGCCAGTGTTACTGGCCCACCAATCACGCCTTGAAGAGAGGTTCTGGGACCTGATGGCACATTGGAGTCATCTAAGGGAGAGGGGATCTTTCCTTTCCAAAAACTTAATTCCCAGAATACAATGATCCAAGACTGACCATGGCTTACAAGTTATGTATTTTAACAATGTCTCAACATTGTACGGTAAATATAATAATAATTATTGATTTTCATAAGTTCTGAGACACTAGCCTCTCAAGTCTTTTACAAATCTACTCATCAGATCCACAATTCCTAACTTATCTAGTAATACATCCATTTGACCACAAGATGTCGCCAAAGGAACAAAATACGCCCCTTGCAAAGTAGAGCAAGGCACCAGGCCACAGAAGTCAAAGCTAAGGCGCAGCTCATTTTAGGGACCACATTCCCAGTTCTGAGGAAGAACAGATCACAGACTCCTTTGAGAATTGATCAAATCTATAGACAAAAAGTATGTACACAAATAGGAACACAATTTCAAGAAGTTCACAGGACCTCAAATTAAAATCCTCCTTTGCCTTTATAGGACGCCTTTGTTACCCCATTTCCATCCTTCTCAACAGCTGACCATATCTCCTGCTTCATAAGGAAAATAGAATCTGGCCCTAAATCTTCCAACTTGCTCAGTTCACCTGACATCTTCCTTTCATCTTCATAGGACAAACACAATTTCTTTTAAAAGGTTTTAAATTTTTATTTATTTTGTGTGTGTGTGTGTGGGTTCAGGTCAGAGGACAACTTGCAGAAGTTAGTTCTCTCCTTCCACCGTGTGGGTTCAGGCAATTGAGCTCAGGTCGTCAAGCTTGGTGGCAAGTCTGCTTAACCACCGGACCATCTCATAGCCTGATACCGTTTCTTTTCATTGAAGATTAAATTATGCTGTTCCTAATCCATTCCACACTGGCCTCTGACAAATTTTACTCTCTGCCAATTTTACAGCCAGTTACTTTTCTGATTGTTAAAATAGCAGTATTTTATTATTTTTTTTTATTTTTGAAACCTGAAGAAGCTGTGCCTATGGCATACAACTAAGGCCAGCCCACTAACAGGTTCAGCTTTTTATTAGACATGTGTAGCCGGAAGTTTCTCTGGTCCTGCCTGACCCTGAGGCCAGGACAAATCCCTCCCAACCCTGCCCTGTAGCCACTTGGTCCCAAGTAGACACACAGAGGCTTATATTACTTACAAACTGTATGGCCTATGAGTCAGGCTTCTTGGTAGTTTGCTCTTACAACAACCAATTTCTATTAATCTACATTTTACCATGTGGCCATAGTGTTACCAGTCTGCGGGCATCTTGTTCCTTGGGTAGCGTGGCCTTGAGTCTCCATGAATACGCCCTTCTCTCTGTATCTCTGCTTGGTTTTCCCTCCTGGCTGTAAGCTTTCTTGCCACTGGCCAAAACAGCTTTATTTATTAACCAATCAGAGCAGCACAGATTTACAGAGTGCAGAAAGACATCCCACAGCACTTCCCCTTTTCCATCTAGTAAAAAAGGAAGGTTTTAAGTTTAACATAGTAAAATTACATATAATAGAAGAGTTATCAAGCAAGAATTACAGTTACAATATCTAGTCTATTTGTATTGGCAAAATTAAAGAAAATATTCCATCTATCCTATATTTGTGAGTCTAAAGTTTCATATCTAATTTATCTTTTATCATAACTAAGGAAGACTATAATTTTAACTATATAATTATAACAACAGCTGTGGAGAGACACTGGATAATAGAAAAAACTACAGAATTAAATCAGCCTATATACTTTAAAGATGTGCTGACCTCAGAATGGAAACCAGGATATGTGTTATATTGGGGACGAGGTTTTGCTTTTGTTTCCATGGGAGAAGAAAAGCTGTGGGTACCATCAAAATTGATAAAGGTTCGATTTGAACAAGAGAGACTTCTTAATTAGAAGAGGTGATGGTTCATCAACCAGCATGACCATCCAAATTAAACTAACTTATACCACTAACAAATGCTTTTCATTTAATCAGATATAACTTACCAAAAGGGAACCTCCCCAAAGTTAGTCTTGGGGAAGAGTTTTTGTTTTTGTCTTTCAGGAGAATGAAGGTGAAGAAATCTGAAGAACACTGGACAAACAAGACATCTGAAGAAAAAGGACAAATCATCCAGAAAAAATGTCCCCCCCCAAAAAAGAGTAAATTGGCCTATTGATATATTACATATCTGACAGGATAAAATTTCATAAGTCTTCCTAAATGTTTCTTTCTGCTCTTCTCTACAGACACATAATGCAAATGGTCTTTATGTAGTTCAATTAAAAATTAAAGCTGGCTTTGGAGTTGGAGTGTGGCTCTCTCCTTTTTTAACCCAAGCATGCTTGTTAAAAGAAAATGCAAAACTTCTGTATTATGTCAGAAGAGCCACCTGATATGGGACAGAAGAAAAACCAAAATTAAGAGATTATTCTATGGCTATTAATCTCATGATCCTTTGGTTTTATTTTGACTCTTTAAAACTTTTCTTAAGGTATGAATTTTATATCAAAATTTATAAGATTAATATATATTTTAAACTTTTGTTATGATATTAATGGTCATATAGAGTACTAACTAATTCTAGAAAAAAGGCTTCATCTAGTTTCCTGTACATGATTTTGGGTTTGAGTCTCTATCAGTTTTCTGCAGTGAACCGTGACCATGCCTAACAGTGACTTTGAAGTCTCCAAAAAGATGATGGAACCCTACAATGATGATTCCACATGGACTATGATAATGCCATTAAGCTGACCAACATCACCAAAAGATTGACTTTGGACTACATACTTCTCAGGACAATTAGCCTCATAGACTACTTTAGCTAAGACTTGAGACAAGCCCTTCACTTCCCCATTACACAGAGACTGTACAACAAATGATACAGCTACCTCTCTCAGTACTTGACAATGACCTCAAAATCTTTCTTTTCAGGATCCCCTAAAGATACCTTTGCCCCCAGATGGCAGGAAGTAATTTTAAGAACATGACACCCACATTCCCAAGAGGTGGGGTGGGTAGTTTTTGGCCTTTCAATGGGTTATGGATAATTGTCATTGTTTAGAATGGTTGGTTACAAGTTATTAATTGATAATGATCAGAAAAAAACTAAACAAAGGAGATTAGATTCAGGGATCTTGTTTGAAAAAAGAAAAGAAAAAGAAAGAAAAGAGGATATAGATATGATAGATAAAAGGTAGATTATTGAATTTACTCTGAAAAAAAGAGATTAGAAATAATAGGATAAAAGGGTAGATTATTGGCTCTACTCTGAAAAGAAAAAAGGGAAGATATGTATATGATAAGATCAAAAGGCAGATTTTTTAATCTACTTTTAAAAATCAACTACTAGTTTTAAATATTTACATTGTATTGGATTTTTGTATGTTGTATACAAATTATGTATATTGATACAAAGTTGAGATTATTTTTTGTTGGAACATATACTATACATGCATTTCTACTCTTGTTCAAGGTATTGTACCTATACAGCTCATTTAACATTGTAATGCAAATTACTAGTCCTTGAAAGTTATTATTACCAACTAATTAAGATATAAAGAAATGCAAGTTAGTAGTTAGTCATTACAATCAAACTTGTAGTCAGGTTAGGCATGTTTTTAAGGTCAAACAGAAATATATTTTAGATAGACAAGTCATCTTCAAATACTTCAGAGATCTACAGAATATGGCATTTAAGATGTTTTAATAACATAGATTCTTTTTTATGACTATGAGACATGTCTGCTCCTGGCAGCACCAATCTGCTTCACAGAAGATGATGGACATTGAATAAACTCCATATGGACTTTACTTTCTTTGTGACAAAGGTTAGCCACTGGGCAAGAAAGTGCCCTCTCCTCGACTACTGACAGTATGCTGTCCAAATGGGCAAGCAAGACACAAAAGAAAGGACTGCCAAATCTTGCCAAGACAAGGTAGGAAGGCTCTGTAGAAAATCCTGCTTCACAGATGAGTTTGTCAGATAGGCTAGGCCTGTAGACTGAAGATGGATGCCCCAACATTATAGAGGAACTTTGGGTGGCTGTCCAGGCAGCCAGCTGTTTCTGTCATTTCTCACATTTTTTGCAAGTCTCTTATTTGCACTTTCTGCTTACTTAGTAAATATTTCCTTCTCAGGTCTCTGAGGGAGTTGAAGACTAGATAGTTATATAGTTTTCCTTGTTAACAAATTCAGAAAAGAAACTCACTAAAGAGGTGTAAAGTGTATAAATTTGAAAGACATCAAAAGTATTTGGTTGGTAATACAAGTTAGGATAGAAAGTGAATTAGATATAAAATTTTGGACTCACCAAAACAGGATAAATAATGGAGTATTTTCTCTGAATTTGTCAAATGTTTATGGACTAGACATTGTTAATGTAATTCTTGACTGTATATATTGTATATACTTATTGTACTTAATTGTATATAGTCTTTCTTATATTAGTTATAACCTTTTATTATTTTAGACAAAAGGGGGAAATGTAGTGATATATTGTATACCCTAACAAAATTTGCTTGAAGATCAGAGAACAGAACAAGCCACTAGATGAAACATAGATGCCAGGCAATGGTGGCACACACCTTTAATCCTAGCACTCGGGAGGCAGAGATCTGTCTGAATCTCTATGAGTTCAAAGCCACCCTGGACTATATGAGATTGACTCAGTCTAGGAGAGAAACAGAGCCAGGTAGTGGTGGCATACACCTTTAATCCTAGTAATTGGGAATCACACACCTTTAATCCTAGCATTAAGAAGGCAGTGATATGGCTGGGTGGAGAAAGGTATATAAGGCGTGAGGAAACAGGAACTAAAGCCTTTTAGGCTGAAGTTTTTCAGGCTGAGGAGTCCAAGAGGTAAGACGTGGCAGTGGCTTGTTCCCTTGTCTCTCTGATCTTTAAGCATTTACCCCAAAATCTGGCTCTGGGTATTTTTATTAAAAGACCATCTTAGCAATTCATGTTTCACAAAGCTGGAAGGAAAAAGAGGATGGACTTAGGTCAGTATTTGCAGAGACAATGACAAGATAAAACACTGCCTGAGAGTTTTCTAGAACAGAGATTAGATCAGACTGGCCTTGTATAAAACCTGCCTGAGTTGACAATATTCTATCAAAATCAGGTTATTCCTGAGGTCATAGCATCACAGTGGCTGAGGTGTAGAGTGGGAATGTGCTTCCCGACAGCCGAGTCCATTCCTTGAAATTCAAGAACTAAAGATGAGGCACTGTGACTTTGGGGACATTATGGATTTATCTATAACTAATATCAATTGTTCCTATTCTCTGCTGTGGTAAGCAATGAAACCTTTGGAGAACGACTGTGTCTCTCTTTGCTAACAACAGGGACAACAGACTGTTGCATTTGACATCTCAAGTAGCCTGAGAGGAAACACCCACAGGGCAGAGTGAGAGACTGTGGCTACCCAAGAAGGGAAAAGTGAGCCACAACTCTGAGGCTGTGGTGGCATTTTTTCAACTTTCTTTTTATTTATTCTTTATGTATTTCACATCATGCATCTCAATCCCATTCATCTCCCCATTCCTTCATATCCACCCTCTGCCCTTGCAACCTCCCCCACAAAATAAAATACAATAAAATTTGAAAGAAAGTAAAAAAGAAAAATCTTGTCATGGAAGCTGCAGTGTGACACAGTGAGTCACACAGTTTACCCTTTAGTTCATACATCTTTACTTGCAAGTGTTCATTGGCAAGGGTTATTGGTCTAGTTGGAGCCTCTGGCTTCTGCTACACCATTGATACTGGGCCCTCACTGGAGCTCCTCTTGGCTATCCTGTTGTTGCCTTGTGTTGTGGAGATCCTGCAGCTGTGGATCAGCAGGCTGTATCCCTTCACGTGCTCCAGCAGATCATAGATGGGGTGCAAGTGGGGGTGGGACAATTCATAGCCCTGGTTCTGGGCCCTGGTAGTTGCAGCATTGGTCAGCCTGCCACCTCTTTCCCATTCTCATCACCAGGGGGCGCTCTCCAGCATTGCCCCAGCTAGTTCACCCTATGTGGCAATGACCAAGGAATGGTGCCAGTACTCCTGCTTTCGTGCCCCCACTCAGGGTCAGTTCACCCACGCTTACACCATCAGGGCACTTCTGTGTTTCCCAGGCATGGTGCAGGGGCCACTCTCCCGAGTGCTGCAGTATTGGCGAAATTATTAAGGCCACTCCATGTAGTTAAAAGGAAGATTTATTTAGTGGGTAACTTACAAATGAAGGGATAGGTAGGTCGCGGGGCTGGGGAAGGTGTATCGCAGTCCAGCGCTGGCCCATCCCGATCTTAGGTCTCTCGGCGCCTCCCTTGGCCCCGCCTTGTAGGCGTAACAGTTGCCGAAGCCTCAATGGGGGTTGGAACTTCCAGATCCAAGCTGGAATGGCTACCCACTACACTGCAGCTGGTGAGGGGCAAGGACAGCTCTTCTGTTCTTATGACCTTGGGGCCATCTCTCCCAACCACCATAAGCAGAGGGGTGGGGGTGAGGGTAGGGTGTATGTGTGTGTCTTACCACACCACCATATGGCAGATGAGGGACCAGGCCAGATCTCCCAAGCTCACTGTCTTGGGAGGTTCACCCACATTCCTGTCAACAGGGTCAACTCTCCCATGCTGCCCAGATGAGGTATAGGGCCCGCTTTCCTGAGTGTTGTAGCTGCTAAGGGGGAGGGACGGCTCCCTCACCTGTGGCAGAGGTGAGGGCATCTTTCCCTCTCCCTCATGTGGTGGCTTTTTTTTTTTTTTTTTTTTTTAACTTTTAATGGTACACAAGTAGCTGGGCGGGTGCTATGATCTGACCGCGGTCCGTGCAGACTGAATACAAATGCTCACACTTGTTATTTCTGCTCCCCAAGTCTCTTTAGAAACAAGGTATCTTTGGCTTGAATCTAGTCGCATTCTGTCTCTGTGACAAAACACTCTGACCAAAAGCTACTTTGGAAGAAAAGGATTTTATTTGGCTTACATATACAATCATAGTTCATTGCTGAAGGAAATCAGAGCAGGAGATTGAAGCAGAAACCATGAAGGAACACTTCCTGCTCAGGCTCATGCTTCTCTGGCTTTCTTACACAGCCTGGGACCACCTGTATAGGGAATGGTGCTGCTCACAGTGACCTGGGCCCTCTTACATCAATTAACAACCAAGACATTCTCTCCACAGACATGCTCCCAAGGCCAATCGATCTAGGTAGTCCCTCAACTGAGACCCTCATCTCAGGTGACTGTGTCAGGTGGCAGTGTCAAGTTGACAGTTAAATCTAACTGGACACCCTGGGTGTTTTCCACAAATCTCATTTAGCAACTCACAAAAAAAAAAAAGGCCAGTATTTTTGGGGGGAGAGGTTGTGGAGGAGGGGGCGTGGTAGGGAGAAATGTTGATCAACGGGTGGTAGGTTGCCCTTAGGTCTGAGAAATAAGGCCTGGTGTTTATTGCATATTTGCTTTGCATAGTTTTAAATGCAGGAAGGAAGTATAGAAAATACTTACACAGATTGCAGCCGATGCTGCAGCTGCTTTGCAGCCCTTCAGAACCCCGGCAGCCACAAGCCGTTGTCCCAGGGTGGTCATCAACGCAGAGCTGTATCCTTTTCTGAGTCTGCCGTGATTAAGAAGGCACAGCCAGATGTGCTTGGTTTCTTAGAAGCCAAACAACAGGGTTTGAAGAAGAAGATATTACGGCCAGTGAAGGGACAGGGAAGTGAAGGACAGAAAATGTTCCTTGGAAACAGGCTAGCCCCAGGATATCCCCTGCCCCCTCAATGAAAGTCAGTACCATTTTCTCTTCAAAGCTTGAGAAACCAATGCATTTTTTACGGGCTTGATGTATCACCAAAACATCAATTTTGTCACATTATAAAAATATGAATACAGGAGCTGGAGAGATGGCTCAGTGGTTAAGAGCACTGGCTGCTCTTCCAGAGGATCCAGGTTTGGTTCCCAGCACCCACATGGCAGCTTGCAATCATCTGTAACTCCAGTTCTAGGGGATCTAATGTCCTCTTCTGACCTCTGAGGGCACCAGGCACCCATGTGGTACACAGATATACATGAAAGCAAAACACTCAAATACATGAAATGAAATTAAAAATAAGAGTAATACTTGATGTATTTCAAAAGAATGTCAGTGTTGACAATTCTGCTTTTCACTGCACTCAAACAGCACTAATGGAAAACTCATAACTTTTAGACCCATCAGTGGGGCCGGTGAGTCATCTCAGAGGGGAAGGTGCTTGCCACCAAGCCTGGCGACCTGTAGTTTGGTCCCTAGGACTCACGTAGTAAAAGGAGAAAACCAACTCTCAACTGTTGTCCTCTGACTTTCACATGTGTGGCATGGCAACACACACACGCACACACACACACACACACACACACACACACACGCAAAATAAATTTAAAAATGTATATGTAATATTTTCATTTATATTTTATGTATAAGTGTTCTGCATGTGTACCTGCATACCAGAAGAGGGCACCAGATCTCACTACAGATGGTGGTGAGCCACCAGGTTGTTACTGGGAATTAAACTCCTCTGGAAGAGCAGCCAGTGCTCTTACCCTCTCTAGTCCCCACCCCACCCCCCATATGTAATTTTTTAAAAGAAAAAAGTCCATTGGTATTAACACATTGTGTTCTTTATTCTAATTATATATTTTATTTAACACGATTTACCTAAAATAGTATTGTCCATCTCAGCTTGTAATCAATATAAAAAAATTAGTGAGATACTTTACATTACTTCTTACATCCTAAGTCTTGAACTCTATTGTATATTTTATCTTATTGACTTAGTTTGAGACAGGGTGGAAGGTGTCTCAGGCTAATGGAAGTCTATTAAATCAACAATGACCTTGAACTCTTGAAATGGCTGCCTCTACCTTCTGATGAGCATATTATCTGCAAAGGCAAGACCATATGTTTAAAAATAAAGATCATTTAAAGTGAAGGAAAATCAGTATTTTTAATAAAACTTAAAATTCTAGAAATAGAAACAGAACAACGGCAAAACACGCTGCCCCATCCAAAATAAATAATTTTTTTAAAAAGCAGACCGACAAATGCCCGCACTTTATACACAGTGGCAAACTGTTTTGAACAAGCTGTGTATAAACAGCAAGCCAGGGAGCCCTGGACAATCCAGGCTGAGAGCCTCCCGGCCAGACGATGTCCAGACAAGCTGCCAAATGGGACAAAGTTGAAACCCCTGTGGTAAGCAGTGTATGTGGAGTGTGGCACCTCAGCTTACGGACGCTTGCGGCAGCTGTGTGTGTGTGTGTGTGTGTGTGTGTGTGTGTGTGTGTGTGTGTGTACTCTCTGAGACTTCTGGATACGCAGAAGAAGTGCCAGCACTGGAAGTCTGAGTACAAAATCACACCTGCCCTGAAGAGTCTCCAGGACGTAGTGTACAGCCTGTTCGTGGCGGAAAACTGAAGGTCTGGGAAAGGACAGCACCCCATGCAGGGACATGTGCAGAATGCCGAAGAGTGGGAGAGGCGGGCTGAGAGCCAGAGGCTCTGTTGCCTTCCAAAGATCAGTCTTGGGTCCAGGGCTGCAGTTCTAACGCCAAGCAACATGTTGCTTAGCTGCCTAAGTGTGTCTAATGAGTCTTTTCTTGTTTGTTTTTCTCCTGACATCGGGCCTCCGTTATTCAATAATACCTTTGCTGCTAAATTAGTGTGCACTCATGAAATACGTTAATTTTATGAGCTTCTAGAAAGCTGAGTTGCCAACTTAAAAAAATACTGTTTAAACACTCCCTAGGGCCAGAGAGATCGCTCAGCAGGTAAAGGCACCTGCTGCCAAGCCTGGTGACTCGACTTATATCCCTGGGATCCACATAGTGGTAGGAGAGAACTGAACTTTTGTAAATTGTCCTCTGTCCTCCACATACACACTGTAGGACATCCCCCACCTCCACACACATGTTCCCTGAAAACTTCATGTGGCAAGAGACTAATGTCAGCTCAATTCTCGGGTGGCGTGTGAGGGGAGGTGGGTTAGCTTGAGTGATCTGTGATCTAC
This sequence comes from Peromyscus eremicus, assembly GCF_949786415.1. Classification (NCBI taxonomy): domain Eukaryota; kingdom Metazoa; phylum Chordata; class Mammalia; order Rodentia; family Cricetidae; genus Peromyscus; species Peromyscus eremicus. The sequence continues at coordinate 85,769,782 of NC_081418.1, read as the reverse complement.
ACTCCAGCTCTAGATAATCCACTTAGAGGTAGGTGGAGTCAAACCAGCATGCCATCCATATGCGGTATGTGCTGCTGTTTCCTCGGTTTCACTAAGGGGGTCGCCACCCAAGACGCGAACGCGGTAAAAGGGGGAGGCGAAAAAGAAGAACGTTCCAGCGGTGATTACATTTTGTAGGGAAGGTTGAAAACAAGCCTCTGCCAAGCGGCGAAGCCGTGGCTCAAGGCAGGCGAAAGGGCTTCAACAGACCACGCATCCTGCTCTTGAGATTCGTTTCTTTCACCTCGGGATTTGAAGATGTGGGCAAACGTCAAATCAGACTCGAGCCTCTTGAGGAACAACAGATTCCTGCGCGAGACTGGGTCAACGATCGTGGACCGTCCACTAACGAAAGAGCATACAGAACGACCAGACCGCCTACGCCTGCTACACATCGCCAGGAATCCTTGGAGGAGGAAGCCTCTGGGTGGCGCCTGCGCCCTGACAACTAGTGACGTCAAGCTCCGGAAACACTGATTGGCTCAATTACTTGGCGCGCTCTGGAGGAGAGTTGTAGAGAGCAAAGGCCGTGGCGACTGGCTGGCTCCTCCCTGGCGTAGTGAGCGTCCTTGGAGGCCCAGTGGTTGCTAGGCAACGGGAAACATTTCCTCCTGGGACCCTTGGACCTAGACCACTTGGACCACTTGCGTCGCTCGGCCTCTAGAAACCCCTCAGGAACCGCTGCAGTTGGACCCCTGGGTGAGTCCAGTGGAATTGAGCCCTGGGCGGTGCCGGACACTCAGCATCGCCTCCCCAGCGATGGCTAAGCCTCCGAGAGGATGGATTCGGTGGTAGCTTACTATCCTGGGGGACTGGAAAGTGAGGACTAGGGATGCCAGGCTTACCCAGGACCTTACACTGACCAAATGTAGGTCTATCTGTCCTATCCAATAGGACACAGTTCCTAGACACCAGGTATAAAATGCACTCGGAAAAATTAAAGATAACCCTGCATCACACAACATCATTATGTATTAAAACGATCGTTCGAATGTAGGTAAAGCACATCATTAAAATCGAGACCTCTCGGTTTTTTTTTGTTTGTTTGTTTTGGTTTGGTTTTTTTTTTGGTTTTTCGAGACAGGGTTTCTCTGTGTAGCTTTGCGCCTTTTCCTGGAACTCACTTGGTAGCCCAGGCTGGCCTCGAACTCACAGAGATCCGCCTGGTTCTGCCTCCCGAGTGCTGGGATTAAAGGCGTGCGCCACCACCGCCCAGCGAGACCTCTCGTTTTTAATGGGGTTACTTGAGAAGTTAAAATTACATAAGAGGCTTTTGATTCTTACTGTCACTGAGCTAGGTTAAAACGTAGGTATGTCAACACCTGATTCAAGACGTTTTGTACTATGTAATGTGTGTGTGTGTGTGTGTGTGTGTGTGTGTGTGTGTGTGTGTGTGTGTGTAACTCTGTGTTCGCTCTTGCATGGTGGCTAGAGATTGGCATTGAACTGGCTTCGTCAATTGCTTCTCCACCCTGTTTTTGTTTATTGTGTTTTTGTTTGTTTGTTTTGAGGCAGGGTTTCTCTGTGTAGCCCTGGCTGTCCCAGAATTTGCTCTGTAGACCAGGCTGGCCTCGAACTCACAGAGATCCCATCTGCTTTCTGTCTCCCAAGTGCTAGTCTTAAAGGTGTGCACCACCACCACTACCACCACCCAACTCCCACACTGTTTTTTGAGACAGGGTCTCTCACTGAATCTGGAGCTTGGCTGGCTTGGCTGGCCAACATGTCCTGGGAGTCAGCTGTCTGCCCCTACTCCCCAATGCTAGGGTTACATGCAACACTTCCATGCCCTGCTTTTTATGTGGGTGCTAGAGATCTAAACTCCAGTCTTCATGTTTGCGGTCTTGTTTGGCTTTTTGTCAACTTGACACAAGCTAGAGCCATTTGGAAAGGACTCTGAGAAAATGCCTCCATAAGATTGGCCTATAGGCCTGTCTGTCCGGCATTTTCTTGGTTAATGACTAGAGTTGGAGGGTCCAGTCCACGGCTGGCTGTGCAGCCTCTGAATACAGGTGGTCCTGGGTTGTATAAGAAAGCAGGCTGAGCAAACCACGAGGAGCAAGTCAGTAAGCAATGTTCCTGCATAGCCCCTGCTTAAATTCCTGCCTTGAGTTCCTGCCCCTGTTTCCCTTCAAGATGGACTGCAGGCTGTAAGATGAAATAAACACACTTTCCTCCCCAAGTTGCTTTGGTCAGTGTTTTAGCACAGCAATAGAAACCTTAAGACACTTGTGTAACAAGCATTTTACAGACGGAGACATCTCCCCAGCCCCCTTAGCTACATTAAAAAAAAAAAAAAAAACAAGTTCCTTGGGAGATGTTTTGCATACTCAGGTCTGAGAGATTTAGTGTTCAACGCTTTTCTTCGTCCTTTCAAATCCAAGCCAGTGCAGGCCCCAGACCAGGGCTTCCTCAAGCCCAGGCATGCTTCTCAATTTTTATTCCTCTGGCTCAAGCACTCTGTTGGGGAAGACCTCAAGAGCTTTAACTGGCTTCCTTTCGGGAAAGCAGAAGAACTCAGTCCTCCCTAGTCCTTAATTCTCTCTCCACTCGCTACATCTCTCCCCAATTATTTTGTTCAACTTTGCACCTACTGTTCTTTTCGTTTCTTTACCCTATCTGTGCAGGAGCAAGATGGCTTCCCAAGCCACTGAGAATGAAATTGACCTGAAAAATATGGGAAACCAGGCAGAAGAAAATCCTGTGCTTACCAGACTAAACAGTATAAAAGCGAAAGGAGCTATGAATTATATGGCACTCCAAGGAAATGAACCTGAAATGCGAACCCTGACTTTTGGGCGCATCACAAAAGCCCAAGAGAAGACAAGAAAGAGACAGCAGCCTGTGAAGCTGGAGCCTCTGGTAAGTTAAAATAGGAAAAAGCAAGCAAGCAAACACACACACACACACACACACACACACACACACACACAGACACACACACACACACACTCACACTCACACTCACACTCACACCACCCCCAAACACAAGAACAGGTATTTGGGCCATTTTTCATGTACACAGGAGTTGTGAAGTTGCTTTACAGGACTGATTCCCACACCCTTAACTGGCAAAGAACAGATGAAAACTTTAAAAGTGAATTAATAACCTGTTCATAAAGTTGTAAATAACACAGATGTCTGTTCTACAAATAGGAAGTTTTAGGCACTGTTTAAGTTGGGCACACAATGATGAACCAAGCTTCCTAGTGGCTAAATCCTCTAGAAGGTTCTGTGTAATTTCTATATCCAATGATATGTTTTATAAGGATTTCTCAGATAACAGTATCATTTAATGCTAATAAAAGTCTTATGCACACTGACAAAGTTTTATCAAAGTATATGCCTCATGTCTGTTAAGTGTGTGTGTGTGTGTGTGTGTGTGTGTGTGTGTGTGTGTGAAAATTTTTTTTGAGGTAAGTTCTAACTGTGTACATCTGAGAGCTGTCCTGGAACTTGCAATGTAGACCAGGCTGGCATTGAACTCCCAGAGATCTGACTGTCTCTGCCTCCCTAGTGCTGGTTTTAAAATAAGATTATGCAATGCATACTGATCTTCAAAGTTCCTGTTGTCTTTTTAAATTGCATTTACTTTTTGTGTATATGTGTATAGGGTGGGCTTGCACATGCCTGTGAAGGTGAGCAGACAACTTGCTGGAGTCAGTTTTCTTCTTCTAACCTGTGGGTCCCTGTGGCCAAACTCAGGTCCTGAGGGTTGGCACCAAATGCCCTTACCCACTGGGCCATCCTGCCAGTCCTCAAAGTATATATGTCAGTTAAACACATGCAGAGACTGTTCTAACCCATGCATGTGGAGGTACCTTTTTAGTTTTGCTTCTTCCTTAGACAGGGTCTCACTGTGGAGTGCAAGCTGGCCTCGAGAGCAAAGCCCTCCTGCCTCAGTCTCCTGAGTGTTGTTATTACGGGCATCTGTCACCACACCCAGATGAAGGGATCTTTTCCAACAGACTGCTGCACACTGTTGCCTAGCTGCACCATAGTAAACACCCATAAACTGGCTTCCAATGGAAGGGAATTTAGGTTGTTTCTTATTTTGTGATGAGTTACTTTCCTATGATATATAATGCTCCTTTGTACATATAGAGATATAAAGATGGATTTCTAGCAGTGATATTTTATAGGTCATGTTACACACACACACACACACACACACACACACACACACACACACACACAAATGTTTTTCAGATAGGCTCTCACTGTGTAGCCCTGGCTAATCTGAAACTTGCTGTGCATACCAGGCTGTTCTTGAACCTAGAGCGATCTGCTTGCCTCTGCCTTCAATATAAACACTTTTAACTTTGAAAAGTGCTTTGGACTGCTCTCCAGAGAGATTTAACTCTTTTTTTCTGCCTATGATGGAAGTGAGGGTGTGCACACCCACACATTTGCATACTGGGTGCTATTGGGTCTTTATTTTTGCTAGACACACAGATTTACAATGGTATCACATTGATGTAATTTATATTACATTTGATTAATTTTTTTTACTAATATAAGTGTTATATTTTATTTAATTATTTTCTATATCTATGGAGGTTTTCATGTCTTTTTATTCTTAAATTTTGTCCTTAGTGGTTTAGTAGTTTTTCTATAATAAGGTCCTATCATTTTCTTGCAAAATTGATTGTGTACTGTTTTAATTTTGTTCCTTATTTGGAAAGAAGCTCTGTTGGGGGTCTGGAAAGATGGCTCGGCTGATAAGAGCACTTACTGCTCTTCTGAAGGACCTGAGTTCAATCCCTATCACAACCACCTGTAGCTCCAGCTCCAGGGATCCAGCACCCTCTTCTGGCTGTTATGAGCACCCACATACATGTAGCATACATACACTCAGACACATATACAAAATAAAACTTAAAAAAAAACTATTTATTGCCAGTAACATCCTTTTAAATGCTCATATTTAATTTTCAGCTTTTGTTTTCAAGCCATGTAACAAATATTTTTAATTCTAATACTCCTGTTTTTATTTCCTAGCAACTAAACCAATAGTTTATTTCATTTTCAAATTATGGCCCACGGGTCAAACTGAACTCCCCAACCTTTCGGGGTGATTGCTGCCACATGCACTTATTTGCATCATGCCCAAGACTTCTTTCCTGCTACCTTGACAGTTATGTGGCTGTAATGGAAACCTGTAATATGGTAGAGTAACGCGCCGATGGGAAGAGTGATGGAGGAGGCCGTTCATAGCGCGGCATCCAGGAAGCAGAAACGAAGAGAAAGGAAGGAGCTGAGCACAGTGTGCACCCTTTAACATATGCCCCAGATGACCTGTTTTGTCCAAGGGGCCTCAGCTTCTAAATTAGTACCATTTCCTAGTAGCTGAGAACCACACCTTCAACATGCAGGCCTTTGATGGATGTTCCAGATCCAAACTTTAAGGTTCTTATTCTGACAAAAATTAAGAACTGAATACGGTGTTGGTTTGAATGAGAACGGTCCCCACAGGCTCATCTATGTGAATGATTGGTTCCTAGTTTGAGGAACAGTTTGAGAGACTTGGAGGTCTTCAGAAGTCTCTCTCTCTCTCTCTCTCTCTCCCTCTCTGCCTCCTGATTGTGAGGCAGATGGAAGCCCTCAGCTACTTCTCCAGTGTCATGCTCGCCTGCCTCCTGCCTTGCTCACCACCATGATGGTCAGAGACCTACTGTAAGCATGCAACCAATTAAATGCTTTCTTTTATAATTTTCTTCAGTCATGGTGTCTCCTTACAGAAATAGAAAAGTAACTAAACAAGTACTAAATGCCATAGTTTATTATTATATATTATACATATATACCATATGTAATATATATTAATGATCTTATTCTTGATTTTAATAATGGCTTTAGTACTTAGGGTAGTTGATATTCACTATTGATTTTGTGAAATAGTTTACAGTATATTAAACTTATTTTTATCTATTTTTATTTTGTAAATAAATGATAAACACCTCAAAGAGAAATATCATAAGCAGCATTAACAGTGTTGAATTTTGCCAAATCTTCTTTAAAGTCTATTTTATCTTTCTGAAATACATTTTACATATATTTAGTGTGTGTGTGTGTGTAACATGCTACACTCATTGTGTGTAGACGTCTGAGAATGACTTATGAGAATTGGTCCTGTCCTATCATATGGGTTCAGAGAACTAAACTCAGGTTTTAAACCTTATCTTCTGAGCTGTCTCACTAGCCCAGAATGAAGTGTATTTCCAAAAGAATCGGGTTTATATCTCACTGCAGTCTCGGAGCCCTGGCTGCTTGCTTAGAGACGACCAGTATTATGACCAATGTGAACCTGTCCCATTTTGGGTATTTACTACTGTGCTTTAAAATTCCCGTTTCTCCCAACTTTTTTGTTATTCAAAGTTTCAAATATATAGAAACACTGAAAGAACCATGCATACACCTACACACCTCCCACCCAGATTCAAGAACTGTTCGTGTGTCGTCCCATTCACTTCATGCCTGTCTGCACACCTGCATGTGTTTGTTTTTGTTGTTGTTGTTGTTGTTTAAAGTGTGCTGTGAGCATCATAACACTTAACTCTCTAACACCTCAGCTTGCTATCCTGAACAAAACTAGTTCCCTATGGATTATAAAGTGTTCTTAGACTATCTTTAGTTACTTAAAACTTTCTAAATTACATCTTGGGGGGACATGTGCCATATGGCGGGATATTTGCAGGTTAGAGAACAATTTGTGGGTGCCAGTTCTCTCTTTCCTCCAGGTAGGTCCCAGGGATTGAACTCAGGACATCAGGCTTGGCAGCAAGTGCTTCTACTTGCTGATCCATCTCCAGCTCCCGTGACCTTTAAAAATTCATCATATTTAAAATCAACAAGAGACTGATTTTTGATGCTAAAATTGTTCCATACCCTTATTTGTTAGCATCATTTTTAGAGAACATCTGAATCTTCTTTAAGATGTCAGTGTGGATTTACAGTTTTAAAGATTATTTATTTATTTATTTATTTATTTATTTATTTATTTATTTATTTATTTTATATGTATGAATGTTTTGACTGACCATATGTCTGTGCACCATGCGTGTGCCTGGTGCCCAAGGAGGCCAGAAGAGAAGGTTGGATCTCCTGGAACTGGAGTTGAAGAAAGTTGTGAGCTGCTATGTGGGTGCTGGGAACTAAACCCGGGTCCTCTGTAAGAGCAGCAAGTGTTCTTAACTGCTGAGCCATCTCTCCAACCCTTATTTATAGGTTTTCAATAATTCATCATGAGGGCTGGTGAGGTGGTAAAGGTACCTGCTGCCAAGGCTGATGACCTGAGTTCAATCCCCAGGACCTACATCGTGGAAGGAGAGAACTGACTCCTGAAAGTTGTCCTCTGACTTCCACATTTACGGTACATGCAGGAACACACAGATACATGCATGCACATACACTGTGCTGCTTGTTTTTTGTCTGTTTGTTTTTTATCGATTTGACACAAGGTAGAGTTATCTGGGGAAAGTGAGCCTCAATTGAGAAAATGCCTCCATCAGATTGCCCCATAGGGGAACTGGTCAGTGGGGTATTTCCTTGATTAATGGTTGATGCGGAAGGGTCCAGCCCACTAAAGTCGTGACACCCCTGGATTGATAGTCCTGGAGATATAAACAAAAAAGATAGCTGACTGTGAGACTGGAAGGCAAGCCAGTGAGCAGCATTCCTCCATGGTCTCTGCTTCTGAGATTTCTGTTCTCTCTCTGTCTCTGTCTCTGTCTCTGTCTCTGTTTCTCTCTCTCTCTCTCTCTCTCTCTCTCTCTCTCTCTCTCTCTCTCTCTCTCTGTCGGTTCTGGCCTTGAGTTCCCCTGATGGACTGTAAGCTTCAAGAGGAAGTAAACACTTTCCTCCCCACGTTGTGTTGCATTTGGTCATGGTATTTCTTACAGCAGTAGTCAGCAAACTAGGACACCTTGCAAACGTGAGAGCCTGAGTTCAATCCCCCAGAATTCATGTTACAAAACAAGCCAGAGTGTAGAGCTGGGTAGGGTGGCATACCCTTGCCATTCTGAGAAGGGTGACACACAAATCCCTGGGGCTGACTAGCTGTTCAGCCTAGTCTACTTGGCAAGTCCCAAGCCACTGAGAGTCCTGTCTCCAAAAATGAGGTGGATAGCACCTGGAGAATAACAGCCCCAGTTTTCCTCTGCCCCCCCCATAAACATGAACACACATGCACTTGAATATACGTGTACACACACACACACACACACACACACACACACACACACACACACAAACAAACAAACAACCAGCACACTTTCTGTGTTCTCCTTTTTCCGGCCTTTATCTGGATCTTCTCTTTTCTTTGTCCCCATTGATATCTGTCTCATTCAATTGACATTCTGGTCTCTGAAGTTGCTTCCCCACTTGGGACTTTGTCCTAGTATTTATAGATCTTTGAAAGCTTATTAGAGCCATACTACTCTGACATCTTCAGTCTGCCTCTAAAACCTACAGACTGGAATTTGAAGGGTTCATACCTAGTTTCCATGGCTAATCTCATGGTAAAATTATTACTGATAAGGTTGTGTAGTGGTTTGAGTAAGAATGACCCCATTGGTTCATAGATTTGAATGTTTAGTCACCTGGGAGTGGCACTATTTGAAAGGATTAGAAGGATTGGGAGGTATGGCATTGTTGGAGTAGAGGTGGCCTTGTTGGAGGGAGTGTGTCACTAAGGGTGGGCTTTGAGGTTTCAAAAGCCCATGCCAGGCTCAGGCTTTCTTTCTGTCTGCCTGTGGATCAGGATATAGCTCTCAACTACTTCTCCAGCACCATCCCTACCATGCCTGACACTATGCTCCCCACCATGATGGACTAATCCTCTGAAACTGTCAGCAAGCCCCAATTAAATGCTTTCTCTTATAAGAGTTGGTCATGGTGTCTCTTCACAGCAATGGAACAGTGACTAGGACAGGTTGTGTATGGCTTTGGGAATTGTATTCAGAAAAACTTGCACACTAGATAAAAATCATAAAGGATGCTTCTACCAGCTACTCAACATCTTCTCATCCTCCCCCCCCCACACATAGTAGAAAAAGGTGCAACAGCATTTTGAATATAATTATTTACAATTTCATAATTCTTACCCCATACAGAAATCTTTAAGAAACTATCACAATTTGCTTTCAGTTGCTGTGATAAACACTATGACCAAAAGCAGCCTGAAGAACAAAGGGTTTATTTCCACTTACAAGTAGCAGTCCATCATCCAGGGAAGCCATTGGCAGGAGCTCAAGGTGGGAACTGAAGGGGACCACAGAGGAATGCTTGTTCCCCACAGTTTGCTCAACCAATTCCTATGCCTCTTAGGACTGGCTGTGCCACTGTGGTCTGGGACCCTCATGTCAGTCATTAGTCAAGAAAATGCCCCACTAACATGCTCACAGGCCATGATGGAGGCAATTCCTCAATTGAGGTTCTCTTTTCCCAGGTGACTTTGGTTTGTGTCAAGTTGACAAACACTAATTAGGATAGAGATTGACTTCCTTTCCACTGAGTATCTGCTGGGAATTTTGGGGTGTACCATTGTAAAGGTTCTTTGGTATCCTAGAGCCTTTGTCTTGTTTCAATCAGCACATGGACTTGTGTGTTGTTGCTTGTTTCTTCCAACAGTCAAGTGGTGGTAAAATTGTCACAGTTAATTAGAGGTATGTGATCCCATGGTTCTGAGTTTTTCTTAATCTTAGTTCTAGACATGTTTGCTGACACCCAGCAGAAGAGTCTTATTTGAGCAGCAGACCATGGACAGGAAGCAGGAGGACTGTGGCTTGGCTAGGAAATTAGAGCAGAGAAGATCGATTTCCTACAGGGCAAGCGTCCAGTATTAGTGAAGAATAAAGTCTGCAATGACATTAACAAGATTGTCCCATCTCTTCCTCCCCAAAGCCAGTGCTAAAAGTCTACCAAGATCACAAGCAGCCAGAATACATATATGAACAGAACCGATATCAACTAATGACCTCTGGAATCCTTAAGCCATCACCAAGCATGCTTGAAAGATCTTCACTTACTTCTGAGGCTCAAGATGCTGTGAAAAGGAAGCAGGTAAGATATGTTACTGTGGGATAGATAATGCTCTTGTACACTGTAAAAATTTGTCACTCAAATTGGTTTAATACAACGCTGATTGGCCAGTAGCCAGGCAGAAAGTATAAGCAGAGCTAGCCAGGCAGAAAGTATAGGTGGGCCAACCAGACTAGGAGAATTCTGGGAAGAAGAAGGGCAGAGTCAGGAGTCACCAGCCAGATGCAGAGAAAGCAAGATGAGAATGCCACACTGATAAAAGGTACCAAGCCATGTGGCTAAACATAGATAAGAATTATGGGTTAATTTAAGTGTAAGAGCTAGTTAGTAACAAGCCTGAGCTACCAACTGAGCATTTATAAGTAATATTAAGCCGTGGAGTCAATTATTTAAGAAGCAGTATTTGGGAACAGGCAGGTGGGAGAAAAACTTCTACCTACAATATGTAAAACATGTAAGCAGTCTTTGAAACTGTCATGTGTGTAGTGTTGCTAACATGCTTTTAATTCCTAAGAATATGGATAAGGTTGCCCACATTTGGAAAATAGACTATTTCTAAGGAAAGTGAGCATAGGAAAGGAAAATTATGGAGAGATTATTATTGTCTTTATTATCTTCTGGCATTTTCTTGCATATTAATGGTGTCCCAAACAATATATATAATTATTTGAAAATTGTAACAGTTTTTACCAGAAGTGGGGAACTTGGAAAACTCTGAAAAAGGGCGATAAAATAGAGATTGAGCCAGGTGTGGTAGTACACACCTTTAATCCCAGCACTCAGGAAGCAGAGGGAGGAAGATCTTTATAAATTCAAGGCCAGCTGGTCTACATAGTGAGTTCCAGAACAGCCAGAGCTACATAGTGAGATTCTGTTTCAGAGAGAGAGAGAGAGAGAGAGAGAGAGAGAGAGAGAGAGAGACCAAGGCAGCACAAAAAGATATATTCAATAGAGATTATAAAGCTGATTAACTGCCTTCTTACATTTCTCTTTGGAATGAATTTACAAAGGGCTTATCAGAGAATGACTTTGTGTCAGAGGTTCTCAACCTTCCTAATGCTGTGACCCTTTAATACAGTTCCTCATGTTGTGGTGACCTCCGACCATAAAATTACTTTGTTGCTACTTTATAACTGTAATTTTGCTACTGTTATAGATCCCATGTAAATATCTGTTTTCCGGTGGTGTTAGACAATCCCTGTGAAAGGGTCATTTGGCCCCCAAAGGGGTCACAACAACTGTTGCTTTAATAGATTGTAGATAACTAAGAAAGTAACAGAGATGAGAGAAGTTGTTCCTTGTTGTGAATGATTGATTGATAAATAAAATGCTGATTGGCCAGTAGCCAGTCAGAAAGTACAGACGGGACAAAGAGGGAGAGAATTCTGGGAAGTGGAAGGCTAAGAGAGAGAGAAGCTGCCAGCTGCAGCGATGAGTAGCAAGATGTAAGTTACCGGTAAGCCACAAGCCATGTGGCAAGGTATAGATTTATAGAAATGGGCTGAGTTTAAGTGTAAGAGCTAGACAGTGGTAGGCCTGAGCTAATGGCCGAGCAGTTTAAGTAATATAAGTGTCTGAGTATTTTATAAGTGGGCTGCGAGACTGGGGGGGCTTGGCAGAACCCAGAGAGAAACTCTCCAGCTATAGTTCCTTCTCAAGAGACAATGTAAGTAGAGCCAGGAAAATGTTTGACTTATCATAAGCTGTTAATTTGCATAAAATGGGCCTCACAATCTTGAGAGTTAAGAAGAAAAGAGAAATTGTGTGAGCATCTTGCATGGAAGGGCTGACCAAACGGTGATGGTAGCTTTTGACCAATGCACAGTTACTGGTTGTAATTGAAGGAATTTGCTAAAAGGGATTAAAGAGAAATGTGGAAGAAAAAGAGATGCCCAGGAGAAAGAGAATGCTATTCTTTCAGAATGTGGATTTCCCAGAAAGCTGCTCAAAGCATTGGGGTTTGAGCACAGCAAGGACGGCACTTGGCCTTCCTGCTCCAAGTGCGGTTGGTTCGGTTACCAGTCAGTTCCACGACTCTTGTGAGCAGGTTAGAGATGTAGCCTCCCAGGCTCCATCCCAGCAGTACTGAATCAGAACCTGCATTTAAACAAGCCCCCTACTGCTGTGGGATGGTCTGTATGTCAAGTGTGTTGCTGATTGGTCAATAAATAAATCACTGATTGGCCAGTGGCCAGGCAGGAAGTGTAGGCGGGATAAGGAGGAGAAGAATTCTGGGAAGTGGAAGGCTGAGTCAGAGACACTGCCAGCCGCCACGATGACAAACAGCATGTGAAGATGCCGGTAAGCCAGGACCACGTGGCAAGGTATAGATTTATAGAAATGGATTAATTTAAGCTGTAAGAACAGTTAGCAAGAAACCTGGTACGGCCGTACAGTTTGTAAGCAATATAAGTCTCTGTGTTTACTTGGTTGGGTCTGAGAGGCTGTGGGACTGGCAGGTGAGAGAGATTTGTCCTGACTGTGGGCCAGGCAGGAAAACTCTAGCTACACCCTACCCACCCACCAATCCATGTGTACATTTACATTTGAGAAGCACTGGTCTATGGAACAGACAATTATTCATTAATAAAATAAATGCTTTCCAAAAGCTGTAACAGCAATGATTTCAAGGATTCACTGTAACCACCCCTGAGCTTCACAAGTGTGGTGATATTTTATCTGTGCACCCCAATAACGCTTATCTGGGGATCAGAGGAAAAAGCCAGCCACTATATAAATATAGAGGTCAGGCAGTGGTAGTGCACACCTTTAATCCTAGCTTTCAAGAGGCCGGATCTCTGTGAGTTCAAGGCCACACTGAGAACACAGCCAGACATGGTGGCACATGCCTTTAATCCCAGCACTAGTAAGCCATAGAGGTGTGGAGGTCTGTACAGAGAGGAAGTGATAGAGCTGAGCAGAAAAAGGAAGTGATGTAGCTGTGCAGAGAGGAAGATGGCAGGGCACAGAAAGGTGTATAGGCATGAGTATACAGGAAGTAGCTCTCTCTCTGGAGACTGAGGAGCTGGTAAGGTGAGGGTGGCTGTGGCTTGTCCTATTCCTCTAATCTCAGTTTTCACCCTAATATCTGGCTCTGGGTTTTTTATTAATAAGACCATTTAGCAATTCATCTTATACACAAGGAAGTAAAGTTTATTACCAGTTATGGTGGCAGCTGTCTAAGACTGCATTCGTCATAAAGCATCAAGGTTGTCCAATAAGTGCTAAGACCTAGAGGATTCAGATACAATGTGGAAGGATGCCAGGGTTGCAGCTGTCTTAGAGAAGGGTCAGACAGGGGGCAGCAGGACCTTGGACAAACTGTTCTAAAAAAAACCCACCAGAAGATGTGCTGCTCCTTCGCCCCTAGACCCAGACAATTAGGAACTGCACACCAGACATTTCCTGCCATAACCTAAAGGATATGATATAACATAACTGGCATGATAAACAAAGCACCAGATATGTCCTGTGGGATGTTTTCTGCTGTTATAGATTGTATACCATGGCTGTCAGAGGGAATGGGTTTCCTGCAGATAAAAATGAGATGTCTGACTATCAGAGGAAATGGGTCTGCTGGCAAAATAGATACAATAACATAGATTCCTAGAGGATGCGGCAATTTCCTTACAGCTGCAACTCTCCAATCAGTTCAAATCAAGCATCTCTAACCTGAAGTAAGCACCAATCCTGAGCTTGTAACTATGAAGAGTTGGAATTCCCCCAGATCCCCTACCCTAACCATTATAAAAAACCCTGTTTGGTTGCTACTCAGGGTCTCTCCTCCTCAGCTGCTACATCAGACAGAGGGAAGGACCTGGGCTAACTCACAACAATAAAAAGACTCTTTGCTTTTGCATCAGATTTGGTCTCTTTGTGGTCTTTGGGGGACTCTGGGTACAACATTTTGGAGGTCCCACCAAGACCCCAAACCCACCATGACCACAATCTGTTGAGTCTTACAGCACCTACTGGGGACTCTGGGTACAACACAGCACAGCTGAGCGAGGAGCAGGTAAGCTCCCAGATACTCCAGAGAGCTAGCAGCATGTGAGTATGATGAGTGTGGCATTAAAGGGGAGAAGGCATTGGGACTTCTGTGTGGTAGAGGGATGGTGAGGCCTAAGAAGCTGCTCCGCTATGACAGAAAGTTTTTGACTTGAGAATGTTTCAATTTGAGGGGATTTTGTGTCTCTGCTCTTTTTCTTTTTTTCTTTTTGTGGAAACTCTTGTTTAATACAATTATCTTTGTTTAGATCCATCGACCCTCTGCTGATGTGTTTTCTCCTTCTCCTTCTAAACTGCCACGCACGGGTATTGGAAGAAGAGGGCTCTTTGGAAAGAGGTCTTCAACTTATCCTAAGTACACCTTCCATGACAGAGAAGAAGTCATTAAAGCCAACATTAGAGACCCCTTGCAAATCATCAAAATAATCCATGAGAATGAACATCTTGGATTCCTTTACATGATTTCTGCAGTGCCCAAGTCTTCCATTGAATATGATACATATAATCTAAAGTGAGTTCTCTTTTATAAAGCAATTCATTTAGTGTAACAAATAACAAATAAGATTGTAAATATTATCCATAATTGATTTGGTACAAATGATAAATATTATCAAAAGTAATTTAATTATCTCCCAATTATTAGTAAAACCTCATACAGTAATTTTATTCATACCTCCCATTATCTTTCTTTTTTTCTAGCTATAAAGATGAACTCTTTTATAGGGCAGTACACTGCTGTGTTTCTCATATATTTATATATCATTACTTAACATAAAGTTACAGCAGGTATTTTGATCAATATTATAAACATTTTTGGTATTTTTTATTATTGAAAAATATCAAGCTATAAACAGTAGATGATGCATGATTTATTTTGCATATTACTTTGGCTTTTCTTAAATTTTGCTTTGTTTTATGTATATGAGCATTTGCCTGCATATAAGTGTGTGTACCACATGAATACAGTGCCCTTGAAGGCCAGAAGAGAGTATCAGATGCCCTGGAACTAGAGTTAGACTGCTGTGATTTGCTATGTGGGTCCTGGGAACCGAACAGAGGTCCTTTGCAAGTGCTTTTAACTGATCAGCCATCTCTCCAACCTCACATCAGTTTTTCTTTATAGGCTAGAAATGAGGGTTTCAAGGAATAAGGGACATTATCAAAGAGACACACACCTGCATTCTCTCCATTGACACTGAGCACACATGTTGTTGCTATAATTTGAAGTATCATGTGATTGTTGACAATTTGGAGTTATCATGCATTAGAGGTCAGAAGCATAGATGATAGCTGCCCCACCTACTTCAAAAGACAATACTGCCTTTCTCTATTACTCAGTCAGCTTGAAAGATATTGTCAAGTCTTTCCTTCACAGTGATAACAGTTTGGTTTTGGCCCCCAGTCCCTCAAGCTACCAGCTTCATGGTTGGCCCTCTTGTTTTCCTTACTAAAGACTGTGCTTTAAAGTTTAGTCATCTGTAAGCCAGTTTGCACTGAAGACAGCTGTTCTGGGCAGAGGAAACACTATTTTAATGAAAATGTAAAGTAATAGACTTGTTGTGAATCCCAAAAGTATTAATAAGAGAAATAATTTGTAGGAAGGATAGTGTATATCTCAATAAAGAAAGACCACAAACACAATGCATGAACTAGTTACATGGAGGCTAAAAGTGACACCCATGGAAAAACAAGTGAGTTACAGAGAAGTAACTCTGGGAAGTGTCGGGAGAGGGGTGGTGAACTAACCAGGATGGTCAGTGTGGTGCAACAAGAAGTTGAAGAAAAAGGAAGAAATTATGTAGTGGTGCAAAGAACATTCCAGACAGCAAGAGACTGAATCCTGTTGAAGGGTGGAGAGACGGTGGCCGGCCACAGGATGAGGGAGAACTGGGGTGGATCACTTGGCCTTGTTGGTCACTGAAGGACTTTAGCTTCTACTCGGAGAACATGGAAAATGACTGGCAGATCTCAAGTAGAGAAGGGACATGGTCTGACGTGTTTTGAAAAGGATCCTTGTGCCTCCTGTGGAGAGCATAGACTGCTGGGGGGCCGGTGCTGCCACAGGAAGAACAATTAATGCTTTTATTCTGAAAGTCTGAAGAGAAAGTCACTGAGATGCTTCTGAAGGCCACAAGTAAGGAAAGCCACCAGAGGAGCCAGCATGACATCACCAGTGTCTCGTCTGAGCAAGAGAGTAGAGTGGCTGTTATCTCAGACACAGAAGGCCACATGAGTCAGACTCAGGAGAAAACAAACAAGCCTTTGGGCTTAGGCATACACGAATTTGAGGATGTTAATCGGAGGAAAGAAATGGAGTGGTACCCACTTTCACGGGCACTTAACAAACTATTCTTAGAAATAGTTTTTAAAAAAGATACCAGGATTAAGCATAATAGAATTTCAAGTCCTGTGATGTATAAAATATTTTTAATATTTTATACTGCAAAAGTGTTATCATCCCCACCACCACTTTATTAGTTTTAAAAAATAATTATCAATTTTGAAGAGGAAGTTAAAGACTTTAAAGGAGTGAATAATGGTTTATTTGCCGATTTTATAAACATATTTATTGATCCATATGTGGTAGTATGTCCATAATTTTGACTTCTGAGGAAAAAATCCAACAACCCAGATAGCACAGAACACTACATGGAATCTGTACTTCCCCATAAGGCAAAGAATCAAGTTTACCAATGGCAAAATCACTTCTCACTGAGGTCAGCAACAGGTGAGGCCCTGCATGAGAGACAGGAAGCCAGGCTTTGCCCAGTTCTGGGGAGTCGTCATAGTCTAGACTAATGAGTACCGATACCAGGGGAATTGAGCTCATTATTTTAGATATTTTGAGACTAATCCAAGTGATACTTAGAGTTAAATTCCTGCCCCTCAACTGCACTTGAATATTTGAAGTCCTGTGGTTGAAGGCAATTTCTTGGATGCTACACAGTCGGAAACAGCTAAAACAGAAGTCAAAAAGCAGTAAAATACCAAGGCTGGTGAGATGGCTGAGCAGGAAAGGGAATTTATCACCAAGCCAGACCATGTGACCCATATGAGTTCAATCCCGGAACCCACATGATGGAAGAAGAGAACTGACTCCCACAAGGTTGTCCTCTAACCTTCACACACACACACACACACACACACACACACACACACACACACACACGTGCGCACACACACACGCGCACGCGCGCACACGCACACTATGGCACATGAATCCCAAAAATAAATAAATGTTTAAAAGTATTATAAAATAGTGAAACTGGTTAACCAAATGAGGACACATTATAGTGAAGTCCTGTTTAAAATAATGTAATACAATAATTGTAACACCTTCGCATAATTGCTAAGCACAGTAACCCAACATGGTGGTGCACACCTTTCATTCCAGTACTCAGGAAGCAGAGGCGGGTGGATGTCTGTGAGTTTGAGGCCAGTCTAGTTTACATATCGAATTACAGGATAGCTAGAGCTACGTAAAAAAGAGATCCTGTCTCAGAAACAAAACAAATAAACAAAAGATGAAATTTCTAAGCATAGTAAAATACACACATTGTAGAGTGGTTTTCGCTACCAAGATCCCTATGAGGAAAAGTTTATCATTTATTCTAAAGAATCAGTTCAGTGGTACGTGTTAAGCATTCACAATATTTTCAAGACTATGCCTCAAGGAGAGATGCCTAACTATGTTAGCCAGCTTTACCTCAGCCCCATCGCTTCCCCGTTTACTAGTTTGGATTGTGTTTAGTGTCCCACAGAGTTTCATTAGGGCTGTCTGTGTGAGTCTGCATTTGGAGCTAACCATCAGAGCCTGGGCAACTCAGCAATGGATATAAAGCTGGTACTATGCCTGCCCCCTTCCCGAATCTGATGCTTGCTAATAGATCCAGCGGTGTGTGGAAAGGGTTCTCTCCCCCTCCATAGCTGACTGTTGAGAGGACCCAATTTCTGTGGATCCAGTACCAGCACACAGAGCTGTAAAGACTGCTAGATAGATCTTAGTTGCCATGGCTGTGTTGTGCTTAGAAGAGAGTTATTCTTCAGTCCTTCTCAACATCCTCCATCTTACATTCTTCCTGCCTCTTCTTCCTCAATGGAGTAGTATAAGTGACTTGTTTACAGCTAAGCTTTCTACCACCATTTATACTCAGCATCTTGTGCACATGGTTTGTTTGTTTGTTTGTTTTTATCTTCAGCTTCTGCAAAAGAACAAGAGCAGGACATTTCTTTAGCTTCACTCTTGATGTGTTGGATTAAAAAGAAGAATTTTGTCAGTAATCAGAAAATATTTGCAAATGATGCTATTTTGCAGATTTAGTTAGGAACAGTTCTTGGCTACAAAACTGGGGATGTAACAGACATTTCTACACCTGAATGAACTGAAGAAAATTCCAAGAGTTTCCTGGAAATATACTAACACATGCTGAGGATTTCCAATTTTTAGCTCTGGGGAAAGGATGGTTTAACACAGTTCTGGGGTTATTTTCATTTGAGGTGTGGATATGAACTAATTACATCTGTATTTGAGACAGCTTTACCAGTGTTTCCAAGATACTCATCATCGGAATATGTGACCAGATTTTAGCGCAATTATACTACCACAGGAAATTTCAACACTGCATCCATCACAGAAAGAGACATCTTTTAGGATTAAAAAAAACAAAGACAAAAACAATGGTGTCTTTGATAGCTGATTGCAAGAGGACCAGTCATCTAAGTACTGGGGCTTTCTAGCCATCTGGCACAGGACAATAGAGCATCATTCACCACTTGCCGCCTCCAGCTTACACGACTCTCTCAGCAGAGGTGGCTGCTAAGACCTTCAACAGATCCCTCACCAAATCTTGATTCGAAATTCAGGAGCTACTTTAGAAAGGGCTAGGCACATCTCCATGGTTACTTATGAACTGCACTGTATGAAACTTTTATCAAACTCTGTCCTTTGCATTTTTTAATTGTATTATATAAAGAATTATCATTAGTGTCTTTACAAGCCCTTGCAGTCACCCAAGTTCTATCACTATGTGGGGATTTTATATCAAATTTGGGAAGTGTTCTAGGATTATAGAATATTGTTATGCTGCATGGGAACATGACCTTTGTTTAAAAATCACAACTCTATTTCCCTGGTTAAGAGTAAAGTTGATTGGTTCTAGATAACATTGATTATGATTTAAAAAAGTGACCCTGATTGGTAAACTATTTCTGCATGGGAACAAGCTAAAAACAAATTATGAACATATGGTGGAGAATCGTCCCTTTGGGATTCTCATAGCACAGCATCTTGGGACCTGAATTTGGAAAAGGAGCTTTCATCAGTGGACAAGAAATTCTAAGGAAATAAGATTACAGAACATTGCACACACCATCTAAATTTTTATGGGCTTTGCTTGACCTAGCTGCTCCCTCTGTCTAGTAACTGGATTTAGTTGGATCTTTATGAGAAGAGTCTCATTAAAGAGGCAGGAAACAGGGCAGAGGAGATAGTTCAGTCAATAAGGTGTTTACTTTTCAGGCATGAGAACTGGAGTTCAGTCCCCAGCACCCAGATGAAACACTGGGCATGGTGCCATGTGCTCGCCACTCTGGTGCTGGGAAGGTAGAGGAATCCCCAAGGCTCCCTGGGTACCAACTTGACCTACTCAGTGAGCCCCAGATCCTAGTAAAAGACCCTGCCTCACAAATGCAAGGCAGATGATTCCTAAGAACGACACTGGAAGTTGATTTCTGGCCTCCACATGTACACACACACACACACACACACACACACACACACACACACACACTCTCTCTCTCTCTCTCTCTCACACACACACACACACACACACACACACACACCAATTTTGGGGGCCAGCAAGTGAGATGACTCAGCTTATAAAGGTGCTTGTCACCAAGCCTGATGACCTGAGTTCATTCCCTAGGACCCACCCGGCAGAAGCAGAGAATAACTCTTGAAAATTGTCCTTAGACCACATGTGCACTGTGGCATGCCCCCAATAAATAAATAAGCAACAATAAAAATAATCCATGCTTGTGAAAGACTTACATGTGTTCTTCTCTGTGGAGAGTTGAGATGAGGAAAATAAACAGATTGAGGGCCCGACAATATTTTGTAAAGAAACAGACATATAAATAAAAATCTCTTAAGTAGCATTGAGCACTGACTAGCAAGTGGATTTATGTCATGGACCCCCAACTGCCTTTGCTGTCAGTAGCAGAACACACAGAGGAAGTTCTCCAGACGTGTACAGGACCGTGACCACCTGCTTGTCCTTGCTTGGTTTTGATGTCTGATGTCAAGGAGACACCAGGAGTTAACTGCAGTTTCTGAGGTGTGGCGATTTGAATCATAATAGTCCCCACAGGCTCGTGTGTTTGAATGCTTTGTCACCCAGGAGTAGCACTATTTAAAAGGGTTAAAAGGACTAGGAGGTGTGGCCTTTGTTGGAGGAAGTGTGTCACTGGGGCTGGGCTTTGAGGTTTAAAAAGCCCACACAAGGCCCATATTCTCTCTCTCTCTCTCTCTCTCTCTCTCTCTCTCTCTCTCTCTCTCTCTCTCTCACACACACACACACACACACACACACACACACACACACACACACATCAGGATGTAGCTCTCAGCTACTGCTCCCGCACCATATCTACTGCCGCCATGCTCTGCACCATGATGATAATGAACTAACCTCTGAAACTGTGACCATATTCCCAATTAAATGTTTTCTTATTTTTTAAATAAGAGTTACCTTCGTCATCCTATCTCTTCACAGTGACTAGGACAAAAGGCAAGCTGAAGTTTCATATCATGGAGCAAATCATTCCAAATATATACCAGTTATACCTTCAGCTATTGATAGTGGCAAAGGAGAAACTTTCAAATGTGGCGTGCAATGCCTGACCTGCTTTCCAGTCATTTCCAGTGTGAGTTAATTAGAATACAAACAAAAAGTTAGACCCTGAGGTCAGGTGAAAGCAAAGCAGGTCAGAGTTTTCCATGGCAACAGTAAAGTAGGAAAGCAACATTCTCACTAAGTTCTATTAATGTAAAAATAGAAATTAAAAACCCAAACTGGTTTATGACAATGGTTCACAGCTTTTTGATGAAGAGGCCCAGAGTAGGTAAGAATTTTGTTCTGATCTCTTAAAACACTGATCATAAATGTGTAGCTTACATTATCTGTTTGTTTCTTGAAACAGAGTTTTTCTGTGTAGCCTTGGCTGTCCTGGAACTTGCTCTGTAAACAAGGCAGGCCTTGAACACAGAGATCTGCCTGCTTCTGCTTCCCAAGTGCTGAGATTAAAGTCCACTACTGCCTGGCAGTTTGTATCAGTTATTTGCCTTCAACCACTATAAACATCTCAAATGTCCAAAAGGCTATATTAAAGGGCCTTAGACTCCTATTCAGAATGCAGAGCCAAGAACAGAACATACGTGTGGGAAAAGTTGGTTTTCACTAGAGTGCTGCCATCTACTCTTTACCTAGTGCATATACTTTAAAAAAGTTTTTTTTTTTTCTGTTTTTAGTTATGTGTGCGTTGGGGGTTGGGAGTATGTGCACATGAGTGTAGTGTCTGTGGAGGCCAGAAGAGGGCAACAGGTCTTCTGGAGCTGGAGTAACAGGTGGTTGTGAGCATCTGACATGGGTACTGGGAATTGAACTCCGGTCTTCTGCAAGAACAGCCATCAATCTTAACCACTGAGCCCCCACTCCAGCCCCCATTGTATGTACTTTTTACATGGCTTTAATATAGGAATGATTTGGGCTTTGGTCTTTATGCTCAATCATTGTCTTGTGATTTTAAGTTTTCAGAGACTACGGCTATTATTCTTCTAAATTCCCAAACACATTTTGGCAAGGTTGTTATAGCATATTTTGCATTTGTTTTATTTCATTTAAGTGGCACATATTTGTTGCTTTAGCTAAAATTGCAGAAAATATCTTTATACTTTAAATTCTCATCGAAGAATTTTAAATCAAAGAACTTTTATAGAATCCACCCTTATTTTTTCCTTTTAATTTATCCTCTTCTTAAATGTCTCTTTGGTCTAGTTTTCTTTTGTTGTGTGAAGCTGAGGAATGCCCTTGATGAAAAGGAGTATCTTTAACAAAAATTTTTTTACAATAATCTGTGATGAATTAGACACTATTTTAGTTAATTTGAATCTTGATTCTACTTTTAATAATTCATGTTTTCTTTCATCTTTCTTACAATTATGTCAATACTAGATAGTTGAAAGGTCTTTTGTGCCATTAATATTGAATAATCACTAAAGAGTTAATAATTAATACAAGCTTAATTCCAAGCAGCTTTCATAAAAGACTATTAAGTTTAAAATGTCTATAGTGGAGTTAGATTTAGTGGCACATACCTTTAATCCCAGCACTCAGGAGGCAGGGGCGGGCAGATCTCTGTGAGTTCAAGGGCAGCCTGGTCACATAGTGAGTTCCAAGACAGCCAGGACTACATAGTAAGACCCTGTCTAGAGAAAAGTAATGTCTATAGTGAGGGTGGCAAGATGGCTCAGTGGGTAACGGTGCTTGCAGCCAACTCTGGGGACCTGAGTTGGATCCCCAGAACCCACATAGTGGAAGGAGAAATGACTCCCACAAGTTGTCCTCTGATTGCCACATACCTGCAAAATGTGGAAATAAATGTAACAAAAATGTCTATAGTGATTTGTTTTGTTGAAAAGATCACGCAACTGTAATGATTAAACATACCGCTAACATGGAATCTGTCTAATGTCTCATCCGATGTTTAAATCTAGCTCTTCTCTTGAGACTTCTCTTTAACTCAAAAGTTTCTTAGGATTTGGTTAAAATTTAAATGGTATTCACCTTTAATACGTTTATCTTTTAACATCAAAAAGCGCTTCCATTGCTTATTCTTGTGCTGAATACTTTATCCATTTGTCCCAATTGGTATTTGTCCACAGGGTGGTAAGTTATGAGAACATCAATAAAAATGACTACTACACAATTAGCAAAAAGGCAGTGACCCACATTTACAACGACGACATCGAGTTCATCGAGATTGAGCGGTGGGAAAAGGAGTATCTGTACCACAGAGAACTCACTAAGATCCCCATATTCTCGCTCTTCCGGAAGTGGAAGGCTTTCAGCGTGTGGAGGAAGAATGTCCGCTCCAAGAAAATCACTGGCTGTCGAAAAGCGCTACAAAAAAATCTGTTCATTGTTAATCCTGTATGTATTTCTTAATCATGTTTTTAAAAACATTACAGGGCAAGAAAGTGTGACTTGGTCACAGGCGTTGGTATACCAACACCTGACATAGACTATTTCATCTTAGTAAAAGCACAGTCTTTGTCCGGTCACATCTAGCAATCTAGTCTTCAGCGGGGTTCTGGCCCCTTAACAAGGGCAGCAAAAGGCAGACGCATAAGAAGAGAGACACAGGTCTCCTTCGATTAGAGGCAACCTAGAAATCTTAGAATGGTAATTTTCTCCGGGAGGGGTGGGGCCTTGTGCACCCGGGCCCCATTTATGAAGAATTACGATCAGGTGCTGTGCGGGCGACCACCTCATCTGTCTATTTCTACACGAGTCACCTTCCCCGGTCAGCAGCCACAGTTTGCTTCTCTTTGAGAATAATCTGATTTTTATGGGCGTGTCAGTTGTACAAGAGAGGAGGTCGAGAGGACTAAGATTAATGTAGATCAATAATAATTAAAATTAATCATGCAAAGTAAGGATGCAGGATGTGTCGTCCTGGTTCACCCCTCCCACTGAACGTGGTGAACTGTGTAAGGATGTCCCATTCTCTTACAGCATTAACCTCAAATTCTGCATCCTTAACTTCATTAGCCACTTGAACTTCTTTACCATGCTTTAAATACGGCATGGATCATACAATTTTTTAGATCATTATGTAGAAACTCTTCCTGGATTTGTCTTTTAAATGACCTTTCCCAGTCTTCATGGCCTCTTACGTACCGAGAATCGTCTCTTTGCCAGTGGTGTCTTGGTCATGATAGTTCCTCCCCTTAAATTTCTTCTTAGTATTCTAGAAAGTTCTCATCTTTCTAAGCTAAGATTTACCTAGGAATCTACCTACTGTCGTGGTTCAAATACCTATCAGCTGCTAACCAACATTCCACAAGTGCAATGTATACAATTAAGTGACTTCAATGGCTAATTCTTCTAGACCAGGCTAAAAAAGGGAGCATAGAATTTAAAATTTTTATGTAGGAATTATTTTTTAAATTAAAAAATTAACCTTTATTTTGTGTGTATGGATGTGCTGCCTGGATATTTGTCTGTGTCCTATGTGTGCAGGGCTTTTGGAAGCCAGAAGAGAGTGTTGGATCCCCTGGGGATGGAGTTACAGACCGTGGTGAGCTGCCATGTGGGTGCTGGGAACAGAACCCGGGTCCTCCGGAAGAGCAACTATTGCTCTTTACCACTGAGCCATCTCTCCAGCCCATTTTTTTTTTTTTTTTTTTTTTTTTTTTTTTTTTTTTTTTTTTTGGTTTTTCGAGACAGGGTTTCTCTGTGTAGCTTTGCGCCTTTCCTGGAACTCACTTGGTAGCCCAGGCTGGCCTCGAACTCACAGAGATCCGCCTGGCTCTGCCTCCCGAGTGCTGGGATTAAAGGCGTGCGCCACCACCGCCCGGCTCCCATTTTTAAAATGTCATTGCATTTTACGTATTCAGGTGCTTGCGCGTGTGTGTGCGTGTGTGTGTGTGTGTGTGTGTGTGTGTGTGTGTGTGTGTTCACCTGATCACCATGGTATATGTGTGGAGGTCATAGGACAACTTACGGGGGTTAGCTCTCTCCTACCTGGTGTGTCCCTAGGATTGAACTAAGGTCCTCCTCAGCTTGGTGGCAGATATCTTTACTTGCTGAGCCAACTTGCTGGCCCTGAAATTTTTATTTCACAAAAATAGCCAACCTTATAAGCACCTGTGCTTAAATTTTCCTTAACAACTTCATTGATACTTAATGTACATGCTTGCTATGTGTTCCCTCACCCACGGTGTATTACTTAGTGTGTTCACTAAGGGTGGACCAACCATTGCCACAGTTGATTTTGGCACATATCCATCACCCTAAAAGGAAGCTACATTTGCCGCCATGAATAGCCTTCTCAATTTCTCCCCAACTCCCTTGTTCCTTCCCCAACATCTGCTTCCTGTCTCCATAAGTTGGCCCTTTGTCTGTACTTATGGAATCATACAACATGCCTGACATTTTTCACTTAATGTACTCTCTTCAAAATGCATCACTGTTGTGAAATACCATTTATTTCCACTGACTAAATATATTTCTTTGTGTAGTTATACCTACTTTATTTATTTATCTCTTGATAGATATTTGAAATGTTTTCCCACTTTCTGGTAATTACAAATAATGCTTTTATAAATAAATGCAATTGCAAATTAATAACCATGTATAATTTTTTTCTAAGCATATTATAAATTCTCTAAATATTTTCTAAACATTTTCTCAACATTTTGTCTCCTGGGCACATTGTTGGGATGAAAGTGATGGGTCATTTGTGACTCTGTTTATCCTTTTCCAATGCATCTTGTTAGCCAGGGTAAATTTAAAGTTAAGTTTAGTTTTGTTATATGTCATAGCCTCTCAGATTAATAAATGGTCCCTTCTGTGATCATTGTGACTGGACACTGTAAAGCCTTTTAGTAGCCATTAGCTGAAGCTAATGAAATTTAAGATGCATAGCTTTTGTTATTGTCTTCAATCTTATTCCTTTAATAGCCAAAAGACATGCATCCTTCTTGAAGTGAAAAGGAGAGAACTGGGCAAATTAAATATGATAACCCGATTAATTCTTTTACAAAAATGTTTCCGAAGAGTTCCTACCTGGTGTGTGATTTTGTACTTATTAGCCAAGTTAACACCCCCTCACACACACTCCTATAACCCTTCATAACCAGTTTTCATTCTGTACATATTTTTTGCAATATAGGACTTTAAAAATTAAATACTAATTCTTATTTCCATTCAGTATCTGCGACCAGCTCTTCTTAAAATTAATGAAATGTGCTACCAACTGAGTTTTATGGGACTCTGTTATATTGAAAAATTTCACACCTACACCCTGCAGGAGTTCAAGGCTGTGCAAATTGTGCGCCTACAGGAGGTAATGGATGTTGTCTGTTGAGTTTCAGACTCCCTTCTTCTCAGGACCCGTGACTAATTACACACACCTGTGAATGTTTAGGTGACAGAGCGCCTCGATGATTTCCGAACTGAGGCCAAAGAAGTGGTCAGGAAGTCCTGCCGCTTTGCCTTACGTGCTGCGGGATTTATTCCTGATGACTGTGCATTCGAACCCTATGAGGGTATGAAGGGCCGAGAACTGGGAGGGTCCCGAGGGGCAGCCTTCCAAAATACCATCTCTTCTGTATTCTCGATTCCCTTCCAGCTCAATAGCTGTTCTCTTTTCACTTGTTCCAAACTTCTGCTTGCATGCATAAACTGTAGGCATGAATTCTATTTGTTTTCTGGAGTCCTGTGTTATTTTTTCAAATCAAAGGATTTTGTTGCTTTTGTGTTTTGTTTTGTTCTGTTTTTCTTTGAATCAATATTGAAAGAGCTTTTACAGAAGATTTGTGCCTTGTATTGTCCTTAGATTACTTTAAGATAAACATTGCAAGTTTAGTTGGAGCTTCGTCTGATTTGCCCACTTACGGAGAATCGGAAAAAATGACGTACACAGAACAGGCCAGCAAAAGGCATCACTGCATGAGGCTCACATGGTGAGAGCATCTTCTTTCTTTCAGGATAGAAAAGAGAATCTACACTTCTCAAGACATGAAAAAGTCAGCCCTGGGCTGGGGAGATGGCTCGGTGGGTAAAGGCTTTGCCCAAGCCTGATGACCTGAGTTTGATTTCTGGAACCCACGGAGAACAGAGATGTAGCTTGCAATGCTACATGAGTGCTGAGTTACAGGTGTGAGTCTCCCACAACACATGCACCATATCAGCATCCCACAGTACCTGCGCCATGTGAACCAGATTGCAAAGATGTCATACTTTACTTACAGACACAAGTTACACACATTGTGTGCACAGAGTTTTTCCTTAAAGCTCCCTGAAAAACTCCTGTGGCCCTTGGACTAGGTGAGCTGGGTGCATTATTCTTAACATGCATCTTGTTCATCAAATAACTCATGGGAAAGTCAGGACCACTAGTTAAGTCAATGTCCTGTGTTTGAATACATTTATGCTTTCAAGGCAAGAAGGTGTAGGAACAATTCCTAATGTTTTAATATAATCCAACCAAAATTCCAGGAGATACAATGTTCTAAATTTTAAATCTGTGCCTTAGAGTTGCTATCAGAAATATGTAGTGATCACAGAAATCTGAGAGTGTTTGCCTTTTTCTCAAGCTTCATCCGTCTGAATGACTACCTAATTCAGAACACCCTGCACGTCTTAACAGTAAACACTGCCAGCTCACTTTTGAATTTTCTCTCTGACAAACTAAAGCGAACGCCCTCAGCAGACATCATTCAGAAGTGGATTACTGAAGAGAAGCCCGAAGTCACCGAGAAAAAGGTACATTTGGACGAAATCATGTCTCTGGGTGTTTACCGAAAAGTGTCTCTATTTTGGAATTTTTCCTGGTATTTTCTATATTCTGGGGGGGGGGGAGAAATTTCCATTTGAGTGTTATATTGGTTAGTTTTAACTGTCAACTTGACATAACCTAAAATCATCCAGGAAGGGAGCCTTAATAAGAACTATGTAAGTCAAGTTGGTCTTTGGGCATGTCTGTATTGTTATCACAATTATTTAGACTGTTAATTGATAGGGAAAACCTACCCTGAGTGTGGAAGCCACCATTTCCTGGGCTGAGCCCTGGGCAATGTAAGTGGGGGGCATATATACTGGCCTATATTAGTAGAGGGAGTTAAAAAGCAAGCAAGGATGCATTCTGCTGATGTCCTTGACTGTATGTGATGTAACTAGTGCCTTGAGTTCCTACCTGGACCTCCCCTCAGTGACAGCCTATAGCTTGGAGTCGTAAGCCCAATCAACCTTTTCCTCCCTTGGGTTGCTTTTTATGAGGCTATTTTATGACAGTGATGGAAATTAACAAGGGCATGTCCATTACAGCATTTGTTATTGTAAGGTGTAGCTTCTATCAAGTATATGAACCCCATTTATTTTTTTAAACTTTATTTTTATTTATTCTTTGTGTCTTTCACATGCATCTCGATCCTGTTCATCTCCCTGTCCTTCGTATCTGCCCTCTGCCCTTACAAACACCCTCCAAATATAATTAATAAAATAAAATTTAAGAGAAAATAAAAGGAAAACTCAATCTCATCATGGAAGCCGTAGTGTGACACAGTGAGTCAAGCAGTAAACTCTTTTGTCCATATAGCTTTACTTGCAAGTGTTCATGCAAAGAGTCATTGGTCTGGTTCGAGGCCTCTGGTTTCTGCTACACTATCCATGCTGCCCCATTTCCATTTAAAATTATTTTCCAAGTTTGCTTGCATTTCAATTTTTACAGAGAGGTATTTTTACATTGCCGTATCATCTTCCAATAGTTTTATTTTTGCTCTGCCTGTGTTATTATTTCCAGAAAGACTTCCACATGCCATGGATCTAAATCCAGCTCATTATGTGCACTTGTCTGCTCCTCTTTGCGTGTTTGTGTGTTTGCTTTCCTTGATAGCATTCTGCTAGGTAGGATCTTTGTAACAGTGTACATGTGGTCCTTCCAGGGGGCCCCAGTGGTGGAGAAGCAGGAAGAAGATGAGTCTCTCATCCCCATGTTCCTTACAGAACTGATTCTGACCGTGGAGTCTCTACTCTTCGAGCCTTCTTTGGATGACTTTCTGGTATGTATTTCAGTATCTAATATCTGCAAATAAGCAACCTTTAAAATAATGGAGCAACTTCTTTACGGTCAGCTGATTGGTAAGACTGCAGTTGACACTGTCCCCTTACTTGGGGGCAGAGCAGAGGCTTGGCAAAGGTACTCCCTCAAGAGGATAATTCAGGGTGGCACAAGCCTTAGATTGACTAGTGCATCCCTCTGAGCAGAGTCTAAGACATCACACTGTTGTAAGCACGACTTTTGAAGTCTTTGCAAGATGGTCTTTTATCTTAGAAAATTCTGATTCTTGGTTATTCATCACTCTTTAACAATATTCCATAAATTTATCAACAGAAAATAATAATCATGCTTCCTTCCAGTCTTGTTTTGTGTGTTTTGGTATCCCTGCTTACCTAATCTACCATGAGGTTATATGCACTTGGACACATTTTTAAATTTAAAACTAAATTATGTTCTCTGCCCCTCTTCCTTCCTTCCTTCCTTCCTTCCTTCCTTCCTTTCTTCCTTGTTTTTGTTCTTTCTCCTTAACATTGTATCATAAACATTTGTCCATTTCATTAATTACACTGGAAACATCTTTGGGAAGGAGTAGAGCATTTTCCATAATCCATAGGTCTGAGCCACCATTTTTTAATATTTTGTTTTCTCTAATTATTTTAGCTACTATGAATAATTCCATAATGAATGCCTGTGCATAAATCTTTTTTTCTATGTCTAATTTTTTTCTCAGCTCATATTTCTAGGATAGAAACCATTTTTTTAAATACCAATAAACGTCTAACCATCATTTAATTTTTCCTGAGTTCCACTTGGCTTTCCTTCCCTCGTAGTGTTTTATTCATACTTCAAAATGTATCTCATCACAATGGGTTGCAATTTGTTTTTGTTTTTGTTTTTGTTTTTGTTTTTGTTTTTGTTTTGAGACAGGGTTTCTTTGTGTAGCGTTGGCTGTCCTGGAACTAGCTCTGTAGACCAGGCTGGCTTCAAACTCACCTCTGCTTACTTAGTGCTGGGATTAAAGGCATGCATCATTACCATCCAGCAGGAGTTATTCTTATTTATCAGAAAATTCTAAAACCTCATAAATGCAGTCATCTGTGCTTACATTATGTTTGTGTTTTTCTCTCTGACAGGATGGCATTTCCGGGGCAATTAACCATTTTCAAAACACTGTGTTGTCAGTTCCTAATCTGGTGCCTGACTCATACTTTGACGCTTTCACCAGCCCGTTCATTAACAAGAAGGTGGAAGAGAAGACCTGTGGCCCTGGACCAAGCCTGTCAGCAGTGTTTGAGGACGACAGGAATTTTCTCACCATCATCATGCAAATAAAGGTAGATTTGCTTTTACTAAAAACTGTTTAGTATATCCCCAGTTTGTAAGACATCGAAGAATGTGCTTTCTTCCTGTCTTACCTTTGAATGCTCCATTTTGTAGAAACTGGCAGGCACCTAATCTCTGAATAGTAAAATCTGACAATAATGTGGGTACCTTAAAGACTGTCCTGCTGGGGCCAGTGAGGTGGCTCAGCAGGTAGACCTGAGTTTAATCCCAGGGACCCACGTGATAGAAGGAGAGAACTGCTGGGCGGTGGTGGCACACGCCTTTAATCCCAGCACTTGGGAGGCAGAGCCAGGCGGATCTCTGTGAGTTTGAG
Source organism: Peromyscus eremicus (assembly GCF_949786415.1). Lineage (NCBI taxonomy): Eukaryota > Metazoa > Chordata > Mammalia > Rodentia > Cricetidae > Peromyscus > Peromyscus eremicus. Next base: position 85,739,193 of record NC_081418.1, on the reverse strand, counting down.
GCCAGCCTGGTCTACAGAGTAAGTTCCAGGAAAGACGCAAAGCTACACAGAGAAACCCTGTCTCAAAAAACCAAAAAAAAAAAAAAAAAAAAAAAAGAAGAAGAAGAAGAAGGAGAGAACTGACTCCCACAAGCAAATTGTACTCTCACCTCCATCAGCGCATGGTGGCACCCGCCATCATTCAAAATAAATAAAAATGTAAGAAAAACATTTTAAATAAATACGCTTCAAAACCAAAAGTAACATTTTAAAAAAACTTACCATGATGGGCAGAACAGTGGTCTGACATTAGCAAACATTGTCATGTGTTTCTTGGGACACCTTAGGTACAAACAGAGCAGAGCAATGTCTTGCCCATGATTCTAACTGAAGTCATCTCTGTTAAATGTTTTGTGGTTTTTTTTAAAAAAGCACAATGTAATTATTTAAGGCCTGTTAGAGACAAACTGTAAAGGCTTCTTTTCATCACTCTTAAATGCTGAAGCTGACTATACATTTCTTTATTTTGCGAATGCATGTGGGTGGATGCGCATGTGAAACTGTGAGCATGGAGGTCAGAGGACAACTTGTAGGAGTAGTCCTGAAAACTGAACTCAGGTCATCAGGTTGGGCAGCAAGTGCCTTACCTCCCTGATCATCTCCCCACCCCGGATGCTAACTAAAGCAGACTTAGAGACTTTGAAAATACTATTCCATACCAAATTCTTTAACCTAAATGTCTTAGTTTAAGAAAAATTTTAGATCTGTTTATTTTTTTTGTTCTGTTTTGATTTGTTTTGTTTTTGAGACAGGGTCTCTCTATGTAGACCTGGCTATCTTAGAGCTTGCCATCTAGACCAAGCTGGCCTCAAACTCACAGAAATACTCCTGCCTCTGCCTCTGCCCCTGCCCCTGCCCCTGCCTCTGCCCCTGCCCCTGCCCCTGCCCCTGCCCCTGCCTCTGCCTCTGCCTCTGCCTCTGCCTCTGCCTCAAGTGCTGGGATAAAAGGCATGTGTCACTATGCCCAGCTTAGACTGATTCATTTTACATGTATGAGTGTTTTGCCTGTACGTGTGTCTATGTACCACATGCACGCAGTGCCTGTGGAAGTCAGAACAGGTGTGGCACCTCCCAGAACTAGAGTTACAGCCAGCTCTGCACGCCATGTGGATGCTGGGAACCAAACCTGGGAACTCCACAAGCACAGCCAATGCTTTCAACTGATGAGCCATCTCTCCAGACCCCAGAGATCCCAGTTTTAAAAGCAGAGCACATTTCAAGAGTGCACTGGCATGGGAAAGGAAAGAACAGCCAGCTCTAGGTGGGGCTTGTTTCTGCTTGGGCAACCAGCCTCCTGAAATGAAAGCAAGACTAAAATGAAAGCAAACTCCTCAACTGCCTTCTCTCCTGGGCATCCACGAGCCATTATGATTTTCCAATATAAAGTTTGCCTACTTGTCAGGCGTACACTATACATGCAGCCTTATAAAACTTAAACCTAGCGTGTGAGCACGTATTTCCACCCTCTCAGACTTCATACAAGTAGCATGGAGGGGCGCAGTCAGTAAAGCACCTGCTTACAAACATGAGCCCTGAGTTTGCAAGCCCACAGCATCCATGCAAAAGTAGGACATGATGGCATGCCTCTGTAACTTCAGCTAGGGGTAGAGGGAAGGAGACAGGCAAGGCCCTGGAGCTTGCTGGCCAGCCAGTCTATCAGTTAGTGAGCCCTGGGTTTAATGAGAGATCCTGTCTCAAAAACCAAGATGAAGGGCAGTTGAAGAAGACTCTTGATATTGACCTCTGGCCTCTGCACACACATGGCCACACAGAAAGACACACACTGTAAATAAGTAAATAAAAAATGACCAATGAATGCATAAATAACATTTTTAGAAAATGAAATGTAACAATAGTAAAGTATAATTTTTCAATAACCTCATGGGAAGAAATAATTTTTACCTAGGCAAGCCAGTCCCTTAAGGATCAAGGCTGTAGAAAATCAGATTTAATGGTTTTCTCCAATGGAGTGACACTGGGTATATCAACCACTCCAGGGCAGGCCTCATGTTCAGGAGTAGTTGACTGACACATAACGGACTCCACAGTTTTTTTTTAGTGTGTGCTATTATTTGGTTACAGTTTGGTGGGGGGTGTTTTTTCCTGTTTGGGTGTTGTTTTATGTAGTTGGAATGTTTCTCCAGTTCCACCAGGCTCCCGCAGTTCCTTGGCCCTTTTATAAAATAATCACTCAGAAGCTTATATCAATTATAACTGCTTGGCCATTAGCTCAGGTTTATTACTGACTAGCTCTCACACTCAAATTAACCCATAATTCTTATATATGTTTAGACACGTGGCTTGGTACCTTTTCTCAGTTCTGCCTTGTCATCTTGCTTCCTCTGTGTCTGGCTGGCAACTCCTGACTCAGCCCTTCCTCTTCCCAGAATTCCCATCGTCTGCTCACCCCACCTATACTTCCTGCCTGGCTACTGGTCAATCAGTGTTTTATTTATCAACCAATCAGAGCAACACATATTCACAGCATACAGAACAACATCCCACAGCAATTTTATTTTATTTTCTTGGTTTGGACGGTTTGTTGTTATACTGGGTGTTTGTTTGTTTTTGAGAAAGAAGTTAAAGTTGGGAGGAGGAGAGGATCTGTAAAGACTTGGGAGAAGGGAAGAATATGATCAAAATATAATTTAAAATAAATAATTTTAAAAATAGAACAGCAGATTTAAACGTGCAAGTACCCTGGGAATTTGTTAGCCAACAAGGAATCTACCATAGAAGGAGTTTCTTTCACCTAAGGTGTGACTTTGAACTAAATAAAACTGCTGGTTAGTGTTTCGTGTAACTGTGCTTGTCAATGTATGTAAGCGTGAGACAAAGACAGCGATCTTGATGACAGAGTACCACACAGCTGAGATACGTCCTACTCAAGTAGAAACTACACAGCCGTACATAACGGAGAGAATGGAGACAGTAAGACAGAAGGAGAAGGTCTGAAGATCAATCCAGAGGCCATAAGTAAAAATTAAGAAATTAGTAAAATCAAAATATCAAATGACGAGCTTAATAAACAGGTGATTTAAACACAGAAATAACCAGAAAACTTGTTTTCAAAATATGACCAAGGTGAGATGAATAAACCAGCAATACAAGGAAGTAAGAGTGAGCTCTGCCCACCTCTGAAATGAAAAGATCAGGGCCCGCATGTGCTAGGTGAGTGCTCTACCACTGAGCTACAACCCCGGCCTCTTTTTACTCTTTATTTTGAGATGAGGTCTCACTGAGCTACCGTGGTTGGCACCACCTGTCACCCAGACAGGCCTTGAATTTAGGATTACAGGTCCAGTTTAAACAAAGGCTTTCAATTTGGCCCACAAAGCCAGACAACCAACGTGTTACCAGAGGGGACGCAGTGATTCCGAAAGTCCAAATGGAAGGGTTGCCGTAAAGACGCAGAACTTAACCGCCCTAGAGTGGAAGATCCCCAAGACCACCGCACATTCCGTGACTTGCTAGGAGACCTCAGGAACTCAGGGTGGAGTTGTGTTCACAGCTGGGATTTTAACACAGTGAAAGGATGGAGACCCAGAGAACTCGGGGTGGAGCTGTGTTCACAGCTGGGATTTTAACGCAGTGAAAAGATGGAGACCCAGAGAACTCAGGGTGTAGTTGTGTTCACAGCTGTAATTTTAACGCAGTGAAAGGATGGAGACCCAGAGAACTCGGGGTGTAGTTGTGTTCACAGCTGTGATTTAACACAGTGAGAGCATGGAGAGTGAGGGCTTGTACAGCAGGAAATAAAATCCCGGGGACGGAGCGCAGGCCCCCAGGGTTGGCTCCCATGGACAGTAGTGTGCTCACAGCTGTGATTTACAGGAGCACTTGATCCCTTCTGCAACCAGCGGCAGCGAGGACCCCTGAAACAGTGTCTAGCAGGAATGCTGCTTAGCTTCTCAAACCCAGGTTCCTGCCGAGTCTCACCACAAAGGCATGGGCCAAATTGCTAGACTCCTCCAAGGGAGAGCAGATATTCAGCATAAACCACGTGTTTTCCCATGTGCCACGCTTTCCAGATAAGCGATGACAGAGCCCTTTCTGAAACTCGGGTTTTCTGGTATTGAACAAAGGCCGTCGCTGCAGGCAGACCTTTCCCAGGACAGCAGTGTCTGGCCTACCACATTAACCCCAACGCCAGACAGAGGAGTGTTTAAGTCAGTGAACACTAATGGAGCAAAAAAGAGTTAGCTTTTTAAAAACCCACAATTTGTGATGAAATATAAACGTGTGTGTACCACAGATGTCAGGAGACTCTCTCGTGAGGCTAAGAGGCAGACTAAAACAAACGGAACATAAATAAAAATAATGTAAATCAAATACCTTAACATACCATTCTCATCATAAGGAAGGCCAAGTAAGAATGGAGAAGGCCTAATCAACACAGTGAGAATGAAAAGAAATGATGATCATTAAAACAAACACACAAATAAACCAAAGGCTCTGAAAGCTCTGAGACTACTGTGGAGATGTTGATCAAAATGAATTTGAATATTTAGAGGACACATGTTTGCCATTACTAGGCACACACAGAAACCTCGCCATAGAGAAAGTTGTCCGTTACAGAAAGCTCTGGGCCCCGGTGACTTCGGAGGGGAATATTATGAGCTCTCCAAAGACCATTACACTCTCATCCTTCCTCTGCCCCCCCCTTAAGACCTTTTCCTCCCCTCCTTTTAGTTTATATGCACACATATGAAGTTAAGTCTAGTTTCTGCAAGTGAGAGAAACAAATGGTCTTTGTCTTTCTTAGTCTGGCCTATTGAGAGTGGGGAGGACATATGTGACGTGAAAGCAGGAGGAGGGACTACTGGGGAAGAAGGGGGATTAGCAAAGATGGGGAGGAAGAAAGGTCAGTGCGGGAGGAAGTAGAATGGAGAATAATGGCACACATGCATAACACATGCAACAAAACTCACCACTTTGTGTGGTGTGTGAAACAATTTCCAAGGACCAAGTGTTCACAACGCTACAGAAGTTGTTCTCGAATACAAGAAATGCTTACAGGAAAAAAGCCTCCACTCAGAATAACAAAAAGAGGGTATATAAACAGTGATAACCCAATGAGAAATATTAAAGACACACACGTGAGCATAGAAAACTTCAAAGATTTTTGTGGAGAACACCAGCTAGAATTTGAAGAGCATTCTTAGATGGGATGGCACAGTATAATAAGGATGTCCCCAGCTAGAATTGAAAGAGCATTCTTAGATGGGACAGCACAGTATAATAAGGATGTCCTTCAACCCAAAGAAGTAGACAAATTTAGAATCAATCTGGTAAGTTAAAACCTGGAAAGAAAAAGTCTTTGAAAGACAGTATACTTACTTTGTATTAAATATAAATAATACTCTAGTGTTAAAAGGGTCAGGTACTGCCTCATGAACAGATATCAGATTAGTAGACTAAAAACACAGGAAGTCAGGAAATAAACTCCAATATACAATATACAGAGATTTATCAAATTCAAAGCACAGTAGCAGAAGTCACTGAAACACACACAGACTGTTCATTAGATGGGGCTTGACCATGGGCTAGCCATGTGAACACTTAGGCCTGGATCCTACATTGTACACACTAACACATGAGTCAGCTAAAATATTTAAAATATGGAAGTTAGAAGAGGCTGTTTAGGAAGAGGGAAGGTGGCTATTGGAGGCAAAGTAAATGTGTATACATGTGTATAAAAAATCATAATAAAAGTAAATGTGTATACATGTGTATAAAAAAAATCACAATAAAAGTAAATGTGTATACATGTGTATAAAAAAACACAATAAAAGCCATCATTTTGTATTATGAACCTGTACTAATAAACTCATCAGAAAAATGAATTCAAGAGATCTAATGTGCCTCGGAGTAACTGAAGTTAATATTAATATAGCATTCACTTGAAAATTCCTGGAGTTTGTTTTTAACTGTTCTTACCAAATAATTAGAGGAAATTCACGTTTACTATATCAATTTAGCAAATATGCAGTGCATACACAAATCAAAACATACTTTATACCACACATATGTGCAATTGTGTGTAAATTTAAAAACAAAGTATTCTTTAATACACATGAAAGGAATGTGTTAATCAGGTATATTGAAGTAAAATAATATTATGTAAGTAGAACAAAAAATGAGTCATTTCTTCTATAATGTTATTCACAAGAAAAGGTCATTTAACTCTGATTCAAAACACAGATACACTAGGGGCTGGAGAGATGGCTAAGTGGTCAGAAGCATTTGCTCTTTTTTTCAGATGATTGGAGTTCAGTTCCAAACACCCATATGTGGCGACTCACAATCACCTGTAGCTACAGTTCCAGAGGATCCCACATGCCTCTGGAGACATGCACAGAAGCACACACACACTTTTAACTAAAATTAAAATAAAATACTTAATTAAAAAGAAATGTTAATTATAAATAAATATTTAAAAACCCAGACACACTCATAGAACAAATGAATAAACTTGATGGCATAAGTTTTTAAACATAAGGGAAGAAATCTCACCAAATAGAAGTGTATTTGCAAACCAGGAGAGTCTATTTACGTCGTTGCTCCCAGCTTCTGAATGCTTGAAGAAACTGTGCGCCAGAAAGAGAGGGGAGACTACAGCCAGGAGGGAAAACGGTCAAAGTCTAAGGCAGAAATTTGACCAAAAGTTATCAGCCAACCGGAGATACTCTACCCCACCCACCAGCTAAACGCAAATTCAAAGAAAAACGGGAGTAGCATTTTTCAACTAACACACGTTAGTAAAATTTTAAAAATGTGTTAAAACACCCCATGGACTAACCTGTGGGGAAACAGACATCCCACACTTAACTGTGGGAATTCGGAGAATAAAGGAGAATTTGTAGTATGTGAAACAAAAAAACTGTATGTGCATTTTCTTTTTGATTTAACAATTCCACCTTTAAAGACATGTCCTGAAAACACACAATAAGTGACAGAAAAAGACATATGCATGAGGTTACTTTTAGCATATTGCATCTAATTGTGTTGGAAGTTATCAAAATACCCATCCATGGGAGAATGGTTGAACAAGCTATGTACATTCACACAGAAGAAGGATAAATAAGTAGCCAACACAAGATTGGGGAAGACAGCTGTTAACTCTACAGAGTGACGTCCAAGATGCATTGTTAGGTGAGCGAAGCAAGAGACGATGAGTTTCTGCCATCTGTCCTTTTGATGTCATATGAACCAGAAGCTAAGGAAACCAGCTCCACGTTGGAGATTATGGACGCGATTTGGAAAGGGTGAGGATGGTGGGTCTGGAGTGAAAAGAATAGGGGAGACACTCTTCAAGTGTATGTTTGAATATAGCCCAAACAAGCCAAGAGTCAGGTGTGAAATCCTGAAATAAAAAAACAAATAAAGCCAAATTACTTTCAAATGAGCAACATAACCATGCTGAAGAGTGAGGGATGGGAACTAAAGTAAGTACATTATTATTATTATTATTATTATTATTATTATTATTGCTATTATTATTATTATTACTATTATTATTATTTCCAAGGATTGAAACTCAGGGCCTCACATAAACCTTGAACACAGTAGTTTGGCTCCATAACCTTAAGCTAACAACAACTAGAGAGCTCCTGCTGTGGGTTTGATATTGGCCTTGGAATCAGGGTATAGGCAATCGTAGACTACTTTCTATGTGTTCTACAGTTGAGTAAACAAGTCAAAACATATTGTGGGCAGTTACACCCGTTAGGTTTCTATTGCTGTAGTGAAACACCATGACAAAAAACAACTTGGGGGAAGAAAGGGTTTATCTCAGCTTACAGTTCTAGTCCATCTCTGATGGAAGTCAGGGCAGGAACCTGGAGACAAGAACTGAAGTGAAGACCATGAGGCCGTGAAGAAGCACTGCTTACCAGCTTGCTTCTCAGGGCTTACTCAGTCTGCTTTGTTATACAACCCAGGAATACCTGCCCAGGGGTGGCACTGCCCCCAGGGGGGCTAGCCCCTCACACATCAATCGAGAAAATGCCCTATAGATCTTCATATAGGCAATCTGATGGGTGATCCCTCAATTAAGGTTCCCTCCTCTCAGATCACTCCTCCCAGATCACATTGACAAAAAACTAACCAGCACAGCAACTAAGAGATTATCTCTAGAGAGTTAACAAATGGGGAGAGAGAAAGGCTAGACTAAACCCAATGATGTTGCATTGAGATCAGAGTCATGAATTCATGGTTTTTAATTGGCTGGTAGAAAGATAGAGAATTGAGCTTTATGGATGCATGCAGTGTGTGTGTGTGTGTGTGTGTGTGTGTGTGTGTGTGTGTGTGTGTGTGTGTTTAGTCCTGTCAGAATTGCCTTGGGAGCTGGAAAGATGGCTTACAAGTCAAAAGCACACACTGACCCTGCAGAGGATCCAACCTTGATTTCCAGCACACACACCAGACAGCTCGCAACTCTAAGTCCTGCTTCAGAGGATCAGATGCCTCTGGCTTCCATGGGCACCTGCACTTGTGTACACATACCCCAACACACACACACACACACACACACACACACACACACACACACACACACACCTAATATAAGAAAGGGAAACAGTCTTGTTCTTCTTCTACCACCTAGGAAACCATTCATTCAGCATTCGATTCCGCGTACTTGTATGCAGCGACATTCGAAAAGTTTCAGATATTCTTCAGGGAAAATGAGAGTCTGGATCTGCAGGCGTTGAGGCAGCAGGAGCCTGGTGAGTTCCCATCTGTCCCCACTAAGCACATTTGACAGAGGTAACAATATTTGTCATCTCCTAGGTTTCTGTTCAGTAGTGTTCAGTGACAGAGCTAGCAGCCTGAAACAGTGGACCCGACAAAAGGCGGGAATTTATCCATGTCTAGAATTTTCCATGGAATCACCCATTTCCTTTCCTCTCACTCCCTATCTGCGCTGTGTGCTGTGGGAGGCTGTTCCTCGGTTCCTCTGTGGCCTATCTGTTGAGGTTGCCGTGAGCACCAGGGCTCCAAGACCTGTGTGTGTTACAAGGAGTTGAGAGGGATCCCTGCCGTTCCTGTCAGGTAAGGCTTAAGAAAGCTTTTCTGTCTCAGGAATTCAAATTGCATTTATCTTCTGGTACCACCCCAAGACCTGGTGGGAATGATCAACAATCTTAGTGATGAATTCAGGCCCGGAATCTTGTGCGAGAGCCGGCAGGGTGCCTGCTTCTTACATGACTCCCTCTGTCACCCACTACTAGAGGGCTATTGATGCCAAATGGGGCCCCACTTCAGAAAACAAAACAATCAGGCAAGTCCATTTCCACTGTCCCTTGACCACACTGTCCCACAGTGGGGGTTTTTTTTTGGGGGGGGGCTTGTTTGTTTGGGGCTTTTTTGTTTTTGTTTTTTGGGGGTTTTGGTTTGTTTTTTTTTTTTGTTTGTTTGTTTTTAATGCTGAAATGAGCCCACATCAGACTCTATGGCACAGCGTCACGGTGGTGATGACATCATAGAACCTGGCCCTTGAACACAAAGTAGGGCTAATTAAAACAACCAGTTTAATCAATGAGGTCTTATAACGAAGGTAAATTTTCAGAGACACCAGAAGGTATAAGATGCTGGAAGACAAGCCTATGACTGTAGAATTACATATGCATTAGAAAGAGTGTTTTTTTTTTAATCAATAGCATGATAAAAATATATTGAAGTCAAGCATTATGGCACACGCTTAAAATCCTAATATTTAGGAGGCTGAGGCAGGAAGTTTGTGAGTTCTAGGCCAGCCTGAGTGTCTTAGTTAGGGTTTTCTATTGCTGTGAAGAGACACCATGACCACGGCAACTCTTTTTTTTTTTTCTATTTGACTTTTTTTGTTTTTACTAAATGTTTTCATTTATTTTACATATCAACCACAGTTTCCCCTCCCTCCTCTCTACCCATTCCAGCCCCTCTCTGTACACCCACCCCCATCCACTCCTCTTCTGTTTAGAAAGGGCCAGGCCTCCCCCGGGAGTCAACAACCCATGGCATATCAATTTGAGGCAGGATCAAGCTCCTTCCCGTGCATCAAGGCCGAGTGATGCATCCCAGCATGAGGAATAGTTTCCAAAAAGCCCACTCATGCACCAGGGACAGGTCCTCATCTCATTGCTAGGGGCCTTACAAACAGACCAAGCCACACAACTGTCACCCACATGCAGAGGGCCTAGGTCGGTCCCATCAGGCTCCCCAGCTGTCGGTCCAGTGAGCTCCCACTAGCTCAGATCAGCTGTCTCTGGACCACAGCAACTCTTAAAAAGAAAACATTTAATTAGGGTGGCTCACTTACAGTTTCAGAGGTCCAGCTCATTATCATCATGACAGGGGGCATGGAGGCATGCAGACAGACATGGTGCTGGTGTTGGAGCTGAGAGTGCTACATCTTGACCAGAAAGCAGCAGGAAGTCAACTGGCTGTCACACTGAGGGAAGCTTGAGCAAGAGACCTCAAAGCCCGCCTCCCAGTGACACACTTCCTCCAACAAGGCCCCACCTCCTAATAGTACCACTTCCTTTGGGGGCCATTTTCTTTCAAACCTCCACACTGGGCTACAGAGTGAAACACTGCCTCAAAAACCAAAACAACAGTAATAATAATAATAATATATTCAAGACTATTTAGGCTTTCAATGATCCTGGTGGATTAGAGAAGGGAAAATGGAGGCAGGAAGATTGTCAAAATGCAGCCTTGACACATACAGGGTACAAACTGCTGATTGCCCCAACCATGATTCAAGGGGCAGAGATGGTAGAAGCTGGAAGGAAGAATGAAAAATAACTTTAGCTATATTTGAGCTCTTGTGTTTCAAAGTTCTGTTGTGAACAGCTTGAAATATTTTAGTACCAGATACCATGTAGGAGAACTTTTAGCCTAAGCACAACTTCAAGACAACCTTGTCCACCTTAGGCTAGATTCTCTGATGCCTCAGGATACTCTGAATGTAGTTCTGAAGCACTTCGATGAAGTGACTACCACAAAATGTGAGCTGCATATAAAATTCATGTTATACTACATTGTAGTCTATTGAGTGTGTGGTAGCATTATGTTAAAAAAAAAAAAAGTAGCCGGGCGGTGGTGGTGCACGCCTTTAATCCCAGCACTCGGGAGGCAGAGCCAGGCGGATCTCTGTGAGTTCGAGGCCAGCCTGGGCTACAGAGTGAGTTCCAGGAAAGGCGCAAAGCTACACAGAGAAACCCTGTCTCGAAAAACCAAAAAAAAAAAAAAAAAAAAAAAAAAAAGGAGCTGGGCAGTGGTGGCGCACGCCTTTAATCTCAACACTCAGGAGGCAGAGGCAAGCGGATCTCTGTGAGTTTGAGGCCAGCCTGGTCTACAGATTGAGATCCAGGACAGCCAGGGCTACACAGAGAAACCCTGTCTCGAAAAACCAAAAAAGAAAAAAAAATGTGCCTTAATTTAAAAACATCTTATTGTGTCGGTGGAGTGCTTAGCCACAAATAAGACATCTTCATCAGACTCTCTTCTCCAAAGGTTCAGGGACCATGGCACATAGGAGTCAGAAAGATAGCAAGAGCCAGAGGTCAGGAGGACTGGAGTGAAACAATATCTTTTGCATATACATGACCTCTGCATTTATAGCAGCTGTGGCTGCCTATACAAGACCTGGATAAGATGAAGCCAGTCACCATTCCAGCATGGACAGGGAAGGTGCTCAAAATCCCCAAACCCAAATGAGGAACCATTGGTAGTTGGTGGCTGCTAGGGGAGGAAGAGTCAGTTTTCTTCAAAGGCGTGGCCCTAGCAAGGCAACTAAGCTGTACCCAGGAGTGAACGGGCCACACAGACTGGGGTCAGTGCACCATTAAAAAAAAAAAAAGAAGAAGACGCAAAGTAAAGAGAGTGGGAGTAGACACACAGGGTATGGATGGAGGAGGAGTGGGGATGGTGAGGATGATCAAAATACATCGTATGACATTCTCAAAGAATTAAAAAAATATTTATATTAAAGTAAATATTTAAACATGCTAGAAGCTACACCCATACAGTCTCACCAGCCTGACTGCTTAAATATGAGCTGAACGAGGACAACAACAATAGACAGGCCTCCACCCCTGACAAAGAACTACAGGCAGCTAAGGAGTGCTGAGAGTGGGAGGAATAGTCTCCCCAGGAAGGAGCTCACCAATCGGTTCTCCAGGACCAAAAGGACAGCCCTGAGAACATACAAGCAAGCAGTGTTACACAGACTGAGCAGGTTGTACTGAGGAGTAAATATACATGTGTATATATCAACAATTCATGAAAAAGAGGCCACGGATTTGAAAGAAATCAAGGAAGATACACAGGAGGATTTGGAAGGAGGAAAGGAAAGGGGGAATTGATGTAAGTATTATAATCTCAAAAGTAAAAGAAACAACAAACACTGCTAAAAATGTCAACAGACCTTCAATTTGTTAGAAACACAGTATCTATGAAGTGTGAAAGTAAAGCATAGGAGGCATGCTCAACGTTAATCTCATTCCTTATCTCTTAATGAGAGCCCAAAGACATGATGTTGACGTTGTAAAATAGTGTTTTTTTATTATGGGAAAAGGCTATTGTTAAGCATTATGAATTAACATTTTAGAGTTATACAAAGCATTCTAAGTATGGGTAATAGCATAAATACATACATAAATTTATTAATTTAAATTTTCCTTGCGTATATTCATTGTAATGGTAGCATGTTACATAAAGATTTCTCAAGGTAGTAAACCCTGGACAATGAGATGTATGATCACCCCCGTAGCCCACCCCTCCATCACCTTCCCTCCCCCATCTACCCTTCTTCCCCATCTCACCACTCTCCTATCCCTCTGGACACCTTCATTTCTATTTTCATGTCATACACACACATACAACTTTATGTATCTATACAAAACCTACAGACCATATAAGACACAAAATATGTTTTTCAGATTGGCTTAATTTGCTTAACATGATGACCTGTAGTCATTTTCCTGCCACGTGACATCACTTCATTCTTGACAGCTGAAAAAACTCCATTGTATATATTGATCCCATTTTCTTTATCCTTTTCCGCTGCCGTACATCTACATTGTTTCCATAACTTAGCTATCATGAGTAGAGTAGTGCTGCAGTAACGCTGATGTACCAGTGTCTCTGTGATGTGTTGCCCTGGAATTGCCCTGGAGTCCTTCGGCTGTACACCAAGGAGGGGTCAAACGGTAGATGTACATGGCTTCGAGCTGCCTTCCGTTGTGGCTGGGCTAGTTTACATTCTCACCAGCAAGGGATAAGGGTCCCATTCATCCACACCCTTGCTAGCATGTCATCTATTGTTTGTTACTTAATGGCTGCCCTTCAGGCTAGGGCGGTCTTTAATCTACTGTAGGCAGTTCCTTTAAAAACTAGTGTGAAAGACTCTATCATTTATGCATCTTGTTTTCCATAGACGTCAAATTCTTCAGTACTCAGCTGGAAAAATATCACAAGCAGCACAAGGACTCCGTAGCCCTGAGACCCACCCGAAACGTAGGCCTGCTCCTTATTGACACCAAGCAGCTGAAAGAGAAACTAATCCCATCACCCCTGCGATGCTTGGAGGTAACTGTGAGCTGGAAAAAGATCCACCACGTATGGTGCCTACCCTTATTATCATTTTAATTATGGTGTCTGCAAATATTTCAAACTTTAAAAAGAAATATGTTGATCTTGTGTATTACGATCGTTGAAATTATCATGAGAATATTGGTGACCCCTGATTTGCATACGTGTATGTGTGTGTGTGTGTGTGTGTGTGTGTGTGTGTGTGTGCATGCGTGCATGCACATGCACGTGCTGTTCCATGTATGTCTATAAGTGTGCAAATCCAGAGGACAAGCTCAGCTGTCATTCTTCAGAAACCATCCACCTTATTTCTTGAGACAGGGTCTCTCACTGGCCTAGAACCCACCAAGTAAGCGAGGCTGCTATGAATAAATTCTAGGGATCCACCCATCTCTACCTCCTCAGCCCCAGGACAGCAAATGCACACCACACTTGGCATTTTTATGTGAGTTCCGAGGACCGAACTCAGAGCCTAGTGATCGATCGTACAGCAAGCACTTTGCTGACTATCTCTATAGCCCCATCCTTGACTTGTAGAAAAAGACCCATATTCTTTCTGTTGCAGACATTGTCAGCTTTTAGCTACCATAGGGAAGGAGATGGCAGACTTCAATTCTCACTCCTGTTTCCTTGGAACATTTCCAAACTCAGTTAGAAAAGATACCACTAGTTGCTCTGTGTGCCAGTGGGACCCTTGCTCAATTAGAATCCCAAGATCAAATTTAAAGGATCATTTCCTGAGCTAACTCTTCTTCAGCATCCAGAATAACTCACACGACCAACAAAGCATTTCCTTTAGATGCAGCACACGGTTGCATCTTCTCAGATGCCTCCAGAGGACAATGGAAAAACACAACTGGAGAACTCCATGGCTCATCAGCCTGCCTATTGTTCTGTACACGTAGTTTAATCAGAACAAGTAAAGTCACCATGTTTATGCACTGCCTGTGGCTTCTTGCCCTGTTATGAGGACAGAGCTGGGGATTTGCGACAGAAATGTATGCCCTTGCAGGTCTGACACATTTATTGTCCGAACCTTAAGGAAAATCTTTGCTGACTCTAGGTGTGCATGATAGAAGACAGATAACAAGAAAGACTGGCAACCTGAATGCTAATTTCTGTTGTGGCTTTATGCGTATGACAGAGAGCTTTCTTCTGGTGTGTTGCTTCTTTATCTCTAAGAGAGAGAGAGAGAGAGAGAGAGAGAGGAAAGAGAGAGGGAGAGAGAGAGAGAGAAAGAGAGAGAGAGAGAGAGAGCGCAAGAGAGGCGGAGGGAGGGAAAGAAAGAAGAGAGGGAGGGAGGGAGGTAGAGAGGCTGGAGAGATAGTTCAGTGGTTAAGAACACTGGCTTTTCTCCCAGAGGTCCTGAATTTGCCTCCAGTACTCACATGGCAGCTCACAACCATCCGTTTAGATACTTTCTTCTGGCCTCCAAGGGCACCAGCCACACACATGGTGCACATATATACATTCAGACAAAAAAACAGTACACATTATTTTATATAGATATAATTGGAGTAAATACAAATTAATTTAAACATTTTTTAAGCACAACCAACATACCAATTCAAAGAAGATAAAATTCAAACTTGGGTGCTCAGAAAACTTATACACTCAGAAATGTTCAGAAATTGAGTGAACACTCAGTGTCCCTATAGCACCAGGCACTCAGTTTCTCTCATTCTTCTTTCTAATTGCTAGATATGCCATCACTCTAAGATGAGCATTTCCTCATGTTTATGAAGTGGTGGTTGAAGGTTTCATCAGGCTGGATATTTCCTTTCTATATAAAATGAGAAAGAAGAGATTAGAGTTTTATATACATCTCCCTCAGCCCTAAACAAAAGCTACCAAGGTCAGAGGTCCACCCGAGGCCAATCACTTTGTTCCAAAGAAATCTTGCTCATGTTCACCCTGGGATCAGTCAAACTTTATCTATGTTCCTGAGGAGACCAGTTTCCTCCAAACCACATGGCTGTTAGCCAACAGGAAAAGAGTGGACCTGGACCTGATGCTGAAGGGAGCAGGCTTGTGTCCACTGCGTAGGACAGGGAAGCAGAAGGCATCCTTGCAAGATGTCAGAGCACTAAGCAAACTGTCCCATAAACTCTACAACCTAAAAATGACTATCAAAATCCAGCCTTGCTTTTGTTTCATTTGAAAGGCAGTTATGTAGTGAGAGATTGTCCTCACACTCTGCTGTTTCCATACCCCCTGATTTAACAGCTGCCAAGACTTCTTCTTCTTCTTCTTTTTTTTTTTTTTTTTTTGGTTTTTCGAGACAGGGTTTCCCTGTGTAGCTTTGTGCCTTTCCTGGATCTCGCTCTGTAGACCAGGCTGGCCTCGAACTCACAAAGATCCGCCTGCCTCTGCCTCCCGAGTGCTGGGATTAAAGGCGTGCGCCACCCGCCCGGCCCAAGACTTCTTAAAGTATGCAAGAAAGCAGAAATGCTTAATTATTTGTTATTTTCATCTTCTTCTTTATTTCTTAGGTACTAAATATTATGCTTCCCCATTTGAGCAAGAAAAAAGTGGACGCCATCATCTCAGAGGCCCAAGATGCCGAGTATAAGCTTGAGTTCATTCCAACCACTACCATAGAATATGTGAACAGCTTAGTCTTCCTTGATGAAATCCAGGAGCGGGTAAGTGGTTATTCTCCTGTAATTCAGTGTCTTAGATCACACGGTAGGAAAGGAAGATGCATAGCAAGAAAAAAAAATGAGGGCACAGGGTCAGGAAACAGTTGCCTAAGTATCAGAAACACTTTCAGGCATGGTTAATGATGCCCTCTATTTTAACAGTAATGGCAACTAACCTTTACCAAATTCTAACCATTCAGGTATTGCATCAAGTTTTTACATGCCTTACATCTCTATCCTCACAAATACTACAGATGAGGAAACAAAGTGAAATAGACTGATATCCGAGGTCACAGAACTTGCATATGGTAAAGCTAGAATCAAAATCTAAATGTCTTCAACGACAAAGCCAACATTCTCAAGCATACTTTATTGCTATTCTAATTTTGCAGTAAGTGGTAGCATGGATGTTGGTCATCATAGGGTCATAATCCTTTAGCTTACACCTACATAACACCTCAGGATATTCTGTTAGAAGTGGACAAAAGCAACTCAAACTAGCTTAGGTAGAGACAGTCTCTCTGTTTCTGTCTGTCTGTCTCTGTGTGTGTGTGTCTCTCTCTCTGCCTCTCTGTCTCCCTCCCTCCCTCCTGTGAGTGCCTCTCTTGCTTGCTTTCTCCCTGGAAACTTGATCGATTGCCTCCTCCCCAGCTCTTCCCTGTGGCAGCAATATAACACTTGCCTCTAATAGTTAACTGTCCCTAAACTCATTACTACCAGTTTGGCATTAAAGCAGTGATAACTCATTTTCTAGACTATCAGAATTTGAAGAAATTTGACAGAGTAAAAGTTGGTCATCTGTAATTAACAGAGCTAATAGTAGAGTCTCTTTCGCGTGCTTGCAAAAGTAACGTTCCTGTCAGTTATTTCAAGAACAGCCCCTTCTCAAGGAGGCAGAGAGTTGCTGCGTCAGGCATGCTGCATCCCTGAGGACTAAAGACGTCAAAGATTTATCCTTACGTGTTCACTATTGTGTTTGGACAAAGAGCCAAACCTGTCGTGACCTACCCTAGGCCAAAATGGGACCCTCATTTAAGGATTCAAAGCTGCTTCACGGAAAGTCCCCCCACTCACGAGAGTAGCCAGGTTCAGAACTAACCAAGGACAGAACAGGACAGCTCCAATCCGCCCCCTCCGCCTGTCCTCTCTGCTTCTCATGTGACTGCTCTTTCTCCAACAGACAGGCTGCCGCTTCGTCAGCCTGTAATAGCAAACATGGCCGCCAGCAGCTCCCCAGGAGCAGCTGAAAGTCCAGCCAGCCACCAAAAGCGACAGAACGGATTTTTATGTACAGAGAATTAGGTCTATTTATAACTAGCTTCAGGTGCTAGATACTTTGTTGAAAGCAGTCCAAACTCATGTGAGTTAACATAAAAAATGGAAACATGGGGCTGGAGAGGTGGCTCAGGGGTTAAGAGGGATGGCTGCTCTTCCAGAGGACCTGAATTCAGTTCCTATTGCATTAAGCAGCTCACAACTGCCTGTAACTCTAGCCCCAGAGGATCCGGACACCAGCTTCTGGCCTCCTCAGGCACCCCACAACACACATACACCAAATAATAAAATAGTTAATAAAAGAAAAGAAATGGAAAATGTGTTCTAAGTTTGTTTGAGATGTTCTGGAAGCTATGGATAGATCCAAAGGGTGAAGAGTGGGGACTCGAAAAGCAGAGAAGAAACAAAAAGGCCTTCCCTGTTCCTCGCTGAGCTCTGTTCTTCTCTAGAAAACAGCTTCTCAAAAGGGCCCAGACCAGAGCAGAGCAGAGCCTGGGTGCTTGTTCAGAAGGTGCATCCTTGGGCCCCTCCCTAGGCCTTGTTAGTCAGAAACTCTGGGAGGAGCACTTCAGCCTGTGTGAAGGAGCTTCCTAAGGCCACTGTCCTGCAAACTACAGGCAGAGACCTAGTCTCCACAAGCCCCCTCCCCCAACTGCAGTCAAGGTCTCATGCTAAGGAACAGTAGTCAGCTTCCGCACAAAAGCAGATAGTTGTGTTCACACCTACATCTAACTCTGGCCGTGCTCAAGAGGAAGATCAGTCGGAGCTGGATTCTCCAGGTCCCAACTGTGTGAACGTGGCGGCTTATATAACCACGCGGTAGAGTTGGGGTTGAGGGATTTCCTCCAAACTGCAGAATCATTTGTTCCCTGAAAATTAAGGAACACAGGAAACACACTGTCCACTGAAAGTAGATCATCGAGTTTGGTGAGTAGCCATTTGGGATGCAGTGAAATAATTTAGCAAATTATAGCGAAGTATCACCACAGATCTGGGTTCTGCACCTGTGAACTAGGAACATGGTCTTCCCACACCCGAGGGGCTCCTCCACAGTGACAGCTGCTCAGTACATGCCCCTGACGCTCAGATGCAAACAATCATAGCATGTATGGTCTTAGAAACTGGCTGGCACTGTTTAATGCGACAAGGAACAGGAAGTGGGGAGAGAAACTGATTTCACCTTCTAAGACTACTTAACTGTACTCATCTCTGAACACTTACCCCCAACTCCATTACCCAATTACCTGTACTGTAGTCATGCTTGTATGTATCATGTGACCAGCTTCAGCCAATTAGATGGCCATGCCAAGTGCGCTCATGAACTGACCATTAACACTTTGATGTTCATATCTCATAGCGGCGTCTCCTATCAGAAGACACTGCTACTCTACTGTGTTTCACGAACGTTTCTCTGCAGATCGAAAGCCTGGAGGAAGAAGGGAATACGGTGGTTCAGATGTACAAGCTCATTGAACAGTACCAGGTGCCCACGCCTCCTGAAGACTTTGCCGTCTTCGCGACTATGAAGCCATCCATTACTGCCGTGCGGAATGCCATTGACAGGTCCGTGGGTGATCGAGAAACAAGCATCAAACAGTTTTGTCTGCACTTGGGTCGAGACCTTGAAGAGCTCAACAATGAAGTGAATGAAGTCAAGCTGCAAGCACAGGTAAGCAGGAGCAGATCTTTCCAAATAATCCATCCAGTTCGGGGATGACCGTGCATTTACACTGTGCATCACTGTCTATGTATATATACACACTATGGAATTTATTAAGCTAATTGATCTATCCATCACATCACATCCTTATTGTTTTGTGGTGAGAACCTTACAATTTATTCTTCAAGTCATTTAGAGACTATACTTCATTTCAACAAGTTAGTTTTTATTTTTCCTGTGTCTCTTCATTGTCTCCGTCATGACAGTCTTCTTAAGCTCCTGAAGTACAAATATCTTCTTAAGTTCTATGAACCACTATGATAAATGAATTGACCCTAAGGAGGAGTCGTGGGAACCTCAGGTCCAGGGAGTTGCCGTCGGCATCAGAAGGAGAACAGTCTTGGGAAGGAGCCCTCCACCTGTGGCATCCGAGGGGTCTCCAGAAAGATAGCATCAGGCTGAACTGCATTGGAGGACACTCAGCCCGGTGCTGATGCAGAACTGCTTCGTTTGCTGGGAGGGAACTCACACACACACCTAGTATCCGAAGCACGTTGTGAGAAAATACTTGAAGGATCTGACCTTCCTCATTGTCTCTCACAATTCAAAGCATTTTCTACTGCTTTATTTTAAGAAGGAAACTTTCTTTCTATCACGGCCCTCTCTCCCCTGTCAAATTCAGATCTCCACAGCTGAAGTCTTGTTTCAAGCAGGAAATGAAGGAGACTGTCTCAGGTTCTATTTTATCATTGTGTGTGTCAGAGGTGGAGAGGGGGTAACACGTGTGCCAGGGCACTTGTGTTTGCAGGTCAGAAGACAGCTTGCACCTTTCCATCACTACGTGAGTCCCAGGACTCAAACTCAAGTCATCTGGGTTGGAGGCGAGGGCCTTTGCACACTGAGCAATGTGGCCAGCCCCTACATTCTGTTTTAAAGAGTCATGTCCCCATTTCATGTCTTCTGCAGCTCTCTACTTTTTACTAGGCTGACATATAGCATTTAGGAAAAAGCCAACCATTTTTTAACATAGTTTCTAAGAGTCAAAGAGAGTTAGGGAAAATGCATTTTGGAAACAGGTTTATTAATTCCCCTAACCGTCATGAACGAGTAAGTCCGCCTAACCAGAACCCACATTGATTTTACAGGACCCACAGATCTTGGATATTAATGCTGACCAGGAGAAGACAAAGATGATGCTGAGTGAGCTGCAGACCATTCTGGATGACCTTCAGAAACGCGCCTTTCAGTATAAATCCTACCAGAAGAATTTCAAGGTAACCACGGTTGTTCACATCTGCTTCCAGAACGCATACACAAAGGTGTATTTATGCAGAATTGCTTTCAACAAACCAGAACCGCTCAGTGGACAGCTGTGCTCTGGTCAGTGTGCCGCAAGCACACCAGGGAAGCCGAGTACACAAGAGGGCTGGAGGGCTGGAGAAATGGTAGATAAAGCGCTTGATGCACAGGTGTGAGTACTGAGTTTGGATCCCCCATACCTGCACCAGAGTAAAAGCCCGGTGTAGCAGCCTGCCTGTAATCCCAGCATCTGGGAGTTGCAGACAGGGTATCCCCAGGGCAAACTGGCTAGCTAGATTAGAAGAATTGGCAAGTTCTGGGTTCAGTGCTTCTAAATATCTAGCAGAGAACAATCAAGGAATATCCAACGTCAACCACAGGCCTCTACATGCCTATGCGTACGTGCATGTGCGTGCACGCGCACGCGCACACACACACACACACACACACAATGTGCCCACACACATACAAACATGTACACACATGCATGTGTATCACGCATACATACAAATGCAAAAAACTAGTATAAGTGAGAGACAAAATATCCTCATGGGAAATTCTCAGCCAAACCCCCCTGAAGTTGCTATGTTAAAATGAGTGTGCATTTCAAAATGTGGTTCATTACAGCCCCTCTAGCTTTTCTTTTTCTTAAGTAAATTCAAGCTTTTTCTGCATTTGCATATATTTTGATTTCATGAGCTTTGCCTGACTCATCCTGGTGTTACATGAAAGAAGAGCTGAACCAGACGATAAAGTGGGTCCCAAAAGGGAGGTTTGGAAGGCTAAGGATGAAGAGAGAGAGAGAGAAGAGAACCAAGAGATGCTCGCACCTAAAACAGCATTTCCAGAGAGCAACAAGATAAATGAAAGACTAGAAAAGAAATAATTCCTAAGATCAAAAGCAGGAGGTCACCAGGCATGAGGAAGGTGCTATTGGTGTCTCAGAAGTCTTGGCAGAGTGGCCTGCGCCTCACATCATGATGCACCGGCTCACTCCAGCGTCCAGGTCCTCTCCTGAGGCCAGGCCTTAGTCGAGCAGTCTGAAGAGTAACACGCTTGGTGCCGGGCAATGAGATAGGTGTAAACCTGAGTGAGGGAATAAAGCCTAAACGGAAGCACAGAAGAGTCCGGAGAATAAAGCAGTCCTGAGCAAAAAGAACAAGGCTGGAGGCAGGGCAAAGCTGCAGAGCCAGAGGATCAAATCCAGAATTCTACCGGCGCAACAGTTGACACATAGGTCAGCAGACCAGACTAGAGGACCTGGAATTAAACCCACACAATGACAGCCGCCTGGATTTTGACAGAAATGCCGAAAACATACACTGGAGAAGAAAAGCCTCTTCCATAAATGGTACCAGGAACCCTGGGTATCCACATATTCAGAATGAAGCAAGATCCCCATCTTTTACCTTACACAACTATACATATTTGTCAAAGACTTCAGTGTAAGGCCTGAAGCTGCCAGGGGAAAGCTTCAAGATGTCAGCATAGGCAAGGCCTTTCTGGAAAGGACTCTACTATGCATGAAATTCAAAAGCTTCTGCACAGCAAAGAAAACAAGAAGGTAGAGGGAAGGAACAGCCTGCAGAATAGCAGAGAATCTTTTCAACTGATAGATTAATATCTGGAATTTATTGTGAACTCAAAATACTAAATACACAAAAAGATAAGCAACTTAATAAATGGGCTAATGAGGTGAAACAACAGTTCTCAAAAGATGAAGTACAAATGACCAATACATATATGAAAAATACTCAATATCCTTAATCATCAGGGAAATGCAGATTGAACCTGCATTGCAATCCATCCCACCCTAATCAGAATGATTACTATTAATCAAACCCCAACGGACATGATGGTGAGGGTATGGGGGAAAGGAGCTGCTATACACCGCTGGTAGAAATGCAAATTAACTTGGCAACTATGGAAATAAATATGATGCAGCTATACCACTCCTGGTGTATATCTGAAGGACTTTAAGTCAACATACCACAGAGATATCTCTGTATCCATATTTAATGCTACACTATTCAAAATAGTGAAGTTATAGAATCAGCCTAAATTCCCATCAACAGATAAATGGATAAAGAAAAATGTGATATGTGTACACAGGGTAGTTCTACTCAAGCATAAGGAAGGATGAAATTATGACATTTCCAGGAAAAACAGAGGGAAATTCTTGTGTTAAGTGAAATAAGTCAGACTCAAAAACACAAATACCATGTATTTTCTGTGATTTGTGGATTCTAGCTTTTATATAGATTTCATTTAAAATGCATGTGTGTGTCTTGAAAACAGAAGGGAGATGAGGAAAAGGAGACTCTCAAGGAAAAGAGAGAAAATATAGGGCAGTGTATGGAGTAGAAATGATCACAGTACTTGATACACTTGAAAGAAATTATAGTGAATACATGCCAGTTAAGAAGATAAACAAAAACAGGGGCTGGAGAGATGACCAGTGGGTGAAGAGTTCATACTGGTCTTGCAGAGGACCTGAGTTTGGCTCCCAGCACCCAAACTGGGTGGCTCAGAGCTGCACAGCAACTCTGATGTGTCTGGCCTACTTGGACATCTGTACTCACATGCACAAATCCACCCAGAAATACACATAATCAAAAATAAAACAAATTTTTAAAAATAAGAAAATCAGAAAAAAGTTTGGGGGATGGCTCAGCCAGAAAAGAGTTTTTCTGTACAAGCACAAGACTTGAGTTTTATCCCTAGATCTCATGATCTAAAGAAGCCAGATGTGTGGTACATGCTTATCCTAGAGCTGGGGGGAAGGGGACAAGGATAGCCAGATCCCTGGACACTCTGGTCAGCCAGTGTGGGCTACTTGGTAAACTCTGGGCTAGTGAGAGACCTTGTCTCAAAGCAATGAATCAGTTACTTAACTGGAACCTGAAAAATAGTCCCCTAGCTTCCACATGCATGCATACACTCACACATCTGCACAAATATGAACACACATGCGCGCATGTGCACACACACACACACACACACACACACACACACTCTAAAAAGGAAAGAGAAAAAAAATCAAATCATGTCATATGCAACATAGACGAACCTGGACATTTACCCTCCATTGAGATGAGCCGATCACAGAAGAGCAAATAGTGTGTGAAACATCTAAGGCATCCTCACAGGCGTGGGAATCACCACTGTGAGTGCCATTGTCTGAGGAGGGGAAATGAAGAGTTGCCTGCTCAGTCAGTATAACTTTCCATAACTGTGGAATGAACAAGCACCGGTAGCCGCTACTGATGTTGTAAACACTAGATAGTTAACAGAACTATACACATAGAGATCCCCTTCAAAAATAGATCTCACGTTATGTACTTTTACCATAACGTTAGGGGGAAAAAAATCTCTAAAGAAAAAGTGGGGTGATCAATGGCTCCGTGGGAACAAGTATGAGGACCTGAGTTCAGATTCCCCAAACCCATGTGAAGTCACTGTAATCCCAGTGCCCCTAAGAGAGGAGGCCAAGCGAGGAGAAGCCTTGGATGCTTGAATGGCAGGTAACCTGGTGTATGGAGTAGCAAACAGCAAATAGATCCTGTCTCGAACAGGATGGAAGGTAGAACCATCACCATACTTTATTCTCTAGTCTCCACAATGCGCCATGCCATATGTGTGCCTCACACTCAAATGCGAGCAAGTGCTCATGGCCCCCATATACAGAGTAAGCACGTACTATGCACACGTACACACACAAACACACACACAAATAAATAAATAAATAAATAAATAAATAAATAAATAAATAAATAAAATAAAATAAAGCCAGATGGTGGTGGCAGACGCCTTTAATCCCAGCTCTCGGGAGGCAGAAAGCAAGCGGATCTCTGTGAGTTCAAGGCCAGCCTGGGCTACAGAGTGAGTTCCAGGACAGGCTCCAAAGCTACACAGAGAAACCCTGTCTCGAAAAACCAATAAATGATAGATAGATAGATAGATAGATAGATAGATAGATAGATAGATAGATAAAATAATAAAAAATAAACCTTTACAAAAAGAAAACACCTTCAGATTGTCTGCATTATTCCTCTCCACAAGGTTTCTCTACAGATCATGTGGTTAGAAACAGCGGGGCTATTCAGTGATCTTAAACCTCACTGCCTTCCACCGTTTCCCCCAGCAGCCACCACATACATATGTTCTTCTTCCGTCCCCAAAGCATAGGAGCCCTGAAGGAAAGCAGTCAGTCAGAAGACTCACCATTTCCCCCCAAAGACCAAGCGTCCAAAACCGAAGCCCACAGTGCTCCCCCAGTAATGACCCTGCTCAGGATATGTAAGTTGTAAGGAAATGTCATGAACTATATTTTGCTCCTCAAAGGAGGAATTATAATGTGTGTGGCACTTTGTAGGGTTTTTAACTTTCAGTCGTCGCTCCCTCCCCCCCCTCCCCTCCCCTTCCCTTCCCTTCCCTTCCCTTTCCCCATTTAGGACCCGCATTCTTCCAGGAAATGACTGCACCCAGAGTGGCCAGCAGGACGAGACAGTCGTTCTGTCTGAACCCTAAGCTCTGCGTTTTGCCTCTTGTGTTTTAAAGGTGGAAGTGTCCAAGTTTGATGCTCTGGAAGAAGTTAGTGCTGAGCTGAGGCTCAAGCAGCTGCTCTGGGACTCCTTGTCCGAGTGGGATAAACTGCAGCAGGAATGGCTGAAGGTAGGGAATCAGCTCTCAGTGGTTATGGTGTTTTACTAATCCCACTGAATATGAATAATATGAGATGTATTTCAGTAATCGAGTGTCTTCTCATCGTCAGTGAAATATGTACCTCAGCACTCAGAAAGTTGAATTCACACATCAGAGTGGGGGAAAGCAGCTATGGTGGACTTGAAACTCAGAAGTTAGAAAAAAATAGCTTCATGTTCTTGTTCGTCTTTCATGTGTCCAGTTTTGCATTCCAAAAGAATTCAACGTGTGCGGTTCCTTTGAGGCAGTGGTTATGAAATCTGGGCTTTCTCTTTAGTTCCATTGGCCATCGTCAGTAGGAACTAGACATGACTAGTCACCGAATGCATTTGTCACGTTGGCCCACTTAGAAAAAGCAGGGCAGAGGTTTTGTAACCTGAAAAGTTCTGTTTTTTTCTTCTACTTCAAATCATCCCATTACAGTGTTACTCAATGTATAAATTGTATTGCTTTGCATAAAATAAAGTATGATTTTATGAAGACATAATCAGTCTTCTAGTTAAATATAAGAGGCCCTTTGTCACTGAATGCTACAAAGCAAACTTTTCTTCTAAGGCAGACTTGCTGGCTCCTTTGTTTACGAGGGCTGCATGGTGGAAGTGCCCACGTCACATGATGTCTGATGGCAGTATGAATTCTAAACACAGTGTTGCCATGAAACACCCCAGTGTTCTTGAGGACTGTTGGTTTGAGTTGTGATTTACCTACTTAGATGTCTGTTAGCTTAGGCTTCTGTTCTTCTTGTCCCTGATGGAAGGAGGCCATTTTGTTCACACCGGTAGAATAGTATTGGAGGAGAGATCTCAGCAGTGACTTCTCATGTCTATGGCGTCTAGTCTGACAGCCACCCTAGCTTCACTTCAAGGATCTACCCTTATTCAAAACTTGAAAAGGAAGCAGATGTGACCACTTTCAAGTACGATCAACCCTGGAGTACCACTCTCTCAAGTATGATACAAGTATGTGGAAACTACCATCTGCTTCACAAATAGTTTACACTCCTCCTTCATCCTACCTGTGATAACGCCTGTAACCAGAGGCCACATGTCTGAATAAAAAACCAAATGACATAGGAAATGTTTTCCAGGTAATATTCCAGGTGATGGGAGAGGCAGAGAGGCATTTAAAAGAGTAAAGTCTCTCTCTCACAGAGCCCACCTTCTGGTGGGAGAGACCAACGGCAAACAGAAAAGAGGCAGAACATGTGTGATATAACACGTGAGAGAACCTCACATGTTCTCCTATAACTCACGTGTCAATGACTTGGAGAAGTTTCTGACCACCACAGTGGTTAGAGCAGTGGCTTCCAGAGAAGATTGTGCCCCTCTTATGACGTCTGCAAGAAGACCATAGAGGGCAGAAGGGATATGTGGGATCTAGGGGAAATAAGAAACCATATAGGGTTACAAATTTTTTGTTACCCTCAGTCCACATGACAGACAGGCCAATAAATATATAGCCTTATACATATATATAACTAAAAATACAAATATAGATATATGTGTATTTTAAATACATATTTATCTATTTTTATATAACATAATATTTATATTTAATATATTTATTTTTATTTTAATATATAATATAAACATATGAATGATAAATACATCTTTACACTAGTATATTTTATGCATTATTATAACTTCTTCGTTAGCTCGTTTCTCCTAAAAAAAAAAAAAAAAAAAAACCTCTATAAGCATTGACCCTCAAGGATCACAGTACTGCACCTGATGGTGAGCGAGACAAAACTATGATAAGAACTATGGCAGTTGACATTATAAACAGCTGTTTCCAAGCCTCCAGATTGATTTGGTTTAGAATTTTAAGGGCCAGAAAAATTCAAATAAAGTAAAACTTTTATAATACTAGAAGCTTGACTTTTATCATGTGTTTTAACTTTTTTTTCCCCCACAGTCCAAATTTGACTGTTTGGATCCAGAAGCCCTAAACAGTCAAGTTACCAAATATGCTAAATTTGTGACGCAATTGGAAAAGGGATTGCCGCCCAACAACGTGGTGCCCCAGCTCAAACAAAAGGTGGAGAGAATGAAAGAAAAGGTAAGAGGGGATGGGAATCATTTCAGAACCAAACTCAGATGCCCTGGGTGTTGTTTTCAGGAAAAAGAAATAACAATCTGATTTGACTGGTGAAATTGTTGCAGTTGCGTGTGGTGATGAGAAGCGACACTGGGTGTCTGTTAAGTGGTAGACACACTAATGCCAAGATGCTGATGCCCTCAGCACATGGGCAGCAAGCAGGCTTGCCTGCTGCAAACAGCCTTATCCGTTTACCCTGTGTGCCACACAGCCAGGCACTGTCCAGATGTATTTAGTGTGAAAAGTCAGGGAAGCCAGGTAGCACGCATATAGGGCTAGTTTGAAACTTTGTGTCACAGCCACGCCAGTCCTTAAAAAGGGCCAACGGGCTGGGTGAGACTGCTCAGCGGGTAAAAGGCTCTTGCAGCCAACCCAGAGGTTGACCTTCCCATTCTGACCTTGCCTGTATCTCCCTTTTTATTGAGACCTCTAATAAATTCATAGTAGTTCATTTACACGCTCTGTTCCCCCGTGTGCCATTTCTGGGTTTGATTCTGCTCTCTGTCGACTCTCGGGTGTGTTCTGTTGTGTGTCTTTTCATTTTTTGTTGTTTTGTTGTTGAAACACACCTGCAGCTGTGGGTGATTACTGGAGTACATGATTTGCAGTCTTGGAGATGAGCATTCTTTTTCCTCGGTTTACCTTTTTGTTTGCCGTGTTATATGAACTCCAGTTAGGAGTTCAGCGGGGCTTGAAATAGGATGTTGCTACAGTTGGCCTCACAGCACCTGGGTCTTCTTGTTTTCTAGTGACACCTACTGCTTCTCATGTGAGCTAGGTCCCAGAGGCTGTTTTCAGTTTTTTTTTTTTCTCCTAGACCTGCGTCCTTCTTTTTTGTTGTGCCCCACTGAGAACCGGTTTCCTGTAGCTTCCCATTTTGACTGCATTATTTTTACCTGACCAAGGATAGCCTGGTGGGAGGGGCAAAGAGGCACTTATTCATTCACGATTAGCTCTACTCAGTGAGGCACTCCATCCTTGCCCTCTGTTCTGGTCTTCAGAGAAACACGTGACTACCAGTTTCCCCAAAATTTGTAATTAGTTAGCCGCCCTGAAACCCCATGTTCGCACAGTCTTAATAAAATTCCTCACTTGCGTTGTTCTCTTGAATTTTCTCCACTGTGGGTGCAAGTGGTGCTGTTTTCACATCTCTATATTTATAAATTGAAACCATGTACAACGTGTTTTGATTAATTCCACCCATCATCCCTCCCCTCCAACTTTTCCCCAGTCTCACCCCCACCCCCAACCTCATGCACTCTTTTTCACGCACTGAGTCTGATAAACTCTACCAGTATGTTCATGGGTCTAGGACCACGCAGTACAGCATTGGCACCCTACTCAGGGCCACACCCCTGAAGAAAACCTGTGAGGCCTGCTCCCAGATGCCAGCAGCTACCAATAGCTCCTCATTTAGCTAGTGACAGGGCTTCCTGAGCCCCTCCTCCATCCACGCTGGGGCGTGACAGGCTTGATCTTAGGCAGGTCTTGCGCATGTTGTACTTTTTACAATTAAAAATGCCCTGCCTCCAAATGTTTGCTCTCCAGCTTCCTGTGATCATCGACCTGAGGAACCCAACTCTGAAGGCGAGACACTGGGCCGCAATTGAGCAAACTGTTGATGCCCTCCTAGTGGATGTTGAAATTCCGCTGACCCTAGAGAGGCTGTCCGAACTACACGTCTTTGATTTTGGTGAAGAAATCCAGGACATATCTGGACAAGCTTCTGGGGAAGCTGCCTTAGAGACAATTCTTAAGAAGGTAAATCAGGGAAAAGCCAGGTGTGGTGGCATATCCCTTGCATTTCAGCACCAGGGAAATGGAGAAAGGCGGATGAATCCCTGGGCCTTGGGCCAGGCAGCCTAGCCCACTTACAAAGTTCCAGCCCAGCCAAAGACCATGACAATCAATCGGTAAGCGAACACCTGAGGAATGGCACCTGAAGCTGACCTTTGACTTCCACATACACATGCTCTTGAGCACATTTGCCTATATACATACACCCACACATGTAAACACACGTATGTATAGACACACACACACACACACACACACACACACACACACACACACACACCATAGCATGTGAAGGTTTACAGATACAACATAAAGATTACTAGTATCTGTGTTATCTGGATGGAGTTTTCACCAACCCAAGCAGCATCCTCTGTCTCCTTGAATGTGTCTCTTGGTGTTATATATTCAGTCTATAGCCCAAGCAGAACCCGACAGCACCAAGGTCGGCTATGTGCCAGCTTTTATAAAGAACTGCATGCCAGAGATTTTTTTTTAACAGAATAAATAAATATGAAACCAAGAAAATCAGTGGCTTCCAACCAAGAAAAGGGTCTTGAGAATTTTAAGGGCCATAAGGAGGAAAGCGGGGTATTAACAGTTTTCTCTGATTTCACGCCATGTGCCTTTACGGTGTGTCTAGACACGCGAGTTTAAATTTCCTCATGCTTGAACTATTTCTAAGGTGGAAGATTCTTGGAAAACAACTGAATTTGTCATCCTTCCTCACCGTGACTCTAAGGACGTATTTATCCTTGGTGGCACAGATGACATACAGGTATGTAAATGGGTTACAGGGAAATCTATGGTAAATCAGGCATGGTGGCACACGCCTGTGATCTCAACATTTAGGAAACAACAGCAGGAGGATTGCCATAAATTCAAGGCCAGCCTGAGCTACATAGCAAGTTCTAGGCTAGCCAGGGATAGATAGTGAGACTCTGCCTCAAAATAAAGAAGGAAAGGAGAGAGAGAAGGTGAGGGAGGGAGGTGGAAGGGGGGGAGAGAGGGGTGATTTTATGGTAAAAGTCCTGACTATACCTCCTGAAGCTTCTGGGAAAGATTAAGCAAAGGGAACTAAGGAAAAGTTAATCTGGAAAGCAAGATGTGAATAATTGATACAAATGTTTATTCACAAATACTTACCAAAGTAATAAAATGGGGTGTGTGTGTGTATGTGTGTGTGTGTGTGTGTGTGTGTGTGTGTGTGTGTGTGTGTGTGTACAAGTTACAGACCTATTACAGGTTGAAGTGATAGGAGAGTCTTTCCTAGATTGATCAGGACAAGTGACCTTAAAGACAAGAGATAATAGCAGGGAACAGGAGAACTTCAAGCTGTTTCAACAGAGCAAAGTAATGTGAGTGAGCATTTCCTGTGTGCAGCAGCAGGCCAAGGAGTTGAACTCACCTTTATCTGTCTAGGTAGATAAAATCTAACCCATGTGCTTAGAGCATTTAAAATCTAAAGGTACATTTGTTTAGCAAAGGGAACGGGTCCTATGGCCCAATTCAAAAGGCAAAGCTGTAGTCTAGGGTGGGTGCAAGGCAGAAGTAGGAAGTGTTGGTATGGAGGGTAAAATCAGACATCACTCTGTGCAATAGGTGACAGAGAACTGAGTTGAGCATGGGAGCTCAGTGGACAACTCCATTTTCCAGATTTTGTTTAACTCACATGTTCTATGGGGAATGTTGTTGTTCAAGGGGAGCAGTAGGGAAGGGGTGGTATGAATACTTCCTCTAGGGAATTCAGCTTCGTTGTCTTGGAGACGATTTAAGAGACAATAATCGTTCATTGAACAGAGGCTAACCTTGCAAGCCCAGGGTGTTTTGAGAGATGAAAGCCTACCAGAGTGACAAAACCCTATAAAGGAGATGCCCGTTGCCTAGTGGTGAGAACAAGAGAAGAACATTAAACTAAGCAAAGCCCTCGGGCCGTTCATGATGGCAGGAGACGGCTCAGGCAGTAACACACCTGCTGTCCAAGCGTGAAGACCTGAGTTCAAGTCCCGACACCCATGTACGACGCTGGGGTGGGGCAGGGAGGTGCTGGGTGCCTACAGTCCTAGCGCTGAGAGTCAGACAGAGGTGGCTCTCTGGGGCTCACTGGCCGGCAGCCTAGTCTAAGCAGAGGGTCCTGGGTCTCAGTTAGAGACCCTGTCTCTCTCAAAAGACAAAGGGATGGCTCCTGAGGAGCGTCTTCCCTGGCTGGCCTCAGCCTCCACGTGCACGTGCATTCAGGTGTATGCACAGCCCCATGCACACTAGTGCACGATCACACACATACACACACACACACACACAGAGGTCTCTTAGTTAAGTGCCCCCCAGTGACCTTTGAGAGAACGTAGAGGGTTGTAAGCACAGTGAAAAGGCCACGCTTTGGCCGTGCCTGGGTAGGAAGCAGTAACTGAAATTTTGACTGAAATGGACTCTCAGAATCGGAACTATCCTGAGCTCAAGGACACATGGTTCTGCCTGTGTCTTGGTCCCTTCTCTCTGAAGGTCCTTCTTGATGACAGTACCATCAACATTGCAACCATCGCCTCATCACGGTATGTGGGTCCCCTGAAGTCTCGAGTGGATGAATGGCAGAAACAGCTTTCCTTATTTAATCAAACACTGGTGAGTAAGAGCAATTTCACCTCCTAGACTCTCAAGTGGAGGGCCACAAGGCCCTTGAAAATATTGATTCTATGGGGCTAGGGATGCGGCTCAGTGGCAGAAGGCTTGCCCGGAATGTACTAAGTCCTGGGTGTGCTCCCCAACACACACATGCACACACACACGCACGCACGCACGCACGCAGTAGTCTTAATATTATATAACTTAGAAATGTAGAGTTTAACTTTTGTTTTATATTATATACAGTTGTTTTAATATTATGTTATTTAGAGACACAGGGTTTAATTGTTGACATTTTGTAATGTTCAGAATGAAAACATACACATTTGGCTTGTTTATATCATTCTGCAGCCTGCTGTCACTTTTATCATCACTGTTAAATTATTTTGATAGAAAACAAAAGACCACAAAATTAAACAAGTTATACATTTATCGCTCAGCGTATTTGTTAGTTAAGTACAGCACATCTGGATTCTCATAGCTGGGTGAGTCAGGAAGTGAGTCTGGCTTGTACCGGGTCCCTCTGCTTAGGGGGTCCCAAAGCCACAATAATGATCTGGATAATTCCTCATTAAGACTCTCTCCCTGAGTCATTATGGGCTCTGCTTGTCTATATTTGGGAGTCATCATGACTGTTGCCCACCCCATCCTTCAGTTTTCTGTCAAAAAACAGCTGGTCTCCCAACAGAATGTGTTCTCTACACATTTTAATCATGTTTAACGGGACCCCTCCGGCTGTCTACACAGCTGACTCATTGTAATTACCTTCAGTGGAAGGCGGGCTGAATCAAGCTGGACTGACTCTTGGGCTCTTCTAAGAAATTTTATTTCAAAGGCCCTCTGGGAGATGTCAGCAGTTCCCAAGGGAAAGATACCACGGTTCCCAAGTCGTACAGGCTATGATTTCCAGTGTAATCGGGGGGTATCAGTTTGGAAGTTACCCTTTGATAGTCCCCACGCTTTTCTCCAGGAAGAGTGGCTGAACTGTCAGAGAAACTGGCTCTACCTAGAAAGCATCTTTAACGCCCCAGATATCCAGAGGCAGCTGCCCGCAGAAGCCAAGATGTTCCTTCAGGTGGACAAGTCATGGAAGGAAATCATGAGGAAGGTGAACCGGCTGCCCAACGCGCTCCGAGCTGCTACTCAGCCAGGTAGAAACTTCAGAACAAACCGTGTTTGTCACTTCTAAAACTCTAAGGGGCCTGCGGTACATCCAGGACTTGATGGAACTGAGCTTTCTAATTATCAGGCTTACAGTTCAGTTTGTGATGTTAGAACACAAGTTAAATTCTGTTCAGGTTCTTCCCTCACAGATAGAATCACAAAAAATTCCACAGTTTTAACTCATTCATTAGAATGAATTAAACATTTTACCACTTATTGCAATTCAAGTAACAAGGTTGAAATTTTCATTGTGTGTGTGAGGGAACATTACTCTTTATTTCTTTTTTTAAATTTTATTTTATTTAATTAACATTTTTTCATTTATTTTGCATACTGACCACAGTTTCTCCTCCCTCCTCTCCTCCTGTCCCCTCCTCTCCACTCCCCACTTCTGTCTAACCCCCTCCCTATCGACTCCTCCTTCATCTCCATTCAGAAAGGGGCAGGCCTCCCATGGGCTTGAACAAAACATAGCATATCAAGTCGAGGTAGGATTGAGCTCCTCTCCCTGCAACAAGGCTGGGCAAGGTAATCCAGCATGGCAAACAGGTTCCCAAAAGCAGGCTAAGCACCAGATAAAGGTCTTGGAGAGATCAGGGATACAAGGAACATATCTAAACATTATAAAAGCAATATACAGCAAGCCGACAGCCAACATCAAATTAAATAGATCAAAACACAAAGTGATTCCACTAAAATCAGGAACAAGACAAGGTTGTCCACTCTCTTCATACCTATTCAATATAGTACTTGAAGTTCTAGCTAGAGCAATAAGACAGCAAAAGGAGATCAAGGGAATACAAATTGGAAAAGAAGTCAAACTTTACCTATTTGCAGATGATATGATAGTATACATAAGTACCCCAAATATTCTATGAGAGAACTCCTACAGCTGCTACTTCAGTAAAGTGGCAGGATACAAGATTAACTCAAGAAAATCAGTAGCCCTCCTATATACAAATGATAAACAGGCTGAGAAAGAAATCAGAGAAACATCACCCTTTACAATAGCCACAAATGATATAAAATACCTTGGGATAACTAACTAAATGAGTGAAAGACCTGTATGACAAGAACTTTAAGTCCCTGAAGAAAGAAACTGATGAAGATATCAGAAGATAGAAAGATCTCCCATGCTCATGGATAGGTAAGATCAACATAGTAAAAATGGCAATCTTACCAAAAGCAATCTACAGATTCAATGCAATCCCCATCAAAATACCAACACAATTCTTCACAGACCTTGAAATAACAATACTCAACTTCATATGGAAAAACAGAAAACCCAGGATAGCTAAAACAATCCTGTACAGTAAATGAACTTCTGGAGTCATCACCATCCCTGACTTCAAGCTCTACTGTAGAGCTACAGTAATAAAAATAGCTTGGTATTGACGTAAACAGACACGTGGATCAATGGAATCAAATCAAATCAACCCTGACATAAATCCACATACTTAAGAATGCCTGATTTTTTTTTTACAAAGAAGCCCAAATTATGGTTGAAATTATTTTTAACTGTTTCTCCTAGATATACTAATTACATATAACAATGAGTTACAGCATGACATTTTCATGCATGTGTATCGTATATTTTGCTAATATTCAGTCCTATTACCTTCTCTTGTCCCCTCCCACTCCTGCTGATCCTCTTCTTATTCCCAACTAGTCACCTTTCCACTCTCATGTCTTTTGGTGTGTGTGAACCAATGAATTTAGTGTGGTTTACAGGATCATGGGCACCTTGCCAGTGGCTACACCACCAAAGATGTCGTCTCACCCCACCCCACCCCACCCCCACCCAGCATCAAGGTTGAAATGTTATAACAAGTTCTGTTTCTGTGCATATGCATCCAGTTTCTGGGATGCACATATACTCATTGAAGTTTACACTCTATACTAAAGCCCCAGCCAGCCTGCTTGTCATGTGGCCAATGGCAGCATCTGGCTATGATGCAGAATAGTCTCAGACACAGACCCTGCCTAGCAAAGGCGACTTTGGGGGCTATGTTCTTTGCCCAAAGATTCTTACATAAGACAGAGGAAAGGAAAACTATGGGGTGGCAGAAATCAAACATCCACAAATGTCTTAGGGAGGCTGCTCATCGCTGGTGGCTCACGGCTGTCCTCCAGCTGGTAATAACACCTCAGCAGCCTTGGACCCTTTGTTACACAGGTGTTCCGGATGGTATAGAATATCCTCCCCATACCTCTGCAAAGTTCCCATGTCCATATAAACCAAGCAGACCCACAGATGTAGGGATTAGAGCATCATCATCTCTGGAGGCGGGACCACCGCCCTGCCTGCCACAGTCCTTTCATGGCCATATTAAAACCTTCAGTGTCCAAACACAGCAACATTTGGTTACAGAGTGATGTCCCTAAAGACTTGTTATAAAACAGACGTTTAAAATTATTTATTCTTTGGAAGTTTTATACACAAATATAATATATTTAGATCATATCGTCTCCTCATTCTCTCCAAATCCACCTGACTTCACATCCCCTTCCTCCTCCTCCTCTTCCTCCCTGTTCTTGCCCCACCCCCACCTCCTATAACCTGCCGGGTTCACTTTGTGCTGTCCATATGTGAATGGGTTTTAGGGCATCTATAAATGATGAATGGAAAACAGGTCTCTCGAAATTAAAAAAAAAAAAAAAAGAATATAATTCCAATAAATATCTGGCCTCAAGACTTCAAATAAAGAAGTGTAGACCTGTAATAAATCGGATGATGGTAAAGCCATAAAGAAAAATAAAGTAGGATAAGGGAGTGGCTGAGGACTATTGTGTGTGTGTGTGTGCACGTGTGTGTGCACGCGTGTGTGTGTGTATGTGTGTGTGTGCATGCGTGTGTATACATGTGTATGTATATATCTGTGTATGAGTTTATGTGAGTATGGTCATGTGTATACATGCATATTTATGCATGTGGGTAGGTGTGTGTGCACATGTGTTTATTTGTGGGTGCATGTGTGTTCATGTATGTGTATGGCATGTGTGTGTGCACATGTGTATGTATATGTATGTTTGTGGCATATGTATGTATGTGATATGTGTGTTTGCATGTGTGTGTGCATGTATATGTATGGCGTGTGTGTGTGCATGTGTATGTATATGTATGTTTGTGGCATATGTATGTATGTGTATAATATGTGTTTGCATGTGTATGTGTCTGCATGTATGTGTGCATGTGTGTGTATGAATGTGTGTATGTGTATGTGTATGTCTGTGTGTACGTGTGTATATATGTGTGTATGTATTTATGTGTGTGTGAGCATGTGTACATGCATGTGTGTTTATGTGTTGTTAGACTTTTCAATAAAGTGGCTTTTGAGCAGAAACTTGCAGGAAAGAGTGAGTGACAGTATGTGTGCCTCTGCAGGAGAATTGTTGAAGGCAGAAAGGCAGAGAGAACAAAGAGCACAACCAGGCTCCTAAGGCAAGAGCATGCTTAGCGTGTTCCCTGTCGATATGGAGTTGTGTGTCCGTCCCCCCACCTCCCCCACCCACTCCCAGTAGCCTGCTTGGTGAGAGAGAGGTCCGAGGGACCCGGGGGCTCATGTGGGTGACTGGCCACTAGATGGAGCTGTTGACTACACAGGGTCTCAGAAGCCGTGATAAAGATTTGGGGTTTGTTCTTGGGCAGGTGGGGAAGCAGGGACTGTGCTCAGCTTCAAAAGCACAAAGATGGAGAGGCATGGAGACTGCTGCCTCCGGAGCTGCAGCTGAATACCGGAGAGCAGTGCCCGCTGCCACACTTAGCATTTAACCGTGACAGAAAGCAGGCAAGCAGGAAACTGACAAGGAGCAGGAAGGTTCCAGACGCTGGTTCTGTCTGCCCTGTGGACTCACAGCCCCCTAAAGCAGCGGACGCTGGCCAAAGTCATCTACAATTAAAAGTACTGTTCAAATGAGGTAGATACTAAAATAGTATAACTAACTAGCAGTAATAATTCTTGGGCTGGGGAGGTGGCTTAGCAGTTAAAGCGATGGCCGCACAAGTAAAAAGCCTGGAGTTCAGGTCCCCAGAGCCCACACAGAGGCCGGGTGACGGATGTAGCTCACATGTAATCCAGCCTTGGAAAGAATTACAAAACCCAAAGGCGAAGATGGGCATACCCAGAGGGAGCTGAGCGACACTAGCTGGGGAACTCCGGGTTTGACTGAGAGACCCTGCTTAAAAAGAGTCGGGTGGATGAGCCATCAAGGAAGATTCTTGCTATGAACTCCAGGCCCTGAATATCCATACATGGGCATGAGCACCCACACACACATACATGTGCTCCCACAAACATGCAAACATATATACATACACTCATAATGCACAGTACAACACAACATATGCATGAAAAAGGAAAAATTTTTAAAGAACGAAGCATCTCAGCCAATACTACCATTTTATTATTCATTATTCTACCAAACAAAACAGAGGCTTTAAAATGTTAATATCTTTTATTTTCATTTAAAATTGTATTCTCTATTTAATATAATTGGCTAACTTTTTTTTCAAATAATAGGGCTTCTGGAGACTTTTCAAAACAATAATGCATTACTTGACCAAATTCAGAAGTGTCTGGAGGCATATTTAGAGTCAAAGAGAGTTATCTTTCCAAGGTAAGTTAAAACAACAACAACAACAACCTACGACATTTTGTTGTAGACTGTAGATCAATTAGAAATGGCAGTCACACCCTCCAAACCTCAGAGAACTGGAGAGGAGACGAGGATGCCCATGCTGCTTGCAGTTGCCTCAGACGTGTCGGGCAAACACTACGCTCTCAGAGATGCCCAGGCTGGAGGAGAGCAAAGCTCACTCTCTGCTTGAGGGGACGGGGAACCCAGAACACATCACTCCCTCCATCTCCCCATCCTCAGCTCTGCGGCCTCCCCAGCTTTAACTCTTCTGTTCCCTGCATTTAGTGTGGGCCCTAGAGTCTTCGCCCTCCCCTCACCGTGGGCCCCTGAGAGGCCCGACAACTCACTTCACCATGTTGGCATGATTTGGTAGTCTAGAAGTTCAGACAAAATAATAACTGTATTTCTGAACGCACACTTGGATTACTTAGGCCTAAGTTTGGTCAGGAACAGACAAGCTCGTTCTTTACCCATTTCGCATAAAATGATAATGGAAACACAGGCAGGATGCTTCATTTCCTCATAAGTATGGCCATGTATGTTGGCAGAATCATAGTCTGTCACTTTTCATAGCAGCATATGTTGCCTTGTGATTGGTACAGTGTCACAGGACCAAACGGCTCCACAACCACCCATCTGTCTATTAGTTCTTCAATAGTTAATGTGCTGTGTGACATATCTTCACTAAAGCTCAAAACCAAGTAACAGGCAAACAGGCCAATATTGTAGCAAGATCTAACGGTATTAATAATTTTTAGAAAAATCCTTTCTATTCTAGCTACTAGGCCTAGGTGTTCGAGATACATCATCATTAACCTTTACAAGAACTTCCTTAGAGACATGTGTGCTGTGGGATGGTCTGTATGTCAAATGTGTTGCTGATTGGTCAATAAATAAATCACTGATTGGCCAGTGGCCAGGCAGGAAGTATAGGCGGGACAAGGAGGAGAATAAAGCTGGGAAGTGGAAGGCTGAGAGGGAGACACTGCCAGCTGCCACCAGGACAAGCAGCATATGAAGATGCCAGTAAGCCACGAGCCATGTGGCAAGGTATAGATTTATAGAAATGGATTAATTTAAGCTGCAAGAACAGTTAGCAAGAAGCCTGCCACGGCCATACAGTTTGTAAGCAATATAAGTCTCTGTATTTACTTGGTCGGGTCTGAGCGGCTGTGGGACTGGTAGGTGAGAGAGATTTGTCCTGACTGTGGGCCAGGCAGGAAAACTCTAGCTACACATGTGGCCTACCCTCAAGCCCAGAGAAGTGGGATTAGAAGCCCAGGGCATCAGTGCCCAGGAGCAGATGTGGCAGGATCTTACCTTTTACGTCTACCCAAGGCTGGGCATCAATGTCAAGTCATGCTTTACATCAAGGTGTCCCTTTAACTCTGCAGGTTTTACTTCCTGTCAAATGATGAGCTCCTGGAGATCTTGGCCCAGACACGAAATCCACAAGCTGTGCAGCCTCATCTAAGGAAATGCTTCGACTCTATTTCGAAGCTCGAGTTTGCGCTCATGCCTCCAGCAGAAGGGAAAATACCTGGCGTGGACACCGAGCCAGAAAAGGTCTTCACCAATGACATTTTAGCAATGCTGTCACCTGAGGGAGAGCGGGTAAGGTGCTCAACAGTTCCTCGTGGATAAACTTGATCACGTGTCTGGGACCCGGGTCGAGGCTGCTCATTCTCACCCTAGGCTTGCCAGGGACTCTGATAGCCCAGCAGTTTCGAGAGTAACTGAGATAAAACTCTTACCCTCAAAGAGCTGGACAGCTAAAGGATAAACTAGAAGTGGCCACGATACTCACAATGGTCTGTTTGGGGAATGAAGTAGAGAGACACCATCACATGTTAGCCAGCTCTGCAAAGAGGAACAGTGACTGACCCAGAGTGCCAGGGCTTGACTAGGGCACCTGGATCAAGACCTACCAGCCTCTAATCGCTTCCACGAGATAGCATGAGCAGTAGCACCCTACTAGCAGGGCGACAGGACTTGGAGCTGTTACTCTATGTAAATGACTTAATGTGGCAGCCATTGTGCTCTGTGTGAGAGAATCTGTTACTGCAGTTCCTCCAGAGCTGTGCAGCCCCTGCATTTGGAGAACACATTTGGAGAAGAGTGAAGGGCACACACACACACACACACACACACACACACACACACACACACACAAATATAGACGCTCACATGTATGCATGCATCATTGCTGATGCAGAAGGAAAGAAATGAGAGAATTAAGGATAAAACATTGAGAAAACATGAAATTTCCAAGGAAAAAGTGGTTAAAGGAATCCCAAACAAGCAGATACCCAAGTTACTGGAAGTCAGAGAAAGAAGCATGAAAAGTGTTGAGCTGAAAAGATGTAGATCTGACTTCTCAGATGCAAAGGGAAATGGTTGAAGAAATGCAGGGAGCCTGTGGGGAGCCCTCTTTCAAGAAGCCTGCCCTAAAAGCATGCTTTTACTAGAACGCAGCAAAGGGGTGGGTTATGTGAGAACTGCCAAAGGCCTCACTGTTTACAGAGCTCAGGGTTCTGTTGTAGAAATGCAACATGTGGGCAGCTCACAAGCCCCACCTAAGACACTTTCTTTCTTTCTTTCTTTCTTTCTTTCTTTCTTTCTTTCTTTTAAGATTTATTTATTTATTGTGTATACAGTGTTCTGTTCGCATGTATCCCTGCAGGCCAGAAGAGAGAGCCAGATCTCATTACAGATGGTTGTGAACCACCATATGGGTGCTGGGAATTGAACTCAGGACCTCTGGAAGGAGGACAGTGTTCTTAACCTCTGAGCCATCTCTCCAGCAGTGGTCCCACATGCCTTTAATCCCAGCAGCACTCGGGAGGCAGAGCCAGGAGGATCTCTGTGAGTTCGAGGCCAGCCTGGTCTACAGAGTGAGATCCAGGACAGGCTCCAAAGCTACACAGAGAAACCCTGTCTTGAAAAAAAAAAAAAAAAAAAAAAAAAAAAGATTTATTTTACAGTCACTTTCTAATCATCCTAATTGCCTCACAGGTTGGCCTGGGGAAAGGCCTCAAGGCGAGAGGCAACGTGGAGGAATGGCTCGGTAAGGTGGAGGAAGCCATGTTCACGGCCCTCCGCCGCCTGTGCAAAGCGGCCATCGCCGACTACCAGGGGAAACTGCGGACAGAGTGGGTGACGGCTGGCCACCCTTCCCAAGTAACGCGCAGCTAGCTTTCCCTTTCTGGAGCCGGCTTTGGTGCGACAAAGCACACGCCTAAGGGAGATGTTTTGTCGCAGGTGATCCTGACCATCTCTCAGATTATGTGGTGCCGGGATTTGACCGAGTGTCTGGAATCTGAAGGTAATCACTTTGAGGCCCTGGAAGAATTTGAAAAAGTAAATTTCGAGGTAAGTTTTTTATCAGAGAGGCCTTGTACATGTTGCCGTCTGTGCAAGATGGCAAGATAGTTCCCATGGTTTTGTTGTTGTTGTTGTTGGAGGGGTGTTTTGTTTTCAGGTTGTTTTTTTTTTTTTTTTTTTTTTTTTGAGACAGGGTTTCTCTGTAGCCTTGGCTGTCCTGGAACTCGCTCTGTAGACCAGGCTGGCCTTAAACTCACAGAGATTAAAGGCCTGTGCCACCGCCACGGGCTTAGGTCCCCATGGTTTTTATCATGGTTAATGCAAATTCACTTTGTTTCAGTTCTGAAGTGCTGACCTGACTTCCAAACCTTCGGAGTCCTTACTGTCCATCTTAGGGACACTCCCTTGATGATTCTTTAGTATTTGTATGAGTAGCTGTAAACTACGAGGGAAAGCAATTTAAGAGGGAAACATGAGTTATTTATAATGATTTGCAAACATTTAAACATAATTATGTTTACTAGGATCTGTGTTGTGGTTTGAAGGAGATGTCCCCCATCGTTTTTCAGTATTTGAACACTTGGTCACACTATTTGGGGAAGCCTGGGAGGTGTGGCCTTGTTGGAGGAAGTGTGTCACTACGGGTGGGCTTTTAGGAATCCAAGCCTCCTGCTATTCCAAGTGTGATCTCTCTGTTTCATGCTTTTGGACTAAAGATTAGATCCCCCAACTTCCTGCTTTAACCCTTCGCCTCTGCTCTGCCTTCACGGACTCCGATCCCTCTGGAACTGTAAGCCCAAACAAACACTCCCTTCTATAAAACTGCCCCTATCATGATGTTTTTATCACAGCAATAGAAAGCTAACTGCTACAGTTAGGATGCCTCTCACAGAACTTTGTATTTTTATTAAAAGTTCTGAGTGAGCCCAGCATTGCCATGCATGTCTGAAACCACGGTGCTGTGGGCCAGAGCCTAGGAACTTACTGGTAAGCTAGCTGGCCCCCCTTAAACAGCAACTTCCATTTCCGTGAGACACTCTCTCAAGGCGGTAAGACAATGCAACGGGGGAAGGCACCCTCTGTCCTTCGCTGGCTTCTGCATGCATCCGAGACCACACACACACACACACACACACACACACACACACACACACACACAATTAAAAACATATCGTAAATGCACAGTTCAGTATTTCTAGCAATAGACCGCAGTGTTGGGCAGCAGGTCTCAGAACCCATTCATCTTACCTAACTCTACAGCTCCGTGTCTGCTGAACAGCAATACCCCCACCACCAGCCCTGGCAACCACCACTCTTCTCTGTTTATACGAGTTTGATGACTAGACACACCTCATTCCTGTGACTGGCTTATTTTATTTAACTTAGTGTCCATCCAATTCATTCTTGTTGTCACCTGTGACAGGATTCCCTTCCTTTTCAGGCTGAATGCTAGTCCGCTGTGTGTGTAGGACACATTTTCTTTATCCACTGATGGCGTTTTAGGTTATTTCTTCATGCTGACTGCGGTAAATAATGCTCCTTAAGACCCTGATTTCAATTCTTTGATATATATGCTCAGAAACTGGGTTACTCAGTCAAATTATAATTCTATTTTTAGGTTTGTTTCCTTTTGTTTTTGAGAAACCTCCGTACCACGT
Organism: Peromyscus eremicus; assembly: GCF_949786415.1. Taxonomy (NCBI): domain Eukaryota; kingdom Metazoa; phylum Chordata; class Mammalia; order Rodentia; family Cricetidae; genus Peromyscus; species Peromyscus eremicus. The sequence goes on along the minus strand of NC_081418.1, from coordinate 85,696,696 downwards.
CCCATCCACATGTCCCAACCTCATATTCCTACCAACCGTGTCCAGGGATCCCTAGCTCCATGCCCTTGCTGGGTTTTTTGTTTTGTTTTGTTTCTTTGTCGCCTTGACACACACTGGGGAGCTGGAGTCATCTGAGAAGAGGGAGCCTCAGTTTAGAAACTGCCTCTCTAAGACTAACCTGTGAGCATGTCTGTGGGGGCTTTCTTATTAATGATTGATGTGGGAGGGATCAGCCCATTGTAGGTGGTACCATCCTTGGGCATGTGGTCCTAGTATACAAGAAAGTAAACTGGGAAATTGATGGAGAGCAAGCCAGTAAGCAGCATTGTTCCACAGCCTCTGCATCAGCTCCCACCTTGAGCTCCTGCCCTGGCTTCCCTGGATGATGGACTGTAACTTGTAAGTGGAAATAAACCCTTTGCTCCCGAGCTGATTTTTGTCCTGGTGTCTCTGCAGCAATAAAAAGCAAACCAAAACACCTTTGGTGTCTGGGCAGCCATGAATCTCAGCACTCACTGTTCAAAGAGAAACGTCTCAGAGAAAGAATGAGGATAGTCATGTGTTTGCAAACTTCATAATTTCATTTTTTTACATTGAACTTTTGATAATAACATGCTTGGTGACTAGAGATATTCAGCATCATATATGGATATATAGATATAGATATAGATACAGACATCAATATATAGATACAGGTATAGACACTGGGCATTTGGTATCTCTTCTTTAGAAAAGTAGTATTCAAGTCATTTTTCCATTTTTTAATTTGAGTTATTTAGTATTTTCTTATTGTTATCTTATCCACATATAAAAATCAATTCAAAGTAGATTCAGGAAAGATTTAAACATATGACTCAAAGCCAAAAAGTTCCATGACATTTTCCTTCACATTGATTTTCTGGCCATGACAGCAAAAGCAAAAACTATACCAAACTAAAAAGCTTTTCCCAGCAAAGGAAACAATTAACAGTAGAAACCCAATCTAGACAGCGAAGATATAATCTGTCAGCAGTGTTTCCAACAAGGACCTCGGCTTGATCTTCAACTCCAAATTTAATTGCACTCCCAAGTGCCACTGCATTTCTAAAGATTCACCCTTGAAACAGAGCAGGGAAAGAGAGCAACCGTCTTGAGAGAAGCAGAAACACCACAGGGAGATTGTCGGTGGGATTCTTTCCCCAGAGTCCCAGAATAGAGAAGTAGATCCCCAGAGAAAGTCCCACAGCCATCTGCAAACGGTCCCTGATCTGGGCAAAACAGGATGAAAATCCAGGCCACAAGTATAAGACCCTCAGAGGCACCATCCTACTTGATAAGGATGTGATAATTTGGGGTAAGTAGGGAGATAAAATATTTGTATTTAGTCATTAGCCTGGTTAAAATGCTCTGCAATTTTCTTTTATTATTATCAGTGGAAAACTACTCCTACAAATGAGAAGCATCATCAGGATGACCTAGAACTCTATGTAGGCCAGGCTAACCCCAGGCTCACAAAGATCCACCTGCTTTTGGCTTTGAGTGCTAGCATTAAAGGAATGCCACCGTATCTGGTGAATTTCTAGGTAGAGCAGTCTATCCCCAGAGACTTCATCATATATCAGGGACTTTCAAGAAGCAAATGTCCACTCGGGTCTAATTTTACTATTTCATAACTGTGTGACAGCCATCCAGTTATTGACCCTCTGATTATCAGTTTGCTTAAATACAAAAAAAGTATTCAGATAGCCTATGCTTCATAGAAGTCTTACAGAAATTAATTAAGACATTGTATTGTTTTATTTTGTCCAGAATTATAAAGTTTTATAATTAGATGGTTTTTTTAACACAGATCTACTTTAAATTTAATAATGAAAAATATTACAAGCTGATATTGAAAATTCACAGCAACTCTTATACTTTTGGTTGTGAGCCTAGCCTTTAACGGCTGAGCCATTTTGGGGGGGGGGGTGGGAGGAGGGAGGAGGTGGGATCTGTGGGTGGTATGTAGGGTAAGTAGAAAATTTCTTAATAAAAAAATAAATAAACTTTTGAGTGGGCAAAAAGAAAGAAAGAAAGAAAGAAAGAAAGAAAGAAAGAAAGAAAGAAAATTCACAGCAACAATTCTTTAATTTGTAGAGATTAAACGCCCTGGCTGCAATAGTTCGAGGCGCTCTTCCTAAATTACACAGAAACATCATAACCGCATTGATTACCATTGATGTGCATGCAAGAGATATAGTTACTGAACTGGTTCAAGCCAAGGTAAATGTTTCATTGATGGAAAATGGCATGGCAATCTGCGACCTCCACGTGTGTGTCTAACACAAACACCATGTCTGTCACGATGTAGGTAGACACAGCAGACTCCTTTGACTGGCAGAGACAACTGCGCTATTATTGGGATCTAGACCTGGATAACTGCGTGGCTAGAATGGCACTCTCTCAGTATACCTACGCCTATGAGTATTTGGGAGCATGCCCGAGACTGGTCATCACTCCCCTCACGGTACGTTATTGATCACAGGAGTGCCTTTTCATCAGAGCAGGGTTGAAAGTATCCATCATTGCTGCATCTTCACAAAATAAAGAGTTGCACGGTTTGATTTTTTTTTTTTTTTTTTTTTTTTTTTTTGGTTTTTTGAGACAGGGTTTCTCTGTGTAGCTTTGCGCCTCTCCTGGAACTCACTTGGTAGCCCAGGCTGGCCTCGAACTCACAGAGATCCGCCTGGCTCTGCCTCCCGAGTGCTGGGATTAAAGGCGTGCGCCACCACCGCCCGGCTTGCACAGTTTGATTTTTGTGGCTGGGTCTGTGGGCATATTTCAGTTAGAATTTTTCAGGATCAGGGAGGTGTTTCATTCTGGAAAGTGCTAGCCATTTAGGCATGAAGACTTGAGTTCAGATCCCATATAGGAAGCTGGGCATGGGGACATGTGCTGTAACCATAATGCTGGGGAGGCTGAAATAGGAAGATCCCCGCTGATCACTGGCCAACCAGCCTAACCAAACCAGTGAGAGACTCTGTCTCAAAAAATAAAGTGGAGAATGATTGAGGAAGACACCCAGTTTTGACCACTGATGCACACACACACACACACACACACACACACACACACACACACTTCTACTAAATAAATGACTTAGACCTATGAATCTGTAAATTAAGTCACTTCCTTTCAACAATGACAATTGATTGATTTCTTCAGGATCGTTGCTATCTTTGCCTTATGGGGGCTTTGCAGCTTGACCTCGGAGGCGCACCTGCCGGGCCTGCTGGTACTGGGAAGACAGAGACCACCAAAGACCTAGCAAAAGCTCTCGCCATCCAGTGTGTGGTCTTCAACTGCTCTGACGGTTTGGACTACAAGGTGCAGTTGTAGTTTTTAATCTGAATACAAGTATTAAATGCTTTCACCCGCCTTCTTTGTTTAAAACATGACTTAAAACAGCGAGACATAGGGGATGAAGCGAACAGAGAAGAAAATGCTATTAAAACAGGACAAAGAGAGAAAGTCAACATGTGGTGGGCTGGGTCGTCTGGGTAAGAATCAATGCAGGCGAGACACGTCAAGAGTGAATTTTTTTTTCAAGATCTGTGCAGGGTGCATTGAGGGTGGCTGGAAAGATGCCTCAGCAGTCAAGAGTGCTTGCTACTCCTTCTGAAAACCTGAGTTCATTCCCAGCACCCACGTCGGGTGGTTCACAATCATCCATAACACCAGCTCCAAAGTATCTGACATCCTCTTCTGGCCTCCATGGACACTGCAGGCCTCACACACACATATACGTAGAGACACACACATAAATAATAAAATAACCTCTTAAAATCTATACATAAGTAAGTAGAATGAAAGGTCATATAGGCTACAGGGAAGACATAAGAACAAAATCTAACTTTACTGGAGAAGATGGGCAGTTGAGAGACATTGATACACAGTGTGAGGTATAAAGGCTGATGCACAGCTCACTACTGAAACACTTGCCTAGGGAATTTGATTTTTCCACACCACCAAAGATACAAGCAGCCTTCAGGGAGTTGAAGTACATGGGAGGAGAAAGAATTAATGGTAAGGTTTTCATAGTTTGGTCTTGGGGTCCCTTCATATGTTCAAATTTTTTCAAGTCAGATTGTAGCCATTGGTGTTTCACGTGTTAGAAATTAAAGATAATATATTTTATATATTTATTAGACTTAAAATACCAATAACAATGTTATCATAAATATCCATTTTGTGACTTTTTGCAGGCAAAAATCTTATTGGCTACTTATATGTCTTTTTAAATCTTTGATAGTTGGTAAAATGGATTTTCATATTTTCTTTTGTATTTAATCTCTTGAGGATTATTGTTTTTTGATTGAATTGTCTGAAGAAAATCTAGTTTCTGATAGAAATGTCCTCTGGAAAGAGGAATATTTTAATAATTTTTTAGGTAGTTGAGTATAAAAGAGATATAACACTTTAGTGCAATTATGAAAATGCTTTGACCTCACAGACACCCTGAAAGACACTTTGGGGCTTGCAGAGATCATGTTGGCTTTTTAGTTCTTCCGATGGGTGCTATTAAAATCACAAAAATATACATTTCTTTCTTTATTGTTAGAAACTTTGAACACTACCAATTCATTAAGTAAGACTTTTTTAGACATTGTCTTCCAACTTTCTACCTTCCATTTCCTGTCACAGTTTGTGACATTTGCACACTGTTCAATACTTTTCTCTGTTTTTTCTGGAAATGGAATATAAAATGTCAGTGCCTCACACAGTATTCATGCTAAGATTGCTCTTTGCAGGATTTGAGGGCATGTTAGACCCCTAGATCAGAATTAACACAGAAAAATACACTACCTGCCCTTCAAAGGAGAGAATTATTTCAAGCAACGAATAGTCTCTTTCTTTAGCTCCTCTAGGACAGTGTTTTCTTTGTGTGTATAAATTGCCTAGTGATCTTCTATTAAAATAGATGAGATATTCGATTCTATTTGCTCCTTCAGTTGACCACAATTTCAGAAACCATAAACATCAGAGCGTGTCATTGGACGCCCACAATGGAGTAAGACAAAGAAAACATACCATAATTGTTTATGAGAAGAGACATAAGCACTCTGTCTAAACCATAGCATGACTGAACATTCCTCTCTCCCAGTTACCTAGTAACTGCTGCCTCTTCAGCAAAGCTTCAGGTACCTGTCCTTTGGCCTGCTACCTAGATATGCATTATCATGAAATGCACCACAGAATTCCCCTGCTCTCTTGTTTGTATAAGATAATGTTAAAACTGCATGAGCCTAATCCTGTGACCAATGCCCTCCTAAGAAGGAGTAACTATGAGTATAGTCACATAAATAGAAGGGGAAAATATGTGAGAAGACACATTAGAAGCAGAGATTGGAGTGATGCAGTGTAAGCTGGGAGATGGTAGGGATTGCCTGCAAATACTAAAATCTGGAGGCAAGAAGACATTTTGCCTAGGCAAGCATGGTTTATCAACACCTCAATTTCCCATTTCTAGCTTCCAGTGCTGTAATATAATATATATAATGGATACTCAAAGCCAGCCAGTTTATTGAAATTTGTTGATATACAGAGCAGGGGCTGGAGAGATGGCTCAGCAGTTAAGAGTGCTTGCTGTTCTTGCCGAAGACCCAAGTTTGACTTACAGCACCCACACTGGCCAGCTCACAACTACCTGCGACTCTAGCTCTAGGAGTCCAGAGTCCTCTTCTGGCCTTCACATGCACTTGCACACACGTGTACACATACACATAAATAAAAATTAAAAATTGGAGTTTCAGAGATGGCTCAGTGGCTCCTTTTCCAGGGGACACAGGCTCAGTTTCCAGCCCTCATACAGTAGCTCACAACCATCTGTAACTCCAGTTCTAGGAGATCTGACATCCTCCTCTGGCCTCTGTGGGTATTAGACCCACAAGTGGTACATAGACATACATGCAGGCAAAACACCCATACACATAAAATAAAATAATAAATGTTTAAAGATAAATAAGTCTTTAAATACTATACGTGTATCTGTTTATGTAGTGCAGAACTCTTCTTCACTGAGCCTTTGCTGAAATCTCCTGGGCCAAGCCTAACCCCTATAACAACCCCTTTCCTCAAGTTCTACAACAAGCCATGCTTCCTTCGGGGCTCACAGGGCTCACTTCACCAAGTGTGTGTTCTCCCTTGCTGGGACAAGTAATAAATGCAATTGTGATTGATTATAGATGTGTTTCCTGTCTATCCTCGGCCCCTATGCTTTGTCCTCTCCTTCACTCACATTGAAAGGGGGCTGGAGAAATGGTTCCATAGTTAAGATTGTACTACTTTTGTAGAGGACCTGAGTTCAGTTCCAAGAACCCATGTTGCAAAGCTCACAACCACTTGTAAATCTAGCTCCAGGGGATCCTATTTTCTCTTCTGGCCTCTGCAGGTACCTGCACACACACACACACACACACACACACACACACACACACACACACACACACCTAAAAATCTACCCGGCTTGCAAAAACATTTGTTAAACAGTGGGTCACTAGAAACATCCCTTTCGGCAGGGGAGTTTCTTCCTTCCTTTTTTTGTTTTTGTTTTTGTTTTTATTTTTGTTTTTTCAAGACAGAATTTCTCTGTGTAGCCCTGGCTGTCCTGGAATTCACTTTGTAGACCAGGCTGGCCTCGAACTCACAGAGATCTGCCTGCCTCTGCCTCCGAAATACTGGGATTAAAGGCATGTGTCACCATAGCCTGGGGAAGCATCCTTTCTTAAGATCACTAATTGGGACCACCCCTCTTTTAGACAGGCTGAAAGTTTTGCATTCTGGGCCAGTGTGTCATACTAAGATACTGTTAAGGTGAGGCCAGGCTGCTCTTAGCATCTACTGGCCTTTGATGCAGACAACCCAGGTGAGGGCTGGATTTCCAATTCCCACAGTCCTCCTTGGCCAAGAGTGGCAGAATGAGAGGGTCATTTGTACAGGCATGTACTCAAGGAGCCATGGTTTAGCAAAGAACTGATATCAAAAGTCAAATTCAGAAACGTTTTTCTTACTTCTGTTAAACTGCACACACATGAGTATTGCTTGGACATCTTCGTGTACCCCAGAAGACAGGCATCTCCCAAGGAAAAGTCCCAGCTCCACAATGCCCCTTGACCTTTAGTATTTCCCATTCTGTTGTTCAGCACATGTTTAATGTTTTTAATGTTGATCATAGTATTTTTAATTTTCAAAGACTTTCCTACGCCAACATTCTTAGTATTTTATGGGAGTGCAATTTCCTCTCAAATCTCTCTATGGATTCCACTGGAATTATTTCAAATGATTGTCCATTTCCTAAATGATCTTCATTTCTTCCAAGGTTGCTCACTTGTCTCATTCCTTCTTTTCTTGCATGTTGGTTTTCACCCAAATACATGTTGATTGACTTCTTGGCTTATATGTATGAAGAGAAGACTAAGTTGTCTATGTGGGTAGCTTGTTTCTCCAGAGTGTGAGCTGAACTTTCAGGTCTAGCTTGTATGGAAAGCAGACGTCTCCACAGAGTCTGGACATGGAGCAACCAGTACACCTTATTGAGTGATAGCTGACGATTTTCCTTCTAAGTATCTACATTTCAGTTGTTTTCTCTCCTGAATAGAACCATCTTTTATTATTACTGAGTATCAATGACTGAATTGAGAGATCTGGAATCATCTTTCTTTCCCTGTCTCTGCTTTTCTGGCCCCACCACCAATATCCTTACCTCTCACGATCTCGCAATATCTCCCCTAAATAGACTCCTTTGTCTACAATGAGGTCCTGGTATTTTAATCTGATGGAGAAAAGTCAGTGTTGAAATCTCAACAACCTTCCACATAGAAGAGAAGGAAAGACCAACAGATGAGGAACCACAAATTGTCCTGCACTTCCTGATGTTGGGTTTGGAAATTCTTGAAGGCCCCACTGAACAGTATTTCTGCCTTTTCTACCTTGGGATGTACTTCTCTTGATTATATGATCTGTTTCAATGTTTTTCCAGCTTCTGGCAACTTTTTTCCCCAAGTTTTCTTCCTGTCATTATTTTCCCCTTTGCATCATGATTTTGTCACATGGGAACAGGCATGAGTGTAGACACACAAATGATGATACACAGAAAGACAGAGAGAGATAGGAGAGAGGAGAGAGAGAGACTATGAACGTATGCTTGCTGGAATAGGAGGAAGAATAGTAACTGTACAGTTCACTTGACCTTGAGACAAGGTGCATCAGTTCCATTCTTAGAAACAATGCATACTATAAAAGAATATCAACCAAAACCGCCAGTCTTCAAAGACATTGTACACTTTAGATGGCACAGTTACACAGACATTCTCATTCACCACTAGGATCCTGCTCCAGAATCGACCAGCAGGACCTGGAAAGGTGGCTCAGCTCAGGAGTTCAGAGGACTCAAAGCTCTCTCAGGCCCCAGGTTCCGTTCCTGGATGTCATATGGTGGCTCCCAACGCCCTCTTCCGGCTTCAGTGGACACTGCACCCACATGGAATACAAACATATATGCAGACAAGATTCTCAAACATATAAAATAAAAATAAATCTTAAAGAAGAAGAAGAAATCCAGACCCGTGCCCAGTGCAGCAGGGCCTCTGTTGGGAGTTCTCACGCCCTGCCTGCTGCCACAGCAGGCACCTTTCAGAGACAACAGAAATCCCCACTAGTGACATTCCTCAAGGCCTCTTCAGAACCCTCAAGTTGGTCTCTTCCATGAGCTGTCCTCTTTGAGAACCTCTAAGTATTTGCCATAGATAAGTGGAGGTCATGAATAAAAATTCCCCAAGGAGATGTTACATGCTATCATTTTATTTAACAGAGAAATCAGATCCAAATTACTCAAAGAGAAGCAAAAAATACTTATAGAAATGTACTTGCCTCTGATCTGTAACGCTCATCGTCACTAGAATACCAAGAGCAGCAACACTCTGGAGACCACCCTCTTTTCCTTGGGTGTCTTAGCCCCAAACCGTACACAGCAGAGGAGGCAGCAGTGCAGCCCGACGCTGATGAGCTTGGCTTGCGTTTCAGATGATGGGGCGCTTCTTCAGCGGCTTGGCGCAGTCCGGGGCCTGGTGCTGCTTTGATGAGTTCAATCGAATTGACATTGAAGTCTTGTCCGTCATTGCCCAGCAGCTCATCACCATTAGGAACGCCAAAGCCGCAAAGGTGAGACTTCGGGGTGGCTGGCTGGCAAGGTCGCTTTCTCAGATTGGTCACTAACTCAGCAGGCAGGGCCTTGTTAGGGAGGACAGTTTCAGTGTAACCCGCGAATGCCACAGTAACAGTGCCTACTTGCAAGCACAAACATACACATAATGTACATAGACACATGCGCACATTTTCCTTTCCTTACTTTTGACATTTACTTACCTGATGTTTCCTCAGTGCCACATTTTCTGGGCCCCATAACTTCCTTTGTGGCTTCCAGGGTCAACCTAGTGTTGGTGGAAAAACCTAGTGTCAGGAGAGAAAACCTGAGAAGCCCAAAGAGTCCATACCTCCTCAGGTGAGCTCTTTAGAGCTCATTGAATGGGAAAATCTGAAGGCCAAATAGAGAATCTGAGTGACCCTGCTACTTAACATACCCCCATGTGAATCATTCCTGAAGAAGGGGGTTTTGTATTTGGGAGGTGACAGCTGTGAGGGATGGGACCTTCTAGGTTTGGTCACCAAAGAGCAGCACAATTCAGCCTACACAGACTAGAACCTTCCTCATTCCCTCAAGGAACTAACTGCCCCAAGTCTCTTAATTCCTGCCTCAGCCCCTTCCAGGAGACACTCAGACTTCCTCAGGCTCCATCAGTAAGGCTTATATTGCAAAGCTGGGTTCTTTGGACTCACCCCAGCTCAGGGGCCAATTACCATTGAAAGGTGCCCTGGTAAAGAGTTAAGTCCAACATGGAATCCTCAGAAGGTCATTCCCCCCAGACTCTGTCTTAGTGTCACAGTGGAGCAGAGGCCACACCACCCAAAGACTAAAACTAGACTAGACTTTCCTGGGAGAATACCAGAAAGTAGGAGTGGAGAGGCCTCGCCAGCCATGAAGTCTAAGGTAAACTGAAGAGTCTCAGCAAATGTTGAGACCGGAAGCTTTCAGGACTGGGTCAGGAAGGAGCATACAACTTGGGCAAGGCAGGCCAGGGAAGTAGAGAGTGGTAAACACTGAACCCAGAAGAGACCGGAAGGAGGCAGCTCAAGAGAATGCTTCCATCATCCCACAAAGGATTCAGTGGGCTCTGCTTGGCCACTCCATAAGTGAGTGTCTGATTCAAGAAACGCTTGTGGGGAAGAAGTTACAAACGCTCGGAGAAGTGCTCACTCATTATACCTTCTCTTTGAACAGCTCTCCAGATTCATGTTTGAGGGGCGGGAAATCAAGCTCATTATGACCTGTGCGGCTTTCATCACCATGAACCCTGGCTACGCTGGCAGGACGGAATTGCCAGACAACCTGAAAGCCCTGTTCAGACCATTTGCCATGATGGTTCCCAATTACGCGCTGATTGCAGAGGTGAGCTCAGACCATACCGAAGCAAAGAGAAATTCCATTCTAACAGGGGAAGTATCCATCGACATGAACCATCTAATTCTCTCAAGGCAGAGACTCATTTTGTTTCCTAGTTTCTTTTCTGTTACTGTGATACAATGCCTTGACCAAAAGCAATTTAGGAGAGAAAGGATTTATTTTGGCTCTTAATTCCAGATTGTAGTCCATCAAAGCTGGTAAGAAAAGGGAGCAGGAACTTAAAGCAGCTAGTCACATCCACAGTCCAGAACCAAGAGAAATGAATCCATGCTTGCTTACTTGTGCTCAGCTCACTTACACACTTATACACCAGTCCGGGGCCCAAGCCCAGGGAGTGGAGGCCCCCACAGTGGGCAGGTCTTGCCCCGAGCAGTGAATCCATGCCCCCATAGACACAACCACAGGCCAACCAGATGTAAGACTCTCTTCCCAGGCGATTCTTGATCATGACACGTTTACAACTCAGTCTCCACATCTCACTTTCTAAGCACTCAAGCAATGACTGCCCATTTTCACCCACCCTGGGTGTGAATTCGAGCAAACAGGGACTGTCTCATTCTGCAGGCTTGTTTGGTTTTCATTCTTACTGCCAACATCCAGAGTTCTCCCCAAGTGGTTCATAGAATATAGCAGACTCCTAAAATGGGATGAATCGGTGTATTTAATTAACCCATTTACTAGGGTTTAGTCAGCTTATCTCTAGGAGTTTAAGTGTCGGGATTTGTTCTAAAAAAAAAAAAAAAACAGCATTATCCTCATTTCTCTGTGGATGTAAATTTGAGTCAAGAAGTATTGGAGCCCAGTCTGGGGCCTTGTGCCTGTAATCCCAGCACTCAGAAGGCTAAGACAGAAGGATTATTATGAATTCAAAACCAGCTTGGGTAATATAGTGAGACTTTATCTCAGAAAAAAAAAGACAAAATTAAGAAGTAGTGTTGAGTCAAAGCTGTATTAATCACTTGAATATTAATAATCACTTGATTATGAAGAAGGGAGTCCATCTGTAGTCTGTAACAGTTTGGGTTAAAACAGTAATCATTAATAAATCAACTATTTGTGATTGCTCACTGTTTCTACATCTATCAAGGAACTCTTTTATTTAAACATTATGTTCTTTCATCCTAGCTAAGACCTGTGTGTGTAAGTTTTGCATGTGTTTCTCAGAGCACTTTTAATTGGGGTACGCTTTATGTACAATAAAGTGCACCCAGCTCATACAGATATGAGCAAATATTTGCACAGAGATTCATCTGTCTGGCGCCAAGATCAAAATACAGGGCTTCCTTTCAGAACTCCAAAAGCTCCCTTGAGCTCTGGGCTGCATTTCATATCGATGGACACTTCCCCTGTTAGAATGGAATTTCTCGGAAAGCACCGATTACTCCGGCGGCTAATACATTCCTTTGAATTATTAAAGAATCCCCTACCTGAAGTAAAAGGAATTGATTAAGACTAGACCAGACCAACCCTAGAGGAATTTCCACTTGAGTTAGCATAATGCTCAGAGCGTTCGGAGGTGTCCTGTAGTGTCTCCTGCAGACATGGAGATGTGGAGGGCAGTTCAGACAAACAGTGCCTTTGCTATCTGTGACCCACTCACTATGTGCTCACATCTCCCACTTTGCCCTAGGGTCATGGTGCTCAGTCCTGAACTGGAGGACTCTCAAAGTCCAGTCTTCTGGGCATGCTTCCTGTTGTTGCCACAGATGAATAGCCATGAGTTTCTCATCAGCAAACGCTTTTAACTGTGACAAATATCCTCACTTCATACTAAGAGCGCTGGAGACGCCAAGGAGGGGAAATGAAGCAGCTGACTTTCTGACCTACCAAAGCTGGGCAGCAGCCTAGAGTGGCAGGCACGCTGACCGAACCCCTGACACAAGTCCCTTCCTCCTTTTCCTCTGTGGCTGAGGAATCGGAAGGATTTGATCCAACACACCATCTAGGTCTTGTCTTCCGTCTGCCGCTTACACAAAGACACACCCTTTGTCTTATTCTGAACAAACATCATGTGTGAGTTTATCTTCATCTGTCTTTTTAGTGTATCAGATGCATGACCTTGTCACATCTAGAGGTCATAAGGCAAGCTCGGCTGACAATAATTTTCTATTCTAAACTTCTAGCTTGGGGTAGTCAGCTTAGCAGACTCTAGCAGGGCTCCTGTGCCACCTGTTCATCTGTCTTGGGCCTTAAGCTGACTGTGAGCACCTTTGAAATGAACCGTCATCTAGTGTTTCTTACATAATCATCTACAGTGTGGAGTCAATGGTGGCAGAGCCACAGAGAAAGCAGAAGGCAGTGGGTGGGCTGCGTGGCTCAAGCCCTGCTTCCCAGCTCACCTGCTATGGTCAGGGCAGATCATTGGCATGATGGGTAGAAGGAAGGCTCCGTTCCTCCCTCTGCTGTGGAAGGCACTAAGATTTGGACTGCAAAATGACTCAGCAGGTAAAGGCACTTATCACCCTGAAAATCTGAATTCAATCTCTGGAGCTTCCACAGGCATGCAATGGCACATGCACCCACACACACACACCACATTCTCTCTCTCTCTCTCTCTCTCTCTCTCTCTCTCTCTCTCTCTCTCTCTCTCTCTCTCTCTCACACACACACACACACACACACACACACACACACACAAATAAATGTAAATAAGGACAGCAGCTTTCTAGGCTGGAGAAGGGCTGCAACCCTGTGCTTGGGTCGCCTCAGCTAAAGGGGGCAAATAGTAATTCCATCCCACCAGAGGAGCTCTCCTCAGCCTGAAGAAGCCTGATTCTTGTTTTTGTGCTCAGAGCTGACACCACCGTTCAACCTCTGTGTGAACACTTTTAAAAACTGGACATAGCTGCTCCTCAAACCAAGTGTCACCAAGGCTCCGTCACTGTCTGCGGAGATGACAGTCACCGCTCATGTCCCGGACAGCACGCTACCTGTCACTCTTCCTGGGGCTCATAAAACTCTTCTCATTATATCCTCTACTTTCCTCGGTGCCGTTACAAAATGTCTGACAGAAAATACTGAAGGAGGAAAGGTTTGTTCTGGCTCACAGTTTGAGGGAACAGCAGGGGTAACACCGATGCAGGAGCGTTAGGCAGCTGGCCACACTCTTTAACCATTGTCTCCTCACTGAGCGATATAAAGGTGTGATGTCTGGGGCAGATGTCAAGTATATCCACATCCGTCTAGCGTGTTGAAGGCAAGACAACGTAAACAACGTAAACACTGCCTCCTATCTTCTCTCCTAGGTAATTCTGTATTCTGAAGGGTTTGAATCCAGTAAAATACTAGCGAGAAAGATGACGCAGATGTACAAGCTCTGCAGTGAGCAGCTGTCCCAGCAGGATCACTACGACTTTGGCATGAGAGCCGTCAAGTCTGTGCTGGTCATGGCTGGGTAAGAAACCCCCGGGGAGATGATAGCTCAGCCACCAAAGTGCTGGCCCTGCAAATGTGAGTTCCGGCCTCAGAAGCCACGTGAGAAAGCCATGACGGTGCATGCTTGCAATCCCAGGGCTGAGGAGGCAGAGCCAGGCAAAGAGCTGGGGCTCACTAGCCAGTCAGGCCGCTGAGAGACCTTGCCTCAAAAAAAAAAAAAGTGGGTAATGACATCCAAGATTGTCCTCTGGTCCCCAGGTATATGTGGTCACACACACACACACACAGAGAGAGAGAGAGAGAGAGAGAGAGAGAGAGAGAGAGAGAGAGAGAGAGAGAGAGAGAGAGAGAGATGGAGGGGGTGGACAAGAGTGAAACTAACCATGAAATCTTTAAGCGGGTGACTCACAGGCTTTGAGATCAGTGTCTGATGGGTATTAAGTGATTAATAAACGTGGGTACTGCTGTTGTGGGAATCCCTCCTTGGTCACTCACGTGACCCAGTGATGAATCTTCACTGTGAGTCCAACTGAGCTCTCGCTAACTTGTGTTTCTCCAGAACGTCTCAGATACGTTGGGTTTTAGAGAACGGAAGTCATTGCAGCTGGTGAGACGTCAGTATGGTTAGGAACATTTGCAGCTCCAAAGGAATGTAGCTCCCAACAGCATGTCAGATGGCTCACAGTCTCCCGTCACCCCAGTTCTAGAGGATCCCATGCGCTCTTCTGACCTCTGTGGACACTGCACTCATTCCCACACACACCCGTATATACCATATCCACACAATTAAAAATCAAATCAAATCTATTTTTGAAATGCCTCAGTACCTGCCAGGCTGACCAGTTGTCAAAGACTCACAGTCTGATGTGCACATGCTGGGAGGTAAATCCCAGGTTGCCTAAAACTACCTCAAGGGTTAAAAGGAACTTGGTTGTTTCTTCTCAGTCCGTGATTATCACAGACTCTCTGTCTTTCAGAGAAGGTTCAAGTTCAAGACTAAGGTGTTTCCTAGTCACTAGCAAAGGAGACTCTGATTTCAGACTCTAACTTTCCCCTTTATAACTACTTGAAGCTAGCACATCCTCAGTCCTTATCCTGTCCAGGACTCACTGAAGCCAGTTCAGTGGATCCAGGGCCCCTGGCTCCTGAAGCTTGGAACAAACCATGCCTCCACTCCCTGTCCCTTACCTTAGCGGATCAGATTTAGTACATCTCCTCTTCACGCATTGCTGGGTAACACATCCACATTCAGACAACACGACTGCATCCCCACAGTCGTCTGTCTATATGAGGTGGAGAGGGCAACGCCAGGGCTGCAGAGAAAGACAGACTAGCCTACAGCCGCTTTCTGGAGAAGAGGCTCACGGGGATGCTTTGGAAGGGAGCGTAAGAGCGAGCAGACAAGGGACTGGAGAAGTGGCTCAGCGTGGAAGAGAGCTTTCTGCTCTTCCAGAGCACCTGAGTTTGGATCTCAGCACCCACACTGGGTAGCTCACGACTGAGTAACTCCAGCTCTAAGGGATCTAAGAACCCTCTTTTGACGTGTGTGTGTGTTTAAAAATAAAAGAAATAGATTTTTTTTTTTTTAAGGAGCAGGCAGAAAGAAAGGCAGGGCATTCTAGACAGAGGGAACAGAAAATGACAGCGATGTGAGCCCTTGTGATACATTGACAGGGCTCCAAATCCAGACTGAACAGAGTCTAGATTGATAGGGAAGGGTATTTGAGAAAATGTCCCTTGTCACTCTCCTCTGGGTTTTATATCCAATGAAGGACTTGTCCCTGTGCTGTGATAGAGGCAAATCAACCCACTCAGGAAGACACATCTTTAGCTCGAATCGCAGCACGGTCCCTGACCCCGCAGGTCTAGAACATTCTATTCTGTCTTACACTCTTCAATGTCATCTTAATGACTCTCTTGAATTTAGGTCTCTAAAAAGAGAGAACCCAGACCTAAGCGAAGACGTGGTCCTGATTAGAGCTCTACGAGACTCCAACTTGCCAAAATTTTTAACAGACGATGCTCTCCTGTTCAGGCAAGTTCCCAGGGCTTGGGGGGGGGGGGGTAAAGGTCACTGCCACGCAGAGGGAAAGGATGCAGCTCCCAGGGTTTTCTGTCTCCTTAAAGCCAATCCATTTCTCATCTCATCTGGAGATGCGTGCATCCCTTAAGAAACACAGCCAGAGGTGGCAACGCCGACCTGGGAGCCCCCCACTTGGGAGGGGGCAGGAAGATCAGGAGTTGAAAGCTAGCCTGGGCTACATGAGACCTTATCTCAAAAACACCAGAAGTAAAGAAAAGGATATAAGGCCGGGCGGTGGCGCACGCCTTTGATCCCAGCACTCAGGAGACAGAGGTGGGCGGATCTCTGTGAGTTCGAGCCCAGCCTGGACTACAGAGTGAGTTCCAGGACAGCCAGGGCTGTTACACAGAGAAATCCTGTCATTAAAAAAACAAAAAAAAGAAAAAAGAAAAAAAGAAAGAAAAAAGCACTGTTTAGAACAAATGAACTAAATCTACAACACTTTTGTAATAACCTTTTGTTTTTCAAAATATTGGCCACCAAACTGTGTCATTTTACAAATTGTTAAATTCCTGATCTTAGAGAAATTTCTAGTCTGAAAAACAAGTAAGCTTGGAATTTAATATGAATATGACTGCTTTAATCATTTATTTTTTTATTTAATTACCTTTTTCATTTATTTTACTTAACGACCATAGTTTTACCTCCCTCCTCTCCTCCTGTTCTCTCCCCTGACTCCCATTTACCCCCTCCCCATCTACTCCTCCATCTCCATTCAGAAAGGGGCAGGTTAGTATTGCTGTGACAAACATCATAACCAAACAGTAAGTTGGGGAGGAAAGGGCTTATTCAGTTTATACTTCCATATCACTGTTCATCATCAGAGGAACTCAGGACAGGAACTCAAACAGAGCAGAAACCTGGAGGCAGGAGCTGAACAGAGGACATGGAGTGGTGCTGCTTACTAGTTTGCTTCTCCTGACATGCTCTGACTGTTTTCTTATAGAACCCGGAACTACCAACCAGCCCAGGGATTGAACCACCTACAATTAGGCTGGGCCCTCCCCCATCAATCACCAATTAAGAAAATGCCTTACAGCTTATCTTACGGAGGGAGGCATTTTCTCAATTGAGGTTCCCTCCTTTCGGATAACTCCAGTTTGTGTGTCAAGTTGACATAAGACCAGCCAGCACACTGTATATGTGTTAGCTGAGCCATTTCATTTTCTTGGTTTTGATATTTGAATATTATTTTCCACACACCTATCTTTGCCAAGTTATCATATTTCTGTTAGGGAGATTTCTTGAAGCAGATTTTTCTGTGTCATAGATTTTGCATGTGTGTGTGTGTGTGTGTGTGTGTGTGTGTGTGTGTGTGCATGATGTCTTCCTCAATCGTTCTCCATCTTTTTTTTTGAGGCAAGGTCTCTCACTGAAGCTGAAGCTCATTGATTTGACTAGGCTCACTAGCCAATGACCTTAGGAATCTGTCTGTCTCTGCCGGCTTACTCCTTCCTTGTGCTGGGTTACAGGTGTGCTACACAGGTCTTTTATCCTGGTCCCAGGGGTCCAAACTCAGGCACTTTCCTCGCTGGGCCGTCTCTCCAGTCCTGCAAATACTTAATTTAAATGGATTCCATCATGTCGACTCCAGAGAGCTTTTGTCCTTCTGTAGTTATAGAAATGGTTGTATGAAAATACTGATTTCCCCTCAAATGCAAAGAGTGGCCAAGAACAGAGGACTGTTTTCACACGCAGGCCTTCAATTATCTACACCTCAGCTGTCATTTCCCGTGTCTGTTAGCATTTTATTATTCATAGATGATTTTCCCATTATGTTCTTTTACTTATGCTTATAGAAACTCAAACCCTGACCTGATATAGACAACGGAGCTATCCTTTTAAGTCTCTCATTCATTCTTTCTTGAAGAGGAGGGTGTTGAGGCAGGCTCTCACTGTGTAGCCCACGCTGCCCTTGAACTTATGATCCTTCTGCTACAGCTTGCAGAGCTCTGGGATTACAGGGAGGGACTGTCATTCACCCACTAAGTGTATGTGTGAAGCCTTCTGCCCCTCTGACGTCTGCCCTGTGTCTACTTAGTTTTACGTTTTACCTTACTAACTTTGAGCAGTTGTAAGCTCTCTGTCTTCCTTAGAAAGACCTCCTTACCGAAGTGTGCAAAATTCATCCCTTTTACTCCCATCTGGTGCTTTTGCCAGTTTACGTCTTCATTTTGGAAAATACAAATATAATTTTTATTATAACTCTAAACATTTCTTCTTTGAAATGTGCATCGTACGTGGCACTGTGTTGGCTAAGAACATTTTCATACAAGTCCATATTGTACATGGAGCACATCCCCAGTGACCTTCTGTCCTCCCCATTTTCCCTCCTATTAGACCCCTTTGTTCCTCTAAATAGTTTACCTATGTTTTCACGTCACACGCACATATACGTGCATCTCAAATGTATCTGTGCGTCTACTGTGTGACAGTGACTGAGCCTCCTTCTTCCCGCAGGAATGTCTCTTCTCAACTGTTTCTCAGAATTTCCACAGCTCTTCCCTTCCTCCCTTTTTAGCGAGTACTGATTTTCTATTTCATTTGCAAGATTTTATTTGTCTTCTCAAGTTTTCATTCCGTGTGTTTTGATCACATTCACCCCTTCCCCAACCTCTCCCAGATTACCTCCCTCATGCTACCCTCCTAATTTTATTTCCTTTTTTTGTTTTTTAAGAACTAAGTCCAATTTGTGTTGCCCATATACTCCTGGGTGCGTGACCTTCCACTGGAGCATGGTCCGTTTGGAAATTAGTAAGGGTCATGGGGTGGGGGGCTTTCAAGGGAAGGGAGAGAGGACACGGTGTTATAAAGGGTTAATCAGAACGATGGATCGGGAGGGATGAAGTGGGGGGGTAGGAGAGAGTGAGTGGGGTAGAGGAGGAGGTATGTGGAGGGTTAGCTGATACTGAAGACCTTTTGAAAAGGCCATATGGAAACCTACTTCTCTGGAAGCTTCCAAAAATATAGAAATGCTCCTATATAAAAAGAGTTTAAATGGAGTTACCTTATAACCGGCTGCCAAAGCCCCTACTAATATTCTATCTTAGCTTCCACCTTATTTTTCTCAATATCCACATATATCATGGGCATATATAATACTTTAGGGAAACACTGAAGTGAAAATTTCAAGTTTATTGATAAATTCATCAGCTAGGTGTTTGGTACTGTGCTACCATGCACTGTGGGCAATGTAGAAATGAGTCCTATTGTTGATTTGAAGGAAGCCCTGTTGTACAGAAAACATGCCAGTCTGCTGAGCAGGAAATGAGATCACACAAGAGTTCAGAAAAAAGGATGGATCCTGGCACAGACCAGGACAGACTTGTAATGTGAATGGTCAAAAGGTCATTCAGTTACTTACGACAAGTATGGGAAGACAGGAGTGGCTGGTGGCTCCTAACTAATGTCCTTTCTGTTTTGTTAGTGGGATCATATCTGATCTTTTTCCTGGAGTCCTAATCCCAGAACATGACTATGGTATTTTGCAGTCGACAATTGTGGATGTCATGATTGGACAAAACCTTCAGCCTGAGTTATGCATGGTCAAAAAGGTGATACAGTTGTACGAAACCATGCTGGTGAGGCATGGCGTTATGTTAGTGGGACCGACAGGAGGTGGCAAGACCACAGTTTACCAAATATTAGCAGAAACTTTAGGGAATCTGGAAAAACTCAACACAGGCAATGCTTTTTATCAGCCTGTAAAAACCTACGTTCTTAATCCGAAATCGATCACAATGGGTGAGTTATATGGAGAAGTCAATAATGTAACCTTGGAATGGAAGGATGGTTTGATGGCACTCAGTGTCCGAGCAGCTGTGAACGATACTTCAGAAGATCATAAATGGATAATCAGTGATGGGCCAGTGGATGCGCTTTGGATTGAAAATATGAATACAGTGTTGGACGACAACAAGATGCTGTGTCTGGCTAACAGTGAAAGGATTAAACTCACACCTCAAATCCACATGCTTTTTGAGGTAAATGCATGCCTTACTGGGAAGTGAAATACTCAATGAATTGGCCACCACCATCAAAAACAACTTACTTTTCAGTGATGTATCATTTCATCATTTATCTGTGGTGATATTTTATTTACTTGCTGAGTACTTACTAAATTATCTTCTGTAATAGGTTGACACCACCTGTCAGATATTTCCACTTCTCTGTAAAATAGAAGTAGAATTAATTCTAGTTTCACTTGCTCTTTTTTGGAGACAGATATGTGTGTGGCTTACATAACTTTAATCTCTAGGTAAAAATAATGTTAGGCATTCTGTGAACAAATTACTCCACTGTGCCAGGAATAGACACTACCTTCTCTGCCCCGTTGTGAGGGATTGTGAGAAGGATGATAATCAAACACAGCTACAAAAATACACAGGAAATACCATCTGGATACTCCCCCCCACCCTTGCCCCGCATCCATCAAATACTGAAGAATATCTGCTGTGTGCCACGTATGTGGCTAGATGTTAGGATACAAGAATGACAGAAGAAAAGTCAATAGAGAAAAGGGGGGAACGATGATTCCTATTTTGTATACAGATGTGGTGGGCACACCTGTAATCCTAGCAGTTGGAGAGCAGAGGCAGGTGGGTCTCTGTGAGTTTCAGACCACTCAGGGCTATGTGGGTAGATCCTGGAGAGAGGGGCATGGGAATGGAGACTGATAATGTGGTCTACCTTAAACCTTCACCTGTTCCTTTTCAAATTGCATACTGCTCTCTCACTCTTTCTACAGAATCCCTTTCCAGGTTAGCTTACACTTCAAAATTGTGACTCATTACTACTGAGGTTGAAAGGGTATGGAAGTAACCTGTTAGCTGTTTCCTGTTCAACTTTAGGTACAAGATCTCAAGGTGGCCTCTCCTGCAACTGTCAGCCGATGTGGAATGGTGTTTGTGGATCCGGAAGAACTCAAGTGGATGCCTTATGTTAAAACATGGATGAAGAGAATCTCTGAAAAAGTAAGTGCAGCTGGATGTCCTTCCAAGTCTCCCCCAAGTATGTGTTGGGACTCGTATTGCCCAGCAATCCACAAATGTGGGTCAATCTAGTGGTGTGTGTGATTAGAGGAATTCCATCATTTTAGCTTGTCTCTCTCCCAACAAATCCCTGGATCCTCCAAAAACATATACACACCCTGTAAGTGTTCTCTACACTACCTCACCTGCCAGCTACCTGTCAGTCTGCCTCCTGCCCTCTCCACCCAGCCTCTCTGCAAACTGGTTCCTTGTAAGGACCAACATGAGGTATTCCCTCAGCCTTACCATTCTGCCCCCCACAAAAGAACAGAACAAGCTGAGACAGTGAGCAAGACTTTGCAGACAGCCTGGTGGGTGATCAAGGAAATTACAATAAAGAATATTTAAATTCTGGTTGGATTTTAGGGTTTAGGAGCCTTGAACACCTCTGAGAGCCAGAAGGAGAGAAAAATCTGTTTACCTCCTGCCTTGATCATAGGTGCAGTACACGTTGTCACCTCAGAGGTACAAGGTGTAAGATACGTTATTTCTGACATCTTACAATGATGTGATAGGCTTGTTATGATCAGTGCGCCAATACCAATGCATTGTTTTTAACTGGAGTGCATGGCTTACAGCAGGGCTCACTCTGCATTGTACAGTGCATAGGAATTTTTAAACACATAAATTCACGTAGTCACCATTATAATGCTTCACTTCCCGGCCCTGAAACTCCTTGGTGCTCTGCCTGTCTGTGCTTCCATCTCTCGGCCTACTACTTGGTAATCTTTCACTGCCCCTATGGTTCTACGGTTCCCAGAAGTCAGACAGTCTGGGTCATAGTATATAACCTTTTGGAACCAACTTTTTTTTTTGACTTGGCAATTTAAGGTACCTCATGTCTTTCTTGGTTTGATATCTCATTTCTTTTTAACATGGAGTAATAATATTTCCTTGTATGGACATACCACAGTTCATTTATTCATTTATTCAGTTATCTCCTAAAAGATATTGTGGATGCCTGGAGTTTGAGCAATTATCAATAAAATTGCTAAATGCACTAGTGTGCAGGTTTTTCCTTGAAATTTTGATTAGTTTGGGTAAATACATAGAAGTGTAGTTTCTTTATTAGTTTGGGTAAATACATAGAAGTATAGTTTCTAGATCAGATCCATAATACTTGGCTCTGTAAAGAATCTCCAGATTGTCTCCTACAGCGGCTGTGACATCTAGTATTCACACCAGTAGTGGAGGAGAGTTCCTGTTGCTCAAATGCTTTCCATCATTTGGCATTTTGGGTGCTTTAGGTTGTATGTAGCTCAGTGGGCAGGAACAACAGGATCTTGTTTTGATTGGCAGATCCTCAAGCATGCCTTTATGGGCTTGTTTGTATCTATATGTCATCTTTGCTAAGGTATGTATTAGGGAATAGTTTTGTCCGTTATTTAGCTGGGGCTGGTTGTTTTTTATTGTTGATATCAAGAGTAGAAGGCCTGTGCAACCATACGTTGGGGAGAGGGGGAAATCTTCGGATATTTTTTGTTTGTTTGTTTGGGAAGTTGTTGTTGTTTTTTTTTTTAATTCTTCTCTCATACAATACATCCCAACTGCAGTTCCCCCTCCCCCCTTTCCTCTCTCCCAGACCCACTCCTCTTCTGTTTCCCTTCAGAAAAGAGCAGGCCTTCCAGGGATATCATCCAAAAATGGCATAACAAGTTAAAATAAGACTAGGCACAAACCCTCATATCAGTGCTGGATGAGACAACTCAACAGGAAGAAAAGGGTCCCAAGAGCAGGCAAGAGTTAGAGATACCCCCCCACTCCCACTGTTAGGAGTCCCACAAGAACACCCAGCTACACAACCATAACATATCTGCAGAGGACCTACCGCAGACCCATGCAAACTCTGTGATTGACACTTCAGTCTCTGTGAGCCCCTATGAGCCCTGCTAGTTGATTCTGTGGGCTGTGTTCTTCTGGTGTCCCCAACCCCTCTGGCTCCTACAATCTTTACTCTCCCTCTTCCTCAGGTTTCCCCAAGCTCTGCCTAATGTTTGGGTGTGGGTCTCTGCATCTGTTCCCATCAGTTGCTAGATACAGCTTCTCTAATAGTGATCAGACTGGACACTGGTCTATGAGTACAGCAGAATATCACCAGGAATCCTTTCATTGACTTTTTTTTTTTTTTTTTTTTTTTTTTGGCCAGAACTCTGGGCGATCCAGACTCTGGTTCCTGGCCATCCAGACAGTGTTGGGCATGGGCTCCCTTTGGTGGCATGGGCCTCAAGTTAAAACACTCATTTGTTGGCCACTCTCCCAAGCTCTATGCTACCATTACTCCAGCACATTTTGCAGGGAGGACAAATTAGAGGTCAAAGGTTTTATGTCTGGGTTAGTGTCCCAGACCCACTACTGAGAGCCTTGCCCGGTTACAGAGGATGGCTGGTTCTGACTCTGTGCCCCTATTACTAGGAGTCCTCACTAAGGTTACCCTTTTAGATTCCAAGGAGTTTCCACTGCACTAGGTTTCCACATCACCTCCCAAGTGCCCCCCATTTCCAGTAGTCTCTCCCTGTTCTCTCTTTCCACCCCTCCCACTTGATTCTTCCTGTTCCCATCTCCATGCACCCCCAGTCTACCCACAAAATCTATTCTATTTCCCCTTCCCAGGGATATCCATGTGTTCCTCCCTTGATCCCTTTTTGTTATTCTCTGGGTCTGTGGATTGTAGCATAATTATCCTTTACTTAACAGCTAATATCCACTTATAAGTGAGTACATACCACGTTTGTCTTTCTAGGTCTGGGTTACCTCACTCAAGATAATTTTTTTTCTAGTTCCATCCATTTGCCTGAAAATTTCATGATGTCATTTTTTAACAGCTGAGTAATACTCCATTATGTAAATGTACCACATTTTCTTTATCTGTTCTTTAGTTGAGCAACACCTAGATTGTTCCAGGTTCTGGCTATTACAAACAAAGCTGCTGTGAACATAGTTGAGCGAGTGTCCTTGTGTGTCCTTTGGGTATGTGCTCAGGAGTGGTGCAACTGGGTCCTAATGTATATCAATTCCCAATTTTCTGAGAAACTGACATATTGACTGTACAAGTTTGCATTCACACCAGCAATGGAGGAGTGTTCCCCTTGCTCCACATCCTCACCAGCATGAGCTTAGCCATCTGACAGGTATAAGATAGGCTCTCAATGCAGTTTTGATTTGTATATCCCTGATGGCTACCTGGACTTTGGTCATGGCCTTTCATTGAACAGGGGGTCTCCACCCAAGTTGAGGGCTGAGATGAAGATGATGAAGAGGGGAGGGGGGATTGGGGATAGTGTCAGAGTTGGGGGGGGGAGGTACCAAAAAAGTGGAGGAGGTCTGCAGGCAAATGGTCTACCTAGAGTTCTGGTGGCTGGTGTGGCCTCTGGTCCAGCAGTGAGTCTCTGCATGAGTTTGCCTACTTGTTGTTCTGGCTGATGTAGCCTGCACTTGAGCAGGGGATGTCCCCCTGAGTTGGGGGCTGGGACTTGGCACCAGGGGTGAGGGGCAGAGGATTAGGTCTGTAGGAACCAAACTGAGGGAATGGGAGAGTTCCATGGGTGAGTGGCCTGCCTATTCTTCTGGATGGCTTGGGCTGCACTTGAGCAGGGGATGACCTTCTGAGTTGGGGGCAAGGACATGGCAATGGGAGTGGAGGTTGGGGGGAAGAGGGATGGTGGAGAATTATGTCTGTGAGAACCAAGGGAGTGAGGATGGTCCATGGGTGGGAGGCCTACCTGTTCTGGCCAGCATGGCCTACATTTGAACAGAGAATGTCTACCCTCCTTTGTCCATTTTGATACAACTTTTTTTTTACAAATGTTTTATCAAATTATATCTTTTGGAGCTGTTTTCTCATAGGCTGTGGCTTCTTATTCTTCTAACAGTACTGTGGTATCTCTTTAGACAATATAATCTTTCAATTTTTATCCCCCAACAGTGTCTTTCACAGAGAAAATGTTTTTTTAGAATTTATTTAATTTCATATGTGTGAGTATTTTGCCTGCATGCATGTCTGCATGGTATGTGCATGTCTTGTGTCCACAGAGGTCAAAGAGGTTGTCAGATCCCCTGGAACTAGAGTTATGGGTGACTATCAGACACTGTGTGGGTTCTGGAAATGGATCCTAGGTCCCCTCCAAGATCATCTAGTGCTTTTAACCATGGAGCCTTCTCTCCAGCCCCTAGAAACTTTTAATTTTAATGAGGTCTAACATCAATTGTTTTTACATATCATTATATTAATGCTTTCTCTAAAAGCCCATTTTCAAATCCAAAGCCATCTCAGTTTCTCTTGTATTATCTTCTGTAAGTTTTATATTTTGTGTTTTATATTCATGTCAATGACTCATTTTGAGTTCATCTTTGTAATGGGTCTAAGGTCAGTATCTCTACTCATTTGGTTTTATGTTGTTTTTCATTTTTTTTTATTTTTCATTTTGTGGATATTCTGTTGTTTCAGTATCTATTGTTGAAAATAAGACTGTCAAAACAAAATTTGAAAACTCCAAAGTTAGTATAGAGACTACTAAGAGAGGGTAAAGGGATGAGAGTTAGGTGAGTAGAAAGATACAATTGATGCACGTATAGCATTGTCACCGTTGACCTAGTAGTATGAGAGATTAATCTGCATTAATAACTCTACCTTTTTAAGGAAAACATCTCTTGTGCACTGGAATGCCTTATTATTATTATTATCATCATCATCATCATTATTATTATTATTATTATTATTATTATTATTATTTTGTTTCTTTGAGACAGGGTCTCATGTGGTACAGACTACCCTTAAACTTACTATGTAGCTGAGGATGGCCTTGAACATTTGATCTTCCTACCTCTACCACCTCCCAAGTTCTAGGATTTGAGGTGTGAACTACAAAGCCTAGCTTTAACCTTTGTCCTTTTGTTAAAGAAATGTTGGCTATAGTTGCACAGGTCTGTTCTGAATTCTCTAGTCTATTATATTAGGTGCATTGTTTGGAGACAGGATCTTATCATGTAGCTCCTATAGCCTTTAGCTCACAATTCTCCAGCCTCAGCCTACCAAACACTAGAATTACAGGTATGTACCACCATCCCAGGCTTCTGAGCTCTCTGTCCTTTTTCTATTGACATTTTATATATATGTATATATTAATAATTCACATAATAGACATTAATATACATCACACACACACACACACACATATATATATATATTCAAATTATCTTTGCCCTAAATCTTGAAGTGGGGTGGTATCTCAGTTACTTTTATATTACTGTGAAGAGGCACCATGACCAAGGCAACTTATAGAATAAACAATTTCTTGGGGAGTTTCTAACATTTTTAGAGGGGTGAGCCCATGACCATCATGGTGGGGAGCATGGCATCAGGCAGGCAGGCATGGCGTTGGAGCAGTAGTTTAGAGCTTTATATCCCAATCCACAGGCATGAGGCAGAGAGGAAGAGAGGCAATGGGAATGGTGTGGGCTTCTGAAACCTCAAAGCCCACCCCTAATGACACACCTCCTCCAACAAGGCCTCCTAGTCAGTTCCTCCAACTGGGAAGGAACCAAGTATTCAACGTATGAGTCTATGGGGGACGTTCTCATTCAAATCATCACAGATGGCATCAATCCTGCCATCAATGTGCTCTTCTTCAGTATTTTGTTGCCTATTCTTGGACTTTTGTCTTTTCATAGGCAGTTGTGAGCCTCCTGACATGCTAGAACCAAACTCTTGTCTTCCACAAAAGTAATGTGTGCTCTTAACCTCTGAGACATCTCTCCAGCCGCTACTTCTCCCATTCTAATCTGTGACTACTTGGTTTCTATTGTCCTGTCACTTTAGCTTGAACTTCCAATATGGTACTGAATAACGAGGACTAAACTAACTTTTAAGTCTTTGGAAATTATCCCTTCCACCTTGTTGAGACATTAAAATGTTGCCTTCTCTGCTTATTCTTTCTTATTGTGCTTAGCGGAGAAAGATTGTCAGCAAACAGTGCTGTGTAATGTATGCACTGGTACTTTAAGAAGTACTTACAAAGTGAAACCTCTGAACTCATTACCAAACCAAGAAGTGTAGTGCATTCTCCACTGCCTAGTATGACCTCTGTGCATCCCTACTGAGCCATGGGTTTCTGAAGACTTCGTTTCATGCTGTGTAATGCTAAAATCCTTAGAAACTAGGGTGCTAGCAGTAGATCTAAAGGCTACTGAATGTACTAGACACATGGATTTTAAACACCTCATTTCTAAATTTAATCAGGATTGTAGGAGCCAGAGAGGTCAAGGACATCACAAGAAAACTCACAGAATCAACTAACCTGGGCTCATGGGGGCTCACAGACACTACATGGGACTGACATAGGCACTCTGCATATATGTTACAGTTGTGTGGCTTGGTCCTCTTGTGGGACTCCTGACAGTGAGGACAGGGGCTGTCTCTAACTCTTCCTGGCTTTTGGGACCCTACTCCTCATTATTGGGTCGCCTTGCTCAGCCTTAATACAAGGGGAGGTGCTTAGTCTTACTGCAACTTGATATGCCATGTTTTGTTGATACTCATGGGAGACCTGCCCTTTCCTAAGAAGAAACGGAGGAGGAGTGGATTGGGGGGTGGAAGCAGAGAGGTGCTGGGGGAGGAACTGGGAGGAGAGGAAGGGAAACTACAGCTGGGATGTAAAATAAGTAATTTATTTTAAAAAACACATAAATAAAACAAAGAAGAATTTACTCAAACGTTCTTTGTTTCATTTCAGCTGAATGAGGAAACCCAAGAATATTTGTTGAACCTTTTCAATCGTTACGTTGATGAAGGGTTACATTTTATAAACAAAAAGTGCAGCCAAGCCATCCCACAGGTAGACATCAGCAAAGTAACCACACTCTGCTGCCTGCTGGAGTCCTTGCTACTCAGCAGGGATGGAACTATCCTGTCAATGGTATGAAGTTTTGTTTTGTTTTAAAATTGTGTGTGTGTGTGTGTGTGTGTGTGTGTGTGTGTGTGTTGGGCCAGGTGTTGTAGTGCATGCCTTTAATCCCAGCACTCAGGAGGCACAGGCAGGCGGATCTCTTTGAGTTTGAGGCCAGCCTGGTCTACAGAGCGATTTCCAGGACAGCTAGAGCTGTTACACAGAGAAACGCCATCTTGAAAAACCAAAATAAATAAATAAATGAATGAATGAATAATACATAATATACTTTGGGGAGGTGGAAGAAATGGTTCAGTGTTTATATATATGCATGCAGGCAAGATACTCATACACATAAAAAGATAAATAAAAGTGTGTGTGTGTATGTGTGTGTGTGTGTGTGTGTGTGTGTGTGTGTGTGTGTTGGTATCTGAACACCATAGTGCACATGGGAAGATCAGAGGATAACTTTGGGGCATTGGTTCTCTTCCCACCAAGGGTTCAGGAGTCATGCTTAGGTTGTGGTGCTTAAATGCTTTTACCCACTGAACCATCACACCAGCCCTGCGTGAAGCCTTCTTCTTACTATAAAGCTACATAAATACTATTGGTCTATCAGATTCTTTGCCAATAGAAACTCTACATTTTCTGAAATTTGACCATTTTATTTTTTTAATTTAATTTTCATGAGACTAATGACTGTGTTAGGCCCAAAGTCAGAAGGGATACCAGAGAGCCTGTAGTTTACTCCTCTGCTTGACTTTTAATACCCTTGTGGTCTACAGCATACTTCAGGACAATGTGCTCAGTCTGTATAAAAACATTCACACAGCTGTGAAGTAAGTTACAGTGCACAGCAGAAGGCATCCTCGGGTGTGTTTCCAGCTGGTACCTATCATTTACTTTCATCGTCTTCCATCATGGAAAGGAAGCACAACTTGGCGAGTCACTAATAAGTCTGATAAGACAAAACTCCCAAACTTTACAATTTAGGGTTTGTTTTCCGTCTGAACGTAGATATTTACGCTTCTCTTTGTACTTCCAGGAGCAAATGAAGCTGAACACCTTACTGTGCCAGACTTTCGTGTTCTGTTATCTGTGGTCTCTGGGTGGAAACTTAACCGAAAATTACTGGGATACGTTTGATACATTTATTAGAACACAATTTGATGACAACGCTGATGCCAGGGTAAGGACCAAGTGGAGGTGACATCACAACTTTAAATCCTAAAAACTTTAAGACCTTTATGTTTTGTAAATAGAAGCGTGGTGCTCATATGATTAAACAGACACTCCAGAAAATGTAGTTGTAAGCTTAAAGATTTGAATTAATAAATACAATTTAATTCAAATAAAAAAGAAATGTGTGAGCAGGAAGAGCAACAACTTTAAGAGCTTTAGTCCCGTTCGTTGTGAGGTTTTTAAAAAGTTATTCTCTTTCAGACACTGACAACATCTATTATATTAAAAATAAAAAAAAAAAACAAGCAAATAAGAAATCTTTTGGTATGCTTTCAGAGGCATTTTAT
The DNA here is from genome assembly GCF_949786415.1 of Peromyscus eremicus. NCBI lineage: Eukaryota > Metazoa > Chordata > Mammalia > Rodentia > Cricetidae > Peromyscus > Peromyscus eremicus. The sequence goes on along the minus strand of NC_081418.1, from coordinate 85,667,261 downwards.
ATTAATAAGGCAAATGGTCTGTAAACTCCTGAACTGTAGATAAGGACTGAGTCCTAATTAACAGGTGCATTTTCACAGTTGATCTGTATTGACTCTTTAACTACTTTTATGCATCCCAACATTGAACAAATGTGCTATGGTGACCAGATTCCTCATCATCACAGATAGATGCAAATGTACCTTGTGTTATTAGATTGAAACTGGAAATACTACTACTCATGGATTTTTAAAATATTAGTGTATGGGTATAATTGTATGAAAATTCACATGTGCGTACAGTTGTCCTTGGGGAAACTGATCCCAGTATTCTCCCAAAGGATTCCAAAGTCTGCAGATGTTCGAGTATCTTCTATCAAAAGGGGCATTGTTGGTAAATATCCTACACACTGCCTCCTGCGTGCTCTAACTCATCCCTAGGTTACTCATAGCACCTAAGATAATAAAACACACTCCGTACAGATAGACCGTTTGTGAACCTCTTGAGTGTGTATGTGTGTGTGTGTGTGTGTGTGTGTGTGTGTGTGTGTGTGTGTGTGTGTGTTTGAGTGGTTGACTCTTTTGTTTCTGGCACTTCCGTTGGGTTCTTTTCCAGACTCTCAATTTCCTTGGTAAATTTTTCCCCCATGTTCTCAAATTTCTCATCCATTTTGCTAGGGTTTTTCCTCACCCACATTGGTGATTTTAATCCAGGACTTGAACTAATTTCCTTATTTCACTCATCCTATTCAATTCCTCCTTGAAATAATTCAATTTTTAAAATGTAGGATGTAGAATTCTATTTTTTTTAAATGGGGTCTTGTGAGGGACCCGCCCCTACCTTTTCCCCAGGGAACTCTTGAGGAGGGAGAAGTGAAAAATATTTAGATAGAAACATAGAGGGGAGCGAGACAGATAGAAACACAGGATAGCTCAGGAGGGCCTGGATCCTTCTCCACCAGCCCCAGGCCACTGTGCGCCAGTGTTGCAGGTGCTGGAAACGGAACCTGGTTCCTCTACAAGAGCAGCAAGTGCTCACAACTATCGAACCGTCTCTCCAGCCCCTTGTCTGTTTTATTTTATGTGGGTCTTCTTAGTGCCCAGTCCTTCCTTGGACTTAGGGACCCTGCTATTATTTAGAGAGGAGAAGCAGATAACAGTAACAGGGACAGTGATTTGACAACAAAGCTGACACTAACATGCAGTAAAAAGCAACACTGTCCTTCGTTTTCATCCCCCAGTGCGGTACAAGAAAACGAGTGTTGGGACAGTGTGAAGACAGATGGAGTGTGAGGATTCCTAAAGCTTAAGAATGTGATGAAGAATAAGTAAAAGGGGGAAATAATGAGAAAACGGAGAAAGACAAAATTTGACTGAGCAAAAAAATTAAACAAAGAAATTAAGAAGTCTATATGGGGCTGGGGATAGAGTTCAGAGGTAGAGTGCTTTCCTAGAAAGAGAGAGAAGGGGGGAGAAGGGAAGGAAGGAAAAAGGAAGGGAGGGAGGGAGAGATTGAGGGAGGGAGGAAGAGAGGGAGGGGAAAAGAAAGGATGGAAGGAAAGAAAGAAAGAAAATGAAGATTCAGAAAATAAAAGATAAGCGAGGTTAAAGTTTTCAAAACTTCTGTCACTATTTCTTCCTAACCGGAAGCTCCAGCCCTCGATTTCTATGAAGGTGAGAGAGCAGGCGCTCATATCTCAAATGAAGACGGATTAAGGGGGATGTAGCGCCTCTGTGGGGTTGCAATCAGTTGGCCCGGCCTGTCTGCCTTCCCTGCTGAGCAGGGGTCATCTCTCCTTTGGCGTTTCTCAGCCCCAGCATGGGGGGCACTCTCAGGGTAATGCCCACCCTGCCAGCTCCTGTCTTCTCTCTGCACGTGTCAGATTTTAATGCCAAAGGCTCCAAGGGGGTTGAGTTGGTGCACATACAAACAAGTCGGCACATACACATAAATAAAAATGAATCAAATAAATAAATAAATGTAAATAAATAAATCCCATCCCATACTCTGTAATCTGGAGACAGGAGTATCTCTGGGGGCTTGCTAGCTACCAGCCTTGCTCCAGGTTCAGTAAGACCTCATCTCAAATGAATAAGGCAGAGAATGACAGAGTAAGGCATCCAGTGTCCTCCACTGGCCTCTGCACTCACCCACACCATGCACACATATCACACGCATGTGCACACACACACACACACACACACACACACACAGAGGAGTGAATGCATCCCCACTGCAGTTAAACTAAAAAAAAAAAAAAAAGAATTAGCCTCTGATATTTGAACAAATTCTTCTTAAAAAGAAAAATGAAATTCAACTCTCTTTGTGTTCTCTGGACTCCTTTGTTTTCATGTCAAGGTATCTATTTCTGTGGGTCAGTGTTGTCCATTGATACTTGATTTTCTATTTTCAGCTTCCCAGTTCTGGAGACCTGTGGAGCATTCACGTAGACTTTGACACCAAACGCTTGGACCCCTGGGAACGAATCATACCCACCTTCAAGTACAGCAGGGAAGTCCCATTCTTTGAGATGCTTGTCCCTACAGCAGACACAGTGCGCTACGGCTATCTAATGGAAAAGCTGCTGGCCGTCAGGCATTCGGTGTTGTTCACGGGAACAACCGGCGTCGGCAAGGTAGGAAACACGTCGGAAAAGAAGTGCTATCAAAAGTGAGGGGACTGTGGAGTTAGGGTCCTCAGCACCGGAAATAACACACCGTTTTCCAGGGGAAATTTGTTTTTTTTTAGATTCTATCACTTTTTCAGGAAGAATTTATCTCTGCAGAATCTATATAGACTCAGGGATTTCCCCAAAGTTTATCGGTTTCTAGACGTATCCTCGGGTTGGAGTCACCGACCAGGCTTTGAGTTTAGGGGCATTTCTGTACCTCTGCAGTTCTCTCCTGTTGTCTGGAGAGAAACTGCCCAGAGCAACTGTGTTCCCCGAGGACTGTTGATAAAGGTCATTCTGTCCTGTTTCTTACTTATTTTAACTGACACAGCCATAACTCCAGTGTCATTTTAATTTGGGTGGGGAGGGGTGGAGAAGAAAATACTTAGAGGCATCCACACAAACCAGGATTCACTGTTTCCTATATTATCACTAAGAAGTGTGGGCCAGCAACACAGCTCAGCAAATAAAGCAGCTTGCTGCTAAGCTTGGCTACCTGAGTCCAATCCCCAGGACACAGGGGTTGGAAGGAGAAAACCAATTCCTCCTGTAAGTTGTCCTCTGGCCTCCACATATGTACACCATGACGCATAGGCACCCCCACATACGTGCTCACACATGCACACATGCACACATACTCACACATGCTCACACACACATACAATAAATAAAATATAAATTTTAAAAGATTTCAAAAAAGAAATGTGGGTCTACTTCAGTATCAAATTGGGCAGAAGAATTTTGGTGTAACACTAAGACTTCTTTCTGAGTTAGGTCTGATTAGAGTATTTCTTTGGTTCTGCTGACTATAACTGAAATCCATGTCCACAGTGAAAGAATTCCCAACAGTCCCATCTAGATCCAGACCTCCTCCTTTGATCCTGTTTCTCATTCACTGAGCTGGATCATGACCAGTGTGGGCTACTGAAAAAGTATTGTACCGAATATGAAATCAATCAACATATTCTTTTTTTATTCAAAGTCTGTGATCGCAAAAGGGTTGCTGAACAAAATTCAAGATTCAGCTGGCTATGTCCCCGTTTATCTGAATTTTTCTGCCCAGACTTCATCTTCAAGGACACAAGAGATCATTGAGTCAAAATTGGAAAGAAAAAGAAAAAATATTCTAGGTAAGAATCATCATTGCAGGGTTTTTTTTTTTTCACACAAATTATTCATCAGCCAATAAATCGCTTACAAAGAGAGCAAGCTGAGGAGACCAGCTTGCTTCACACCAACCCACTCTTGCGGTGAGCAGCCTAGTCCTTAAAGGTCCTACGTGTCCAGCTGAGGCCATGCCTCAGCACAAGTTCGTGGCGAGCCCACATAAGGAGAGTCTGCTAATGGTTGTTTTCCTCATCCGGGTATCTCACTGTGAATTGCGTGTTGTTGGTATGACAAAACACCAGATGAAAGCAACTTAAAGGAAGAGGAATTTGTTTTGGCTCACAGCTGGTTGGGGGGCGGGGGCGGGCAACTGATCAGAGCGGGGAAAGCATGGCGGCAGGAACGAGCAGGTGGTCACGCAGCATCTGCCATCAGGAATCAGAGAGACGAAGGCTGGCGCTCAGCTTGCTTTCTCCTTTTATTTCTTATTCTTATTTAGACTGGGATCCCAGTCCATGAGATGGTGCCCCCACATTTGGGGTTAACCTTCCCTTCTCCATTAAACACTCTCACAGACACACCCCGAAGTGTGGCCCCTAGGCGATTCCAAGTGAAGTCAAACTGAAGATTAACCCTGACAGCCCCGGTCAGCCCAGACCATCTTCAGTCTCTGACATTTCATGGCTCCCCTTCCCTCCACCCAAGGTCCTCAAATCCCAGTTGACTTCCATTTGTTCAAAACCAGCAAAGGTCTTCATATCTGGCACATGGAGTTTCTGGGTTTGGTGTTTTCAGACAAGGTTTAACATCTCCTTCTCTTTCCTTTATTTGCTACTAAGTTTTTTTAAAAAGCATAATTTTCCTGTCATCTTTAGATGTTTCAAGTCTGGGCCAATGTAAAATACCAACCCCAAGCCTAATTGAAAGTCAGCCCTTGTCTCTGCTGTAAGTCAGATTTGCAGCTCCAGGCCTGGCATGGAGGGTAGCATGGGGTGTTTTTACTAGCCCTAGAGGTCCTGATGTGCAGGGGCCGAAGATGGACTAATGTTTTGTTCCTCACTGGCATTTAGGTTGTCGCTTTGTGTGGCCCCTGCTCCTCTGGCCCTGGATTGCTATCCGTGTTCCCTGGGGGGCAGGCGTGCAGGACCGAGCTCTTGTGAGCTTTCCTAAAAGAGCAGTTCACTGGTCAGCCTTCAGCCTCCTTACTGGAGGGCTGCCTGAGGTTGATCTCAAGGTCTCAGCCTCCACTCCTTCCCATCCTCCAGCAACACAACCTCTACCTTCTAGGTGCTGGACTTCACTTAGCAGAGCCCACAGCCCTTCTGGATGGGTACCTGACAGAGCTCAGGCTCAGCGGCTTTCCACAGTGTCCATCATGCACTGACCTCCATATGCTAACAGTGGGGTTACCAACTGCCTCGCTGACTCCTCTTGGTCCCCTTTGCCTTGCTCAGCTAAACACGGGGCAGCAGATGCCAGTCTGGCTTTTTGGCATGAGCTCCATGTTTTTAATGAATTATTCCCTTAGGTCTTTTCTTCCCAGTCTAGTCTTGCTACATGGCTTCTCTGGGACAGAAGATGGAGTGGAGGCCTGAATTAGCTTCAGTTGCCTTGGAACCACCACCTATCATTAATCCCAGCCATAGGGCTGTAGCTGTTTTCTCAAGCCCTGAAGGCCAGAATGGGTGAACTCACCTGTGCTTCCTTCCTACTGTCCAGGAATTTCCATTGATGGGATTGGGATGCTTCCAAATATCAAAGCCTGTTTTCCATATGGGAATGGTGAGGTGGTGTTCATGAATGGAAACCTTTGGTATCTGTCTTAGTTAGGGTTTCCATTGCTGCGAAGAGACACTATGACCACAGCAACTCTTATAAAGGAAAACATTTAATTGGGGGCTGGCTTAAAGTTCAGAGGTTTAGCCCATTGTCATTATAATGGGAAGCATGGCAGCACCCAGGCAAAAAATGGTGCAGAAGAGGTAGCTGGGAGTTCTACATAAAGATTGGTAGGCAACAGGAAGGGACTTTCAGCCACTGGCCTGACTTGAGCATCTGAAACTTCAAAGTCTGCCCCCAGTGACATACTTCCTTCAACATATACTCCAACAAGGCCACCCCTCCTAATAGTGCCACTCCCTATGGGCCTATGGGGGCCATGTTCTTTCAAACCACCACAATATCCCTCTACTTCCTTCTGTGGAAAGGTAATCCCCTTCCTCCCCCATGCTCAGGTGTTTAGCCATCTGGTCCTCACATCTGGAAAGGTCCAGACCTCACTGGGGAGCTAACATCATCACGTGTTTCTGAGACTAAGGATAGGGAACCACATGGCAGGACAATGTGAATGCCTGTATCTCCTGGAAGAGGGTGGATGGGCAGATCCCTCATGACCCCAAATGCCCCAATGGTTCCACCACCTCTCTATTCCATCACACCATGGACCACGCCTCAACATGAATTTCTGTAAGAACAAATCATTTTCAAACGACAACAACAACAAAATGGCCTTACATTTTCTGATGACAAATTGTGATTCTTTTACAATTATTTTTTCTTTTCCCAGGAGCACCAGGAAACAAACGAGTCGTGATTTTTGTTGACGATCTGAATATGCCCCGACTGGATCGCTATGGCTCCCAGCCGCCCATTGAATTACTTCGGCAATATCAAGATTTTGGTGGATTTTATGACAGGAACAAACTCTTTTGGAAAGAAATACAGGTTAATTTTAGATTTTACAGTAATTGGTGTCTTCAAATATGGAGTGTTATTTGCCAGGGCTACTATAACAAAATACTACAGTCTGGGTAGCTTAACCTAGTTTTTCATAATTCTGAAGACTTGAAGTTCAAGATCAACGAGTCACCAAACTCCACTCCTCTAAGACTTCCCTGCTTGACCTGTAGATGTCCTCCTTCTCATGTCTTTACATGGGTTTATTAGTCTGTTTCCTGTTGCTAACCACAGGCTGGCTAAGTTATAAAGAGATTTATTGTGGTTTTGATCCAAGAGCAAGAGGCTACATGTGGTGACAGCTTTCCTGCTTCACCATTGGGATGGTGCAAGTAGTAGGTGACACTGGAGAGATATGTACAAATGTCCCCTCAATGCAGATGGGGAACCAATGGTGGACCAAAATAAAGATACCATCAAAATCCAACCTGGGAAACCAATGAGTCTATTGGGCTTACTTACAGGTGTGGATAAAGGGTTACTTACAGGAACATGGGTGACTCAAAGGCAGCTGCAGAGTTGGATATGGTGGTACACGGCTTTAATCCCAGCACTTGAGAGGCAGAGACAAGTGGATCTCTGTGAGTTTAAGGCCAGCCTGGTCTATATCATGAGTTCCAGGCCAGCCAGGGTCACAGAGTAAAACCCTGTCTCAGAAGGAAAAGCAGGGGCAGCTGCCTCACCCAAAGCTCACCCCCACCCCTAGCATGGGTGACAACTCATAATAGCTAGATCTAGAGTTTGTTGCACAACTTGCAAGCAGCTCAACATTTGAGTCTCCTCTCCTCATCAGTCGTTACTACCTATATAACCTTGGGAATCCAGGGGCCTTGTGAATCTAGTAAGTTTCTGGTATTTCCTAGAACTTGTGAGTTGTTTATGTTTAGTTGTACTGGTATGAAAAAGCTTCCTTTTGCAGCTTTTTTTTTTTTTCCGAGACAAGGTTTCTCTGTGTAGCTTTGCGCCTTTCCTGGATCTCGCTCTGTAGACCAGGCTGGCCTCGAACTCACAAAGATCCGCCTGCCTCTGCCTCCCGAGTGCTGGGATTAAAGGCGTGCGCCACCACCGCCCGGCGACCTTTTGCAGCTTCTTAAGCAGCAGGGGGAAATGCTATATATACAACAGCAAGGCATCACATGGAGAAATATGAGAAGCATGTACCTTTTTTTCTGTCCCTGCTCTCATGAGGCCACCAATAACTCTATAGTGGGAGTATCATTCTGATGACCTTATCCAATTCTAATCACTTCCTAAAGTTAGCATCTCAAAACATGGTTGGATTAAGCTTCTCCTCTCCACATGCCTCATAACAGGGATTAAAGTCCGACATGAGTTATAAAGGAGGCAAACTGTACTCAAACCACAGCAATTGGCTTCCTTCTGCGTCCCAATCTCTTACAAAGGTATCATTCATCTAGTATTTTGGGTCACCCTAAAGACATCATTTTACATTAATCACCTCGTCAAATTCCCTGTCTCCAAAGGCAATCAAATTTTTACCACAAATTAGGACTTCACATTGTTTCTGGGTAAATTCAGTCTATAAAACAAGGCTGGGTGTTTCTTACCTTTAATTCAGTTCATCCTATCTGCACTGAGTTCTTGCCAGGCTGTTTGGGGAGATGGGTGGCAAATGAAACTGTCCTTGCCTCCTAGAGAGTGGAGTGTTAGAAAGTAGGCAGACATTTGTAGTGAAAGATGATGAGCAGCAGAGACAGAATTCAGGGTTGGGACTGGGTTGAGGATGAGAGAAGCAGTTGGTTGAGAACCTAGAATATAAACACAGAACAAAGCGAGTGAACACTTTATGTTTCATAAACAGGGAGTCTGAAATACCCATGTCCTGTAAAATGTGAATCCAGAACAGCAAGAGGAACAGAACTCACACCTCAGAGGGCTGTGGGTTCATGATGAGGAATGTGGGTTTGTCCTCTTAGTGGTGGGGAGTCTTTGAAGCAAGTGTTCTAGAAAGATCTCCTTGGCTGTGGGAAAGGAATGGATTAGAGAGAAGGCAAGAATAGAGAATCTGCAGCCCCTGAGAGGAGAAAAGATGAGAATCGGAGCCCCAGTGTGATGATGACATGTACAACCAACAAGTCATCAGCAATGCTTAGGAGTCTGAGGGGGATGGGATGCTGCATTAACTGCCTGCTCTGTTTCTGTTCCGCAAAGGGTCGTGTCTGGGGTAAGCCATTTTGCTCATAGTAAAAACAAATTACACCAAGCTCTACTGTCATTTAACTCTCCCAGCATCCCTGCAAAAAAAAAAAAAAAAAAAAAAGGTGTCATTAGCTTAAAGACAAATAGACCCAGCCCAAATCCTAGAATTTCTTCTGAATGTATGGGTTATCTGTTGTAAATATTTCTCTGATCACTACTTCCTTTTCATTTCCATGGTCATTATCTGAAGCCCTCTCTCACACAGACTTCTGAAGCCAATAGTCTTTATCTCATTACAGTATCCAATGGACTAAACTAACACATTGAACTGATCTCTAGACACCCTAGGTCTCCGCCCTGATCTTCAGACAGCCAGAGTGGACTTTTAATCTCCACTGTTTGTCTTTAAAGATTTATTTTTTATTTTTAATTATGTGCCTATTTGGGGGGCGGGGGTTGTGCACATAGCCCCATGGAGTCCAGAAGAAGGTGTTTGATCCCCTGGAGCTACAAACAGTTAAGTCACTTGATGTGGGTGCTGGGAATAAAATTCTACAACCATAAACTATGGTCCCCTACAAGACAGAATGCATTCTTTTTTTTTTTCTTCTTATTTTTTTTAAAGATTTATTTATTTATTATGTATACAGCATGTATGACTGCAGGCTAGAAGAGGGCACCAGAACTCATTACAGATGGTTGTGAGCCACCATGTGGTTGCTGGGAATTGAACTCAGGACCTCTGGAAGAGCAGTCAGTGCTCTTAACCCCTGAGCCATCTCTCCAGCCCCTTTTCTTCTTATTTTTATTAAGAAATTTTTTATTCATTTTACATGCCAGCCACAGATCCCCCTCTCATCCCTCCTTCCGCCCCACCCACCCACCCAGAGCCTTCCCTCACAGTTCATCCCCTATCCCCTTCTCCGAAAAGGTAAGGCCTCCCATGGGGAGTCAGCAAAGCCTGGTACATTCACTTGAGGCAGGCTGAAGCCCCTCCCCCTGCATCAAGGTTGTACAAGGTGTCCCACCATAGGTAATGGGCTCCAAAAAGCCAGTTCATGCACCAGGGATAGATCCTGATCCTCCTGCTAGTGGCCCTTTAAACAAACCAAGCTACACAACTATCTCGCTTTTGCAGAAGGCCTAATCCAGACCCATGCAGGCTCCACAGCTGTTGGTCTAAAGTTCACGAGTTCCCACTAGCTTGGTTCGGTTGTCTCTGCAGGTTTCCCCATCATGATCCTGATGCCCTTGCTCATAGAATCCCTCTTCACTCTCCTTGACTGGACTCCTGGAGCTCGGCCTGGTGCTTGGCTGTGGATCTCTGCATCTGTTTTCCATCAGTTACTGGATGCAGGCTCTCTGATGACAGGGTAGTTGAGACCTGGTGCTAGGGAAGTTCCCAGGAATCCACAAGGGTCACAGAACACATTCGTACACCCTGAGCCATCTTGCCCAGCCCCCAGAGTGGCCTTTGCAAAACACAGCCCCGACACTGCCAACTGAGCAACTCAGTTAAACACCCAAGACCTTGGTTTTTCCATCATGAAATGAGGGTAGGAACAGTGACCTCAGCTACTCACGGGGTCGCAATGCCGGCTCCTGATAGGTCCTCAAAAGAATGTCGGTGCCAAGTCTTGATACTGGGGAGGGCAGGTCTTATCTCTTTCTCTGCACAGTGACCCAAGTGGCTTTCTCTCCACACAGGATGTAACAATTGTATCAGCGTGTGCTCCCCCAGGAGGGGGCCGCAACCCTGTGACACCCCGCTTCATCCGACACTTCAGCATGCTGTGCCTCCCTATGCCCTCGGAGCACAGTCTAAAGCAGATTTTTCAGGTGAGTGTGGATTCTAACTTGACAAGATGGGGAAAAGAAAATATATAACATGAGATCCTTGGATCTCATAGTCAACATAGTCCGCTGGGTTTCCAGGGACCCCTTCCATCCCTTTCCTAAGGAGGAAGCATGTGACCATAGGCACCCAGAGAGCAGCTGACAAGTGTCTGCATCACTGATTGCTGTAGTTGTGGTCTCACAAGGCAGACCATTTAGGAATGCAGACAGATTAAACATGACATTTATTCTTAAAAAAGGCAGGCCTCTTCCACTGCCCAGCCCTTACCTCTGCTCACACTTCAGACATGACATCCAGGCCTGGGTCTCCCCTCAAACCACAGACCACTCCAGGCAGCTCCAGTTCCGCACATCTCAGACAGACTTCATCGACTCTCCCACCACCACTATGAACTATCAGCCATCTTTCTCCCACCTGTACTAACCTCCCCAAGGGACAAATGACTCATCTTTTAAATGGGAAGCGCATTGTTCCCTTAACCTAGAAGTGCTCAGAAGTGTCCAATAAATGTGAAACATTATTTTGAAAAGAATGATGACAAAACTTGAGTCAAGGGAAGGCATGCCATCGCCAATCACCCAAGGCTGGCCTTGGAGGAGGATTCAAATTGACAGAGAGGAACAGAGATTTCTTGAGGGAACAGAGTCACAGAGACAGGAAATGGAAAGTTTGTGGTAAGTCACATATCACTTTGAATTCCACTCAGCCAACCCAAACAACCACAAATCACAAGAAAAATCCTGTTCTTGAGAGTACATTCTGAATAAGGGCTTGACACACAGATGCCTTTGTGTTGGAATTTAGTCTTCTAGTTGCGCTTAGAAAAGGTATCAGAACCAGAGTACTTGAAAGACAAGTATTTGGCTTAAAAATGTAACTCTCATTACACTTCTGGTTCTAGGCCATCTTGAATGGCTTCCTGGCTGATTTCCCACAAGCTGTAAAGCAAACTTCATCAAACATTGTGGAAGCTGCAGTTGAGATTTATAACAGGATGAGTGTCGATCTCCTGCCAACCCCAGCCAAGTCCCATTACGTCTTTAACCTGAGAGACTTATCCAAGTGTGTGCAAGGTAGTGTACTGAACCTTTGTCCTTGGTTCTGCATTTCCATTGCCTTCCACCAACTCTCTCAGAATCATGTGCACCAAGGTGTCTATGATTCAACTAGGCGCCCCTAGCACGATGCTTAATCTCAATTTTCCACATGATGAGTTCTAGAACCACCTGGGAGAGGACCTTCTTGGCATGGCTAGTTGAGGTGGGAAGACCTGTCCACTATGGGTGGCACTATTCCCTGGGCTTGAGATCCAGACTATGTAAGGAGGAGGAAGTAAGCTGAGCACACATTCTACTTCTCCACTCTCCTGTCTCTGCTACCTGACTGTGGATGTGTTGTGCACAGGTGCCCCAAGCTCCTGCTCATCTGACCTCCCTGAAAAGATGGACTATTACCTGGAACTGTGAGGGAAGCTAAACCTCTCCTTCCTCCACAGCTGCTTTTGCCAGGGTATTTTATCACAGCAGCGGGAAGGTAGCTAAGACACAGAGCATAGCTTATTCAAGTCCCCTTACCCCCCTACCTCACGCTGAACTCCAGAACTTTCTCAAATCCCCAGCATCCATCCCCCTTCTCACTTCTAGATGAAAGTGAGAAAGAGAAAGCTGAAAGTAGAAGTAATCAGACCAGAGGCACCTCATCTCCCAAATCTCCCAAACAACTTCTCTCCTGCCCTGAGCTGAACTGCCCCTGTATACTCCCTCTGCTATGAAGGTCCATCTCCACCTTCCTCAGCGAAGATTTGCTCCTTATAATCCCCACTTCACTTTTATAGAATTCTCTTCTATTAGATCAAGTTAATTCTCCTGAGGTACCATTCCTCTCCTTTTCTAGAAAGACTCCTATTATAAAAAAAAAAAAAAAAAAAAAAAAAAAAAAAGGCCTCTCCTCATGATCCCTTCAGTTCTACCTTTAACATGTGTCAGTCGAAGCGTATACCTAACCCTGGACTTAACTCGGCTTCCCACAGGCCCGATCTCAGTGTTTGGCACTGTGCCTCTCCCCGACCCCAGCAGTCCAGGGTACAAGCTCTTCTGTGTTCCCTTCTCTGTCCCTGGTTGTTGTCACTACATCTGCATCGATGGCTCCTCATCCGCTCTACCTTAAAATTGTGGCCCCTGGGTTCTGTCCTGGGTCCACTTTTTGTCCAACCTCCTCAGTCAGTTCTCTATTACAGATTTCAGCCTCCTGTCTAAGTGAGTGTCCCCCACATGCCATGCTTTTCCCAGGGTCCTCACTCAGATGCCCAATTGAACTTCTTAAACTTAGCAGATTGACAGTAGATTCTTAGCCAGATGTGTTAATGCACGCCTTTAATTCCAGCACTCAGGAGGCAGAGGCAAGCAGGTCTCTGTGGGTTCTAGGCCAGCCTGGTCTACAAAGTGTGTTCTGGGTCAACTGGAGCTATATAGTGAAACCCTGTCTCACACACACAGAAAAGTAGATTCTTGCTTCATCCCTCCACCACTGGCCATGGGTATCCCTGGCCTAGAGGGGACTACCATTAACTCCTCTGGTCACAGGCCTTGAACAACCTCCCCTTCAAAATACATCCCAAATCTAACCACTTCTTTCCATCCCAAGCTGGACTTGGGATGTTTCCTACTTTATTAAACTGTGATAAATGAGTTCACGAATGCAAATTTTTCGCTTTCTTCCTTTTCTTAAAAAAACACACAGGTATTCTCCAATGTGACCCAGGAACAATAAGAGAAGAAATGCAAATATTTCGACTGTTTTGCCACGAGTGTCAAAGGGTGTTCCATGATCGTTTGATCAATAATGAAGACAAACACTACTTCCATGTCATTTTGACAGAAATGGCCAGTAAATATCTTAATTTAGCTATTCTTTTATTCTTAAAAAACAGGAAAGTAATTTGGTTTTCATCAGGGAAATGAAATGATTTTGAGTTTTCGTCATTCATAACTAAAATTTTTGATAACTCAAATATATATATAAATATTATGAAAATTAGTTACTAGAATAAAGCAAGGTTTGGTGGTCTCAATCAGGTATGAAATCAGAAATAGAGGCAGGAAAGTAGAGAAATAGACTATTGTCTAATAAGAAGCCAGGATAACGTGTTTCCTCTCATCCAAGGAATAGACAGAGATACAGAGACTATTGATGAACCCTGTAACAGAAGGGAGAAGGGCAGGGAGAACGCAGTCGAAACGATGTGGGAGGGGACGAGAGAGTGTTGTGGGTGAACAGAAAGACAAATATCACATGTCTTCTTCTATCATGGGGAATCCAGATGTAGCTATATATATTTATAAGCAGACCCGTGTGATACAGAGTCACACATATCTGAAATGGACACAGATAGGATTAGATAGAGGGAAAGGGAGAGGAGCAAAGAAGGGGAAATACAAACAAAAACAATGACCTGCATATGTCAAATTGGCATAATGAAAGCCGTTATTTTATGTGATAACTGAAAAACATATTTTTATCTGGGTGTAGTATCTCATTTCCATAACCCAAGCACCCAGGAGGTTTCAGCAAGAGGATTGCCATGAGTCTGAGACCAGCCTTGGCTACAGTATAAAACTCTGTCTCAAAAAAAAGTGTTATGCTTTTAATTTTTTTAAGTAGATTAAAATAAAAAGAAATTACTATAATTCTAAAATGATCCTTTTTATTGAATAATCAATATTTACTATTTAACAAAAGTTTTTAAATACTTGCTAAATAATCTTCAATCTGGGAAATTATCCACCCAATTAAAGTAGTATGTTGTTTGCTTAGCTCTCTCTCTCAGTTTTCATATCAACTGCAGATATTATTCTGCAGATCTTATTAAAATGCTACATTTGGCCGGCGGTGGTAGTGCCCGCCTTTAATTCCAGCATTTGGGAGGCAGAGGCAGGAGGATCTCTGTGAGTTCGAAGCCAGCCTGGGCTACAGAATGAGTTCCAGGAAAGGCTCCAAAGCTACACAGAGAAACCCTGTCTCAAAAAAAAAAAAAAAAAGCTACATTCAAGCTGATTCCCATAGTAAAGTTGCTTTTATGTTTTAACAGACAAGCACTTTGGAATTGCAATTGACCTGGGATATTTTTTAAATAAACCTATCATATTTGGTGATTTCATCAAGGTGAGTAGTTTTAGTGAATTTGCTGTTTTCCAAATCCAGTTCATTTACACAGGATTTTGCATTTGAAAAGACTAAATATCTAAGCCAAGTGTGGGCAAGCTTAAGTTCCATGGGCCAAATCTGCCTGCTGCCTAGTTTTTATAACTATGTTCTAGCTAAACGCAGCTACACTCACTCTTTTGCCCAATGATAGCAGAGTGCAGTAGCAGAGGCAAAGGCAGCTGATCTGCAACACCAAAAAGGATTCAGTCTCTGGTCTTTTGCAGCAAAAATTACATTCATTTTGGTGATAGCTCAAACCAGCTCCATCAGAAGGAGGCAAAGAGGCTTCTTAACCCTCAAATCCCCCTTCCAATGACACACGTCCTTAACTCAGACCATATTCGACATGGCTGTGCAACCCCTAACCAAATGCTTCCAACCACAAAAGCTTATTAGTCAAAGGAGATGCTCTCTTAATTTCAAGAAACTCTAATTAGTAGCATTCTTATATTTAATTACCTCTTATATCATTGTACTCTTCTCTCCATCCTTCCAAAATGTCAACACATGGACTTAATTTTACCCTCTGAACCTTCCTAGAACAAATCTCCCATCCCTACTCAACTCCACCCCACCTACATAGCAAACTACCATCTGCTGCACAAAACTAACTCTTACTTGCAGAACACATTCTTGATGTCTCAAGGCCAAAGGCCATAGGCCCATTCTGTTCACCGAAGTTTCAGCCTCACACACAGCGCAAGGTACATAGCAGCCTGCCAATCAAAGCTAATAATTTGATAATAAATAAACCGGTCCTTCTATAAGCTATATGCAGGGCTGCACTCCAGATGAGTATTTCCACCTGATGAGGGAAAAGGATAAAGTATTTATGTGAAATATATCTATTTAAAGTTATCACAAAAAATTAAGGTACAGCAGCCACAGATGCCTGTGCAAGTCCTGTACAAGGTTAAAGCAGTCAGTAGTCCCCATGGGTGCCCACACCCCTAGCCAAGGAGCTATCAGGAATTGGTGGCCGGGAAAGTCACCAATTGTGCTCGAGTGGACAGGCCTAGACCCGTGCACAGATAGGCAGTACTGATTGGACTGGACTCAATGGTTATAAAACTCAACCAATCAATTAATTCTTTAAAAAAATATAAGGCAGCATTAATTAGGAGGGGGATATGAGGGATATTTTATAGGAGTTGGGGGAAGATGGATATAATCTAAATATATTGTATGCATGTTCAAAATTACCAACAAAATTTTTAAAGGAAAGAAAGACAATCTTAAACACAACAAAGTAAGTAAAATAAATAAAGCTCAAGGACTTGTTTTCTCAAATTACATTTGCTATGTGCTTTTAGTGATAGCATTATCAAATGAAGGATAAAAGACAGGCCTGGGGAGGTAGCCGAGGTGGTAAAGTGCTTGCATGAAAACGTGAGTTCGGATCCCCAGAACTCCGTGTAAAAATCCAAGTGCAGTAGCATACACCTATAATCCTAGCAATAGAAAAATGAGGGGCAGAGATGGGGATCCACAGAAACCACAGGCCAACTAGCCTGGCCTACTTTGCAAGGTTCTGGGCCAATAAGACAAAAAAAAAAATGGAAGGCTTCTAGGACAGATATCATCCAAGGTTGTCCTCTGACCCTACAATAGAATATCCACTTATACACACACACACAGAGAGAGAGAGAGAGAGAGAGAGAGAGAGAGAGAGAGAGAGAGAGAGAGAGAGAGAGAGAGAGAGAGAGCAAAGTAAAGTAGATGAGCCAGACCTGAGTTGGGGGCTTGACTAAGTGGTAAAGCATTTGCCTCCCGTTAAGTGGTAGAGCGTTTGCCTACTGTGTGTGAGCCCCTGGGTGCAAGCAGAACTCCATTAGCTTTGCCCAGATGTATTTTAGGTGTCTCCCAGAAATTTCTACAGCACAGAAAAGTCATCCTCAATTGGTCCAACCAAGGAACCCGATTACCTTTTCATTTACACCTAACTTTTATTCTCAACATTATTTAGCTGTAGGTGGCTGCTGTTGTCAAAAAACAAACAACAACAACAAAACTACCTATAGTCCAGGAATGATCATTCATAGAGAGAGCAATCTGCCATACACATTTTCAGTTACCTTTTTGAATGTGAACACCCTAAGAACAAAGTATGAACCAGACCATTGGATTGCACAAAAAAAAATTAAGATGCTTCCAAACTCCTTTCTGCATGAATTTTATTGCAAAAATCATTGACATTACAACCTACCGCTTGAAAAGATGAAGTAAAATGAATTTCCCAGACTGTGTGTGTCATATGTCTATGTAAAGTAATTGATCCAACTTGGTGTGTCCCCATAAAATGCCTTACAGTTTGGAGCAGATCCGTCTGACCGCATCTACGATGATTTGCCTGACATAGAGAAAATTGGGAATGTTCTACAGGACTATCTTGATGACTATAACCTCACAAACCCTAAGGAAGTAAAGCTGGTGTTCTTCCAGGATGCCATAGAGCATGTGTCAAGGTACCATGCTACAAGCCCCCAGTTACATATAGATCCTGTTTGTTTTTCATTAAAGGATAGCACTTTCGATGAGTTAGTCGAGTTAAAGTCTTGTAGAAATGCTCAATGTGGACTAAAAGATACTTTATAATGTTTTTAAAATTTTTTATTTGTGTGTGTGTGTGTGTGTGTGTGTGTGTGTGTGTGTGGTGCCTGAGGTGGTCAGGAAAGGATGTTGGATCCCCTGGATCGAGAACTACAAGCAGTTGTAAACTGCCCAGTGTGGTTGCTGGTACCAAAATCCAGGTCCTCTAGAAGAGCAGTATGTGCTCTTAATCACTGATTCATCTCTCTAGCCAAAAAATATATGCTTTACATACATACCACGTGAATTTTCTATGGAATCCCACAGGTCAGTATTGCTAAATATGGAGATGTTAGCTTTATTTATGTGTATGGGTGCATTGTCTACATGTATGCATGTGTACCGTGTGTGTCTGATACCTTTGGTGGTGAAAAGAGGGTGTAGGAGTCCCTGGAACTGGATTTACAGATAGTTATAAACACCATGAGAGTGCTGGGAAACAAACCTGAATTCTCTGCAAGAGCAACAAGTGTTCTTAACCATTAAGCTATTTCTCTAGCCCTTATTATTGCAAAATATTAATCAATTTTATTTGTTTGTTTTTATTCTTGTCTTGTTACAAATAGTATCTAAAGTGCTTTAAGAGATATATTAGGCTAATTATGTGTGTGCCTACAGAGAAAGCTCAAGATCATAGTTTTGAACCCTGAGGATAGATCCATCTGCTTAGAAGTGTGACTCCTATCCACTTACAGCCCTCTTGGAGGGACATTCCTCACATGTGGGTAGAGCCTGAATATCTTCAGTCTTTGGGATACACACCATTTTGTTCATGTCCTTTTAGACAGTTCTAAGTGTTAAAATAACCTTCCCAAGTGAGCCATCATTTATTTCCTGTGGCTTCTGGTGTCAGGTCCATTCTAGGGAGTAGGAACAATGAGCATGTAAAACCATGATGCATGACATCATATTTAACGTCACAGGCCTCTCTTGGCTCAGTATATCAGTCTCTCTGCAAATAACGCTCAGAGAATGTTCCACTTGGCTTTTTAGACATGCTTATATCTGTTGGCTCCGTTCCACCATTGTCTTTTATGGTTCTAGGCCTCTCTCTTGGGGTGTTTCGTGGAGTCTCATCAGACAGTGCCTGGAGTGCCTGTAGCATCTATCCTCAAGTGTTCTCTCCACATGCCCCTGTGTTGCAGGAGCGGGATGTCTGGGCTTCCCTAAATAATGGCCCTGGCTCCAACAGCAAGAGCAGAGGAAAAGCCAAAGGGCCCTATAACTTAGCTTTGGAAGTTATACCTATTCTACTATACCTAGTCTTTCAGCCAAACCAGCCACACAGGCACACCCAGGCTCATAAGAAAAGAACAGAGCTCTAGCCCTTGATGGGATCCAAGAGCAAGTTGGACCAGGAACAATACTGCAGCCAACTTTTGGACTATAGCATGGAAAAAAAATAGGTACACTTTCTCAAGTCTTCCTTCTAATGAATAACAGGATTGGGAATCATATTCAAACCTTTGCTTCTAACACCACTGCAGGCCTCCCAAACCAAAACAGGCCTGATTTTTTCATAAAAGCTCTGTAAATGTTTTCAAATCATTCCCCCTGCTTCTCTTAGCTTTATCCTTACCAGGTACAACTCTCCTGGATCATGCCAGGAGTACAGTGCTTGTAATCCCAGCACTTGGGAGGATGAGGCAAGATTGCTACAAGTTTGAGTCTAGCCTGAGCTATTATACCAAAACCTGTCTCAAATCCCTGTCCTCTAAAAAGTTACTCTGGATATTTCATGTTACTTATTAAAAGAGAATTTCCAGCCTTCAATATGCTTAGCTTCATAAATTTCTGATATTGCACTTTAAAAGTGGTACCCATATTTGATGACATTTATTTTGCAAAACTCAGCTTGAAATTATTAGTGAGTGGGATCTCCCTTTGCTACAATTTAACAGCTCTGTGGGTTTACATTCCCAGTCCTTGTACAAACTGACAATTAAATCCCAAGAATTTTTTTCACATAAATAATAGCAAATAAAGTCTTCCATGTGTCCTGCATTTCTGCTCTTTAACTCAAATTTAAGAAGTCGTGTTTGCCACGGCTTGTGTTATGACAAGACCATTTATCACTGGGCTGTTAAGACACTGCTTGGCTCGCATCTGTTCTTTTGCCAGTGTACCCGCGGACTGTATCTGAACAATTTTCACTCCTGTTGATAAACCCCATTTCAAACACTGATGATAATTTTTTGAAAGAAATTATTTTTACATTTTCGATTTTGTTTTTCAGAATTCGTTAATACCATCACTCCCTGGGGGTGGTCATGTGATCATCAACACTCAGACATGAACTCTATGGGTACTGCTCGTTCTTATACATCCTTCCTGCCTTCTTGGATTTTTAAATTTTCCTCTTTCTTCTGTATATCTTCAGACTCACCTAGGATAGGTTTGGAGATTGTCTCTGAGCCACAATGTGACATTTTGCCCCTCGCTCAGTCTCTCGCCATATCATCTCATGAAATGATGCCTTGAGGCCTGTTGTGTGGCCAGCCTATGTGATTCATTTCTATGCGGGAAATCTATTACTCCTGCTTTAGACGCTCATAACATTTTTAAGTTGTGTCAAAAATGTAGATCTCAGAGATAGAAGTGGTAGTGCAGCTTGTGATTCCAACCCTTAAATGTGTGTGCATGCATGTGTGCATGCGTGCATGCGTGTGTGTGTGTGTGTGTGTGTGTGTGTGTGTGTGTGTGTTAGCCAATTCTTTCCTTCTACCGTGTGGGCCCTGGGGATTGAACTCAGGTCTTCCAGCTTGGCAGCAGGTGCCCTTGACCCCACTGAGCTGTCTCTTTAGCTCACAGACAGCTCCAGTCTTTCCTGTTTCTCCTATAGCGGCTGACATGTGGTCTCTCAAGTTCTATTTTCTCCCCATGGTTTATCCTCCTTTGCTTCCGTGTTCTTCCTCGTCCTTTCCTCTCTCTCTCTCTCTCTCTCTCTCTCTCTCTCTCTCTCTCTCTCTCTCATTCTGAGTCATTCTGAGCATTCTTTCAACATGGCTCATTTCCTACAATATCCTACGTGAGATGTGCAGCTTCTGCTGACCTCCTTCTCAGGTTAGTGGTCCCATCTGTCCATACCTCTCTACTTTTCTCTGAACTCAAGTCCCGTGCTCTCCTTCTTGGGTGTCCTCTGCACTGTTTTAGATCTGCACTGAAGTGACTCAGCAAGTTGGATGGCTGTGACGAGACACCCTGAGCAAGGCAACTTAGAAAAGAAGGTGTTGAGTGAGGGTTAGAATCCACGGCCATCACGGCAGGGAGCACGGGAGCAGGCAGGTGGCCATCAGGGCAGGGAGCACGGGAGCAGGCAGGTGGCCATCACGGCAGGGAGCACGGGAGCAGGCAGGTGGCCATCACGGCAGGGAGCACGGGAGCAGGCAGACGCTGGAGCAGTGGCTGAGAGCTTGTATCTGATCTACAGACACGAGGGGATGCGGCTAACTGCAAATGGCATGGAGCTTTGAAACCTCAAATCCTGAGCCCAGTGACACACCTCCTCCAACAAGGCCACGCCTAATCTTTCCCAACTGGGGACCAGCATTCTAATATATGAGCTCACGGAAGCCATTCCTTCTCAAACCACCGCAACAGCTTTCTAGAATGCTGTGGATCTATACAGTGACTGGATGTTGACACCCGACCCTCTTCAGAACCACAGTGTCTTATTCTAGATCCAGTGATTTTTGTGCGTGCTTGCCGTTCTAGGTAGAGACCTGGGCTTTGCCGATGTATGAGCAGGACCCATGATCAGTCAAGGTTCCTTTCCATTTAAACAAAGAGAAAAGAAATCTTCCTTTATTTTGAATTTGCACACCTAAGGCAGAGAGCCACCAGCCTGTGATGAATCAAAGGAGAGATGGAGAAAAGAGTCAGAAATGGCACTCCTCCAACCATGATTTGCCTGAGATAGCCCACTTCTCACTTGTACATCCTGCTTAGCTGGCCACAGCCATCCCCACCGCAGCAGACCCTCTCAGCAGAAGCCATGCCTGTGAACCTGAACTCAGTCTTCCTCTGCTTCACTTCCTGCAGGATTGCACGGATGATCCGCCAGGAAAGAGGCAATGCCCTGCTGGTCGGGGTAGGAGGCACGGGAAAGCAGTCCCTCACGAGACTTGCAGCTCACATATGCGGTTACAAGTGTTTGCAGATTGAACTTAGCCGAGGGTATAATTATGACAGTTTCCATGAAGACCTGAGGAAGTTGTACAAGATGGCTGGTGTGGAAGACAAAAATATGGTTTTCCTTTTCACAGATACCCAGGTACATATTCAAACAGTGAGCACATAGGGTTAAAACCCACTGGGAACACGTGGGGTTACATTCCACTGTGTGCTGAAGACAGGTAAAGTATATTGTTGCCCCTCCCAACTTCATGTCTTTTTTTGTCTTTTTTTTTCTTTTATAACCCACTGAGTCCATTTAGTTCCACCCATGTGTGCATGGGAATACAGCCCTCTGCTGAAGCATGGGCAACCTACGAGGGGCTGTGCTCATCCAATCTCATCAGCCATCAGAGATCAGGAGGTTCTTAGCAAGGGCCGAGGCTTTGCACACCCTTCCCCATCCATGCTGGAACATTGACTGGAACATTGACTAGCTTGAGAGCATGCAGGTCTTGTGCAGATAGCCACAGCTGTTGTGAGTTGTGAGTACACAGCCACGTCATGTTCAGAAGATGCTGTTTTGTAGTAGTCCTCCCTAGGAGAAGTCAGTGTGGCTAACTTTGCTCTCACTTCAAAAGCAACGATATACCAGTTAAATCCCCCAAAGGAAGTGCTTATAAAATGCAAATTAACAAAAGTAAATATTAAACATTACTGAAGTCATATTTGACCTAAATGAGAAATAGTTGATATTAATTCACTTTGCATGTTAATCTCACTCCTGGGAATTTGGTGCATGAAAATAATTTGCTGCCAGCTGAGGAGCAAAGCTCTAGGCCTGAAGATGATTCATGATATAAACTAAATTGTCAACCATTTATGCCCATGGAAATGCAAGGCACATTGTCTCCATGGTGTGTTGTGCTCTCATATTTGTGGTTTAATATTAACAATGAAATTGTAACTGAATGGAGCAGAATACAAGATACTTGTGCATACGACTTTGATGGGTAAGGTATTGTGCCAGTTAGTTTTAGCTGTCAAATTGACACAATCTAGAATCACCTGAGAAAGAGTTTTAAGTTGAGGAATTCTTTAGATCAGATTGTCCTGGGAGCATGTCTGTGAGGGACTGAATTGATGTGGGAGGGCCCAGCCCACTATGAGCAGCTCTATTCCCTGGGCAGGGGGTCCCAACCGTAGAAGAGAGTGAGGAAGCCAGCTGAGCATGAGAAAACAGGCAACAAAGATACGTTTATTTCTCTCTGCTCTTGGCTGTGGATGTCATGTTACTTAGCTGCTTTGAGTTCCTGCCTTGACTGCAGCCTGGCATTGTACTTCAAATAAGCCCTTTCTTCCCAAGGTCCCTTGTGTTTTATCACAGCAAGAGCAGTGAAGCCGGAACAGATGCAAATGTTCTTCAAGAGACAAAACAAGAGAGAAAGGTGGAAACTCAATAGAATCACTGTGTTAGGATTTAGGATGCTATCTACGGTTTAAGGATCTTTTAAAGGTGGAACTGGTACCTGTGAGTTTTGGAATGAATACTTGATAACTTCCTGTAATAACTGTAGTGTGGTGAACTTACAATGGCCACTCTGCTTTCCCTACAGATTGTTGTGGAAGAGTTCCTTGAAGACATCAATAATATTCTAAATTCAGGTGAAGTGCCTAATTTATTCGAAAAGGATGAGCTGGAGCAGGTTTTAGCAGCCACACGACCAAAAGCAAAGGAAGTTGGAATTTCTGAAGGGAACAGAGATGAGGTAGCCCATTCCAGAATAGTTCCATGACTTTCTAAGTAACAATTACCTTAGCCTTTTGCTCAGCAGCCCACAGTTCACCTATAAGGAGTCCATAGGTAGATTTTTTTATATGATTTTCCTTCTAATTCTATGTATTCTATTTTCTGTGTGTCCATGGAAACACAATCAGAAATCCTATTGCCCCCACAGAGATTACATAGTCAGCTCCCCTTATTCTTCTTCGAGCCTGTGCTTATTAGATACACCTGTAGTGTCTAGCCTGAGGGAGGCTGCAAGCTGAAGCCTAATGCTTTTCATACCCTTGTCTGGCAGCAAGGTTCTGCACAATGGAACAGGAATGTGTTTTCTTTCTCTGGAACAATATAGCTGCTGCCCACCTCCACTTCTCCAGCACCATGATTTCAGGCGCCCTGTCCCTCCCTTCTCTCTGCACCTCCTTCCACTCTGGGGCTATTATACCTGGATATGTGCTGTGTCCCTGTGAGAATTGCCCTGGGTCGGAGAGGATAAGTACAATCAGCAAGTCTTTTTCTTTCTTTGAGACACCAGAAACTGATCCAGGGTTTCACACATAGTAGATAAGCCATCTATCACTGAACTCCAGTACTCCATTTTTATTGTTTGAGACTAAGTCTCTCTAAATTTCCCAATGCAACACAAATCTTAAAAGGTCTTATTAATAGAAAACCCAGAGCCAGATATTGGGGTGAAAGCTGAAAGATCAGAGAAGCAGAACAGCCAGCTACGCCTCTAAGAAATCCTCAGCCTCAAGAGAGCGAGTTCCTGTTTCCTCACAACTTATATACCTTTCTGTGTCCTGCCATATTACTTCCTGGGATTAAAGGTGTGTGTCACCACTGCCTGGTTCTGTTTCTCTCATGTAGTCCAGTGTGGCCTTGAACTCACAGAGATCCAGACAGATCTATGCCCCAGAGTGATAGGATTAAAGGTGTGTGCCACCACTGCCTGACCTCTATGTCTAATTTAGTGACTGGCTCTGTCCTATGATTCCCAGGTAAGCTTTATTGGGGTACACAATATATCACTATATCTCAATGTGACCTTGAACTTACTCTATAGTTCAGGCTGGCCTTGAACTTGCAATCCTCCTGCCTCAGCCTCCTAAGTAGCTGTATTATAATACTGTATCACCACCAGGTCTGCCTCAAGCTGTCATTTTTAATATTTTCAGACTACATGAGTGTCTTCACTACTTTCTTGTTGCTATGATAAAAAAAAAAATACCTAACAAAATTAATTAAAGATGAAAGAGTTTATTCCAGCTCATAGTTCAGAGGCATAGTCCATCATTGGTACAGCCCATCATGGCAGGGAAGTCATGGTACCAAGAGCTTGAAGCAATTGGACACATCACATCCACAACTGGAAAGCAGAGAAATAAATGTGTACATGTTAGAGTCCAGCTCCTTTCTCTACTTTATAAAGTCCAGGATCCCCTGCCTAGAAAACAGTCCCACCCAGATTTAAGATGGGTCTTCTCACACCAAGTAATATGAGCAAGATAACACCTTACAGGCATCCTTCCAATGAGTCTAGATTTTTGTCAATCACACTGAGTATAGATGTTGACAATTCATTTATCTAAGCTAATTGTTTTTGATGATAATATCCTCACTTGTTTTCCTTGCTGTTTTCTCCTATTTTAAACTGAAAACTGACCTTTTCCATCAGGTGTTTCAATATTTCATCAGCAGAGTGAGACAGAAGCTGCACATTGTTCTCTGCATGAGCCCAGTTGGCGAGGCCTTCAGGTCCCGATGCCGAATGTTCCCATCCCTGGTGAACTGCTGCACCATTGATTGGTTTGTCCAGGTTTGTGACACCCATGATACCTCTTGGAGAAGATAGATTTGCTTGTTTGGGGCTACCACACTGTCTGAGCACAGCTCATGATACTTGGATTAGTTCCAAAGGCTTCTAGGAAGTCACTCAGATATAGGATTATGGTAATGGTCACAACAAAGAGAAAACACATTCTGTAAAGGAAGGAGAGGCCACTGACACTGAAGGCATTGTGATCCCGACAAGAGCTGTTTCAGTGCATGGACGGGGAGAGAACTAAGGAGAGAGGAGGCAGAGTGGAAGAGATAGCTCAGCAGTTAACATGGCTCAGCTGTTCTTCCCGACGACCCAGGTCCGATTCCCAGCACCCACATGGTTGCTAAAAATCATCTGTAACACCAGTTCCAGAAGATCTAACTACCTCTTATGGCCTCCAAGAGCACTGCACACATGTGATGCACAACATACATGCAGGCAAAATACCAATACACATAAAGAAAAAATAAATAAATCTCAATGAAAGGGGGAGTCAGAGACAGTGAGTATAAGCAACACTCTCAAGAGATTTTCCCAAAGGAAACAGAAAGACATGAGTAAGGGCTAGAACGGCACAATGAAACCAAGAAAGCCTGATCTTTAAATTTTTTATTGTATTATTTATTTAGGGAGCAGGGTATATGCTACAACACTCATATGGAAGTCAGATGTCATCTTGCTGGAGTCGGTTCGCTCCTTCCACCATGTGGGTCCAGGGGTCAAACTCAGGTTGTCAGACTTGGTAGCAACCACGTTTACCTGCTGATCTATCTTGCTGGCCAAGAAACAAGTACCTTTTAATGGCAATTTTAAACTCTGTGTATGTTGATAAAAATGATCCAGGAAGAGAAATACATTGGGTTACCTCACTCAGGATGATTTTTTTCTAGTTCCATCCATTTGCCTGCAAATTCCATGATGTCTTTGTTTTTCTCTGAGTAGTACTCCATTGTGTATATGTACCACATTTTCTTAATCCATTCTTCAGTTGAGGGGCATCTAGGTTGTTTCCAGATTCTGGCTATTACAAATAATGCTGCTATGAACATAGTTGAGCATGTGTCTTTGTGGTATGATTAAGCATTCCTTTGAGTATATGCCCAAGAGTGGTATAGCTGGGTCTTGGGAAAGATTGATTCCTAAATTTCTGAGAAACCACCATACTGATTTCCAAAGTGGCTGTACAAGTTTGCACTCCCACCAACAGTGGAGGAGTGTTCCCCTTGCTCCACATCCTCTCCAACATAAGCTGTCTTCAGTGTTTTTGATCTTAGCCATTCTGACGGGTGTAAGATGGTATCTCAGAGTTGTTTTGATTTGCATTTCCCTGATGACTAAGGATGTTGAGCATTTCCTTAAATGTCTTTTGACCATTTGAGATTCTTCTGTTGAGAGTTCTCTGTTTAGCTCTGTAGTCCATTTTTTAATTGGACTGTTAGGTATTTTGATATCTAGTTTCTTGAGTTCTTTATATATTTTGGAGATCAGCCCTCTGCCAGCTGTGGGGTTGGTGAAGATCATTTCCCATTCTGTAGGCTGTCGTTTTGTCTTATTGACTATGTCCTTTGCACGGCTGGGTGCCAGGCTGATCTCCAGGAATCCAATCGATGAGAGAGAGGAGGGATTCTATGAGCAAGGGGCATTGAGATCATGATGGGAAAATGTACAGAGATGGCCAGCCAAATTAGTGGAAACACATGAACTGTGGACCAATAGCTGAGGAGCCCCCATGGTACTAGACTAGGCCCTCTAGATAGGCAAGACAGTTGTTTAGCTTGAACTGTTTAGGGGGCCCCCAGGCAATGGGATCAGAACCTGTCCCTGGTGCATGAGCCAGCTTTTTGGAGCCCAGTGCCTATGGTGGGGCACTTTGTGCAGCCTTGGTGCAGGGAGGAGGGGCCTGGACCTGCCTCAAGTGAATGTACCAGGCTCTACTAACTCCCCATGGGAGACCTTGCCTTGGAGGAGGTGGAAATGGGGGGTGGGTCGGGGGGAAAGGCTGGGGGGCGGGAGGAGGAATGAGAGGGGAATCTGTGGTTGGTATGTAAAATGAATAGAAAATCTCTTAATAATAAAAAGAAAAAATTATGCAAAAAAAAGAGAGAGGAATACACTAATACAACATTAGGCCTCATGGAACCAATGTCATTGAATAGCAGTGAAGCACAGGGTGTAATTGTCAGAGAAGAAGCTGTACCCTGGGGGATAAGAAGTGAGAGGTGCCAGGCGGTGGTGGCGCACGCCTTTAATCCCAGCACTCGGGAGGCAGAGCCAGGCGGATCTCTGTGAGTTTGAGGCCAGCCTGGTCTACAGAGCGAGATCCAGGAAAGGCACAAAGCTACACAGAGAAGCCCTGTCTCGAAAAACCAAAAAAAAAAAAAAAAAAAAAGAAGTGAGAGGTGAGGGGCGCAGGTGCAGGTGGGAAGATCCTGGGGTGGGGGTGGGGGGATAAGAGCTCACTGAAGTGTTATTTGCTTCTAGTCTTTTTATTCATGTGGTAAACAAAACAGTCAACTGAAAGTAGCACAAAAGGAAAGTGCAAGTCTGGGAAAGGGTAGACAAAGCCCAAGACTGCAAAACTGACGCATTAGGAAAGGCAGAAGCATGTCTGGGCCTCGCTCAGGGGCAAGTTGTCAGGAAGTGCACGGAAAGCGCCATGTGTGGGGTTTGTAATCCCAGCACCAAGGAGGCTGAAAACCGAGGGATTGCTTTTCATTCAAGTCCAGCCTGGGCCAGAGTGAAAGAGCCTGGTTCAAAAACTAAACAACCATCAGGGAGTGTGAGGGAGCACTGGGGATGTCCCTCCAGCTGCAGTCAGCTGCCCAGCAGCCTCACAGAGTAACTAAGGGTCAGGGGAGCTTGGAACCAGAGAGGTGGGAAGGAGTTGGGGTCTGAGCGGGACAGTGATCACATGGATGGACCGACCCCACAACTGTGTATTACGGCGAAGATGAGAGGTCCATGTAACCCCGCATCATTCCCTGCGTGGAATTGCAAAGATCTCCAGCCATTCCCTCATCTAACCAGCCAACGTTTATCAGCACCTTCTATGTGCTTGACACCGTTCCGGGGGCAAACTGGTCAGCAAACACAGACCTGAGACCCTGGTAATAAGGTTCGGTTCATGAAGCCCCAAAGGCAGGAGTAGGAGTAGACAAGGACAAGTCCCAGACAAACACAGTTTCTTAGTGGTTGAATGATGTGTTGTAAAAATGACCGACGGAATTTTTTTTTCTGATGCCCTCTTCATTTACAGTGGCCCAGAGAAGCGCTTCTGTCTGTATCAAAGACATTTTTCTCAGCTGTCGACACTGGAAATGAAGAGCTAAAAGATAAGCTTTCCCTCATGTGCGTGAACGTGCACCTGAGTGTCGCCCAGATGGCGGACCGCTACTACAGTGAGCTGCGCAGGCGCTACTACACCACGCCCACCTCCTACCTGGAGCTCATCAACCTCTACCTGACCATGCTCACTGAAAAAAGGAAGCAGTTAGTTTCAGTACGTTCAGTCTTGTCCACAAAAACAATTTGGCTTTTGGCTTAAAGCCAAAACTTTAGGGGGCAGAGGGGAGGTGTGAATAATATATCTATGTACCTGTCTTACTCGGAATGCTAAGCAATTGCTCTACTGCTGAGCCATATCCCCCATCTTCAAACCAAACCATACTCTTTACAACCTGTAACAGCACCAAAAAAAAGGGTCTTCCTGTGTTGGTACAAGGGCCTTCCCCTTCCTTAATATTTATATTTTCCTTCTTTCATGTATATGTGTTGTTGGCTCAATAGAATAAAGAAAACACAATAGCACAGAAGTTGAGCAGAGATTCCACCATCTCTGTAGGGTTTTAAATAGAAGAAATGATTTGTTGTTGTTGTTGTTGGTGTTATTGTTTTTGTTTTGGTTTGGTTTGGTTTTTGGTTTTTCGAGACAGGGTTTCTCTGAGTAGTTTTGGTGCCTGTCCTGGATCTCGCTCTGTAGACCAGGCTGGCCTCAAACTCACAGAGATCTGCCTGGCTCTGCCTCCCAAGTCCTGGGATTAAAGGCATGCGCCACCGCCACCCGGTGGAAGAAAGGTTTTTGATGCAGAGATCTCACCATCTCCGTAGGGTTTAACATGGAGGAAAGCTCTTG
Organism: Peromyscus eremicus; assembly: GCF_949786415.1. Classification (NCBI taxonomy): domain Eukaryota; kingdom Metazoa; phylum Chordata; class Mammalia; order Rodentia; family Cricetidae; genus Peromyscus; species Peromyscus eremicus. Next base: position 85,638,107 of record NC_081418.1, on the reverse strand, counting down.
GATGAGAAGTAGAGATGAGCTGTGAATGCTCTACCATGTACAGACCAAGACCAAGAACTTGACTGTCACATAGTCTCCATGCCATGAACTCTGCCTCTTCCATCACAACCTTGAGCCTGTTATGAAAGGTCTGAGAGCTTGAATAGAAGATAACCCTAAACTTGGAGCAATATACATGTCTATAATCCCAGCACATGAACAATGGAGCAGGAGGATCAGAAGTCCAAGGCTGTCCTCAGCTACATAGTGAACTTGAGGTTAGCCTAGGTTACATGAAATCTCATAAGAGCAAAAAGTAACACAGAATTTTTTTTTAATTTAGAAAGCAAACTTTAGAAATACTTGTAGCTCCTACTTAATTTAAATAAGACTGCAAAAGGACAAAGGAAACAAATACATAAAGACACAATGTTCATGAAGTACTTAAACTGTGGCCTGGCATGTGAGGTGCCCATGTGGCTGTCATCCTCCTACCCATGGAGCCATTAACACGACCCAAAATTCAAACCTTTCAGTCACAGAAAGTAGAAGCCTTGGCTACTTAGACATTTAGAACACTTTTCAGGAGCCCAGCCTTGTAGAACGCGTGACTTGTAACTAGCCCAAGAGTCACCTTGACTACTCACCATTTGAAATGATCTTGTTTATGCACCTCTTTCCTCCGGAGGTGTCTCCTGGACTGTACGCCACCTCCACAACCCCAGACAAGGGTTTTCACTCCTAGGAAATAGGGCTCAGACGCAGCAATCAGAGCCCAGGTCTCAGGGCTCTGTCTCCAGACTCTCAGGGCTTTGACCCACTCCGAGTCAACAAGCTCCCAGAATGAAGGCCTCCAGGGCTTCCTGTCTGAACTTGTCTCTGACATTGACATTCGACGTGTTACCATGAAGAATAAAAACAACAGACTTGCTTCCTTCCCTCAGTGAGCCAAATGGTTCAGAGACATCCCACCACTGTAGCCGGAGGGTTGGGTCTAAGCACACGGTCAGTAGTGTGGCCAGTTCCTAGCGTCGTACTGCCTACGAAGGTTTTCCTATTGCTGTAGGTTCACAACTTGAAGTGTTATACAATGGTGTGATGATTCTGTAGGTATAAAATTCAACATATAAATAATGAATGACAGCAATCTAGAGCTTCTAACACTGTTAGGGAACTTTTGTTGTCATTTAGGCACGAGATCGTGTGAAGAATGGTCTCACCAAGCTACTGGAAACGAACGAATTGGTGGATAAAATGAAATTAGACCTCTCGGCTTTAGAGCCTGTGCTACTACAGAAGTCACAAGATGTTGAAGCCCTGATGGAAAAGCTGGCGGTGGATCAAGAAAACGCTGATCAGGTAGTCGGGGCTCTGGGAGTGGCCCTACGGGTAAAGGCTGCAGCTGGGCACCTCAACAACCACAGAGGATAAGTAATCATTTTTCTCATCACTACAACCAAATAACTGGCAGGAAGCCACTTAAGTGTGGAAGGGTTTGATGGAGCCAACAGTGTGAGGGAGTGCAGTCCAGCATGGCTTCAGGGGTGTGGGGCAGTTGACCACAGTGTAGCCACAACCCAGAAGCAGACGCGGGTGAATACAGGTGAACACGGTGTTGGGTTTCCTTCCTCCTTTCTATTCAGTCTAAGACCCCACCCCGCCCCAGCTCACAGAATGGTATCACCCACATTCAGGGTGGTCTTCCCTGCTCACTTAAAGCTTTTTAGAAACAAGCCTAGAGACATGCCCAGAGCTGTGTTTCCATGGTGACTGTAAATTCTATCAAGTTGACGATCAAAATTAATCCACAATAACTGATCAGGTCGTTTTCATATATGTGTCATTAAAATAGATACCAGAATCGGTAATGCTATTTTTCTAGAAATTCAGTTATGTTTTAAGTTTTAAACATGTTTCACTTGACCAAATCAGAGCTGAAAGGGTCATGAGAGAAGCAATATCTGAAGTTATAAAACAGCTCCCCCTCCTTCTAAGAAGGCATGAGATAGATGAAATGTAACTCCCTCTCACCACTGGTCTAACACAAAGGGCAAACATAGGTCATTATCCTGACTCTTCAAACACGAGTCACATGTCTCCTGTTGGAAATACCTAGCATAAGAAGCATTTTGGATTTTTCTAGATTTTGGAATATCTGTATAAATAGGAAATACACAGCACAAGACTCAAATCTAAGCACAAGTCCGTTTGACTTATCTACATTTTATAAACAGCATCTTACAGTAACTTGGTACTTAATCTTAGCTGTCTGAACTCAACTGTTGCTGTCATGTGAGGCCCAGTGTGGAATTCTCTGCTTGTGGCCGTATTTGGTGCTCCAGCACTTCAGACTTTGGGTATTTTTGCTCACTGAGACCTCTTAATCAACCCCGATTCTGTGGTCAGGTCCGAAGTGTTGTGCAAGAAGATGAAGCAATCGCAAAGGTGAAAGCCGAGGAGACCCAAGCAATCGCTGACGATGCCCAGAGAGACCTTGAGGAAGCACTTCCTGCCCTTGATGCTGCCAATAAAGCGCTGGATTCCTTAGATAAAGCAGATATCTCTGAGATCCGAGTCTTCACCAAGCCCCCTGATTTAGTCATGACGGTGATGGAAGCCATCTCCATCCTCTTAAATGCCAAGTGAGTCATTCAGAATATCTGGTGAGACCTTCCTTTAATGTATTTCATTTAGACCTTTCTTTAATGTATTTCTCCATTTTCATATTTTCCTATATGTACATCCATTCTATTCTCTAGCCACCTCTCCTTGATTTGATTGTTCATTCAACAAACTTATTCAACAAGCGTTCTATTAAGTGTCTGTTTTATGATAGAGAGTGGGAGATACGAAACACTTGTCCATAGAATACAGGTAGTTGAGGGACAAAGATATGAGCAGGTATATTTTTTTTAAAGAAGATGCTCATTTGGAATGTGGGGCCTTGGAAAAAGCTTGGAGACCCATGATTTTCATGGAATGAGAGGGAGCTGAGCAGACAGGCAGTGGTTTCTTCAGGAAAGACCATGTATATGTTATGCCAAGCAGATTTCCTCTTGATGATGTTTAGTTTTCAATTTTTCTTTAAAATATCCTTTTCTAAATTTTATATATATATATATATATATATATATTGATATGATATGTGTGTATAGATATGCATATATATGTACATATATATCCCTTTCTGTGTAAAACTGAGCAGAGTCTGGAACACTCCACTACCATCAGATGTTTCCACTGGCTCTTAGGCTGACACTATGGTCAGACCAGGGCTCTATGCAAAACATACGTAAACATGAGCAAAGGGGACCTAAGAACCACTGAACATTTTTTTTTTTTTTTTACCTAGTCAGAATATCTTAGAAATATCAATATGCAGCCTGGTCTACAGAGCAAGTACCAGGACAGCCAGGGCTACGCAGAGAAACCCTGTCTTGAAAAACAATCAAAAAGAAGAGGAAGAGGAGAAGGAGGAGGAGGAGGAGGAGGAGGAGGAGGAGGAGGAGGAAGGAGAAGGAGAAGAAGGAGGAGAAGAAGAGGAGGAAGAAGGGAAGGAAGGGAAGGAAGGAAGGAAGGAAGGAAGGAAGGAAGGAAGGAAGGAAGGAAGGAAGGAAGAAAGGAAGGAAGGAAGGAAGGAAGGAAATCAATGTGGCAAAAGCTCAAAAGAACATGGTTGTTTGACCAAGCGATGCAAAGCCTAGTTAGAAGGCAATTTTAAAGACATCCTAGCAAGAGAGTTTAAAAGTCAAAGTTGAGGCAAAGGAGATAAAATATAAGGACTATGGTGTTTTTAAAATAAAAACTATAACTTCAGGGCTGGAGAGATGGCTCAGCAGTTAAAAGCACCTGCTGCTCTTTCGGAGGATCTGAGTTCCCAGTACCCACATCTACCGGTAACTCCAGTTCCAGGGGACCCCATGTCTCTTTTGGCCTTCACAGCCACTACACGCACACATACATATTCCCATACACAACACACACAGAGAAACACATACACATCATTAAAAATAAAAATAAAATAAATCGCATCTTGTGGGAAGCGCTGAAGCAGGCGCTTTTGGCTCGGCGCGGTCCGCTGCAATCCGTGGAGGAACGCGCCGCCGAGCCACCATCATGCCTGGGCACCTACAGGAAGGCTTCGGCTGCGTGGTCACCAACCGATTCGACCAGCTATTTGACGACGAATCGGACCCTTTCGAGGTACTGAAGGCAGCAGAGAACAAGAAAAAAGAAGCCGGCGGGGGCGGCGTTGGGGGCCCTGGGGCCAAGAGCGCGGCTCAGGCCGCGGCCCAGACCAACTCCAACGCGGCGGGCAAACAGTTGCGGAAAGAGTCCCAGAAGGACCGCAAGAACCCGCTGCCCCCCAGCGTCGGCGTGCCCGACAAAAAGGAGGAGACGCCGGTGGTGCAAAGCTACACAGAGAAACCCTGTCTCGAAAACAAAACAAAAAAAAAAAAAAAGAGAGAGAAAGAAAGAAAGGAAGGGAGGAAGGAAGGAAGGAAGGAAAGAAGAGGAGGGAAGGGGAGGGGAGGGCAGGGGAGGGGGGAGGGGAGGGGAGGGGGGAGGGGAGGGGGAGGGGGGAGGGGAGGGGGGGAGGGGAGGGGAGGGGAGGAGAAGAGAAGAAAAGAAAAGAAAAGAAAAAAGAAAGAAGGAATAAGGAATAAGGCGAGTTGGAAGAAGACCTGGTCAACTTCGGGGAGAATGTAGCACGAATCTTAACAGGTCTTATTAATGAAATCAAACCTGACACCAGGTATTGGAGTCAATGCTGCAAAACCGGAGAAGCAGAACAGGCCACAGCCACCTCACCTTGCCAATTCCTCAGCTGATCCTGTTTCCTCAGACTGGAAGCCTCTGAGTCCTCATCCAGAATGAATGTCAGCTGAACTGTGCTGCTCAAAAGCCTAAAAGCTAAACCAGGCTATAGTTCCTGGTCCTCATGCCTTAAATACCTTTTTCTGCTTCTTGCTATCACTTCCTGGGATTAAAGGCTCTTGTTACCACCCCTGGCTGTTTCCAGTGTGGCTTTGAACTCACAGAGATCCAGACGAGTCTCTGCCTCTGGAATGCTAGGATTAAAGGTGTGTGTGTGCCACCATTTTCTGGCCTCTATATCTAGTGGCTGTTCTGTTCTCTGACACCAGATAAGTTTATTAGGGTGCACAATATTGTGGGGAACACAATATCACCACACTTCCCCTTTTTTGTCTAAATTTTAAAAAAGCTTGTAACTAATACAAGAAAAACTATATCCAATAAGTATATACAATATATACAGTCAAGAATTACATTAACGATGTCTAGTCCATTTACGTTTGACAGATTCAGACAAAAAACTCCATTAATATATAACAATGTCCAGTCCATTAACATTTGACAAATCCAGATAGAAAAATTTCATTACTTATCCTGTTTAAAACAAGTAGTTCCTTTTTAAAAGTAGATTCAGTAATCTCCCTTTTTATCTTATCATATCCAGGAGAAGGGAAAATAATTGATAGGAGAACAGAAAGGCGACCACCTCGGGAAAGAAGATTTGAAAAGCCACTTGAAAAAAAGGGTTCTGAAGGTGATGAATTTCCAGTTGATAGACCGATTATTGAACAGCCTATCCGAGGCCGAGGTGGTCTTGGAAGGGGTCCAGGAGGCCGTGGATGTGGAATGGGCCGAGGCGATGGACTTGATTCTCGTGGCAAACGTGAATTTGATAGGCATAGTGGAAGTGATAGATCTGGCCTGAAGCATGAGGACAAATGTGGAGGTAGCAGATCTCACAACTGGGGAACTGTCAAAGATGAATTAACAGAGTCTCCCAAATACATTCAGAAACAAATATCTCATAACTGCAGTGATTTGGATCAATCAAATGTGACTGAGGAAACACCTGAAGGTGGAGAGCACCCAGTGGCAGACACTAAAAATAAGGAAAATGAAGTTGAAGACACAGGGATCGCCCAACGACAGAGAAATGGATGAGATCTACATGAGCAAACTGGACATGAGGGAGGGGGGTAATGGAGGGGAAGGGTCGGGAGAAAAAGAGCTTAGGGGAGCAGTAGGTCCCAGCTGGATCAGGAACAGAGTGGGAGAACAAGGAAAGAAATACCATGATAAATGAAGACCCCGTGGGAATAGGAAGAAGCAGAGTGCTAGAGAGGTCTCCAGAAGTCCACAAAGATACCTCCACAATAGACTACTGGCAAGGGTCGAGAGAAAGCCCGAGCTGACCTACTCTGGTGATCTGATGGCCGAACACCCTAACTGTCATGATGGAACTCTCATCCAATGACTGATGGAAGCAGATGCAGAGATCCACGGCCAAACCTCAGGTGGAGCTCCAGGAGTCCAATCGGCGAGAGAGAGGAGGGATTATATGAGCAAGAGATACTGAGACCATGATTGGAAAAAGCACAGGGACAAATAGCCAAACTAGTGGAAACACATGAACTATGAACCAATAGCTGAGCCCCCATAGAACTGGATCAGGCCCTCTGGATAAGTGAGACAGCTGATTAGCTTGTAACTGTTTGGGAGGCCCCCAGGCAGTGGGACCAGGACCTGTCCTTAGTGCATGAGCTGGCTTTTTGGAACCTAGGGCCTATGCAGGGACACTTTGCTCAGCCTTGGTATAGGGAGGAGGGGACTGGACCTGTCTCAACTGAATCTACCAGGCTGAGCTGAATCCCCAGGGGAGACCTTGCCTTGGAGGAGGTGGGAATGGGGGGAGGATTGGGGGGTAAGGCTGTGGGATGGGAGGAGGGAGGATGGGAATCCGTGGCTGATATGTAAAATTAAATTAATTATAAAAGAAAAAAAAAGAAAGAGGTTAAGGAAGAGGGTCCAAAAGAGATGACTTTGGATGAGTGGAAAGCTATTCAAAATAAAGACCGAGCGAAAGTAGAATTTAATATCCAAAAACCAAATGAAGGTGCTGATGGACAATGGAAAAAGGGATTTGTTCTACATAAATCAAAAATGAAGAGGCTCATGCTGAAGATTCGGTTATGGACCATCATTTCCGGAAGCCAGCAAATAATATAACGTCTCAATTGGAGATCAGCTTTGGAGACCTAGGCTACCCAGGACGTGGTGGCAGGGGAGGACGTGGTGGCCGTGGCCATGGTGGCCATCCAAACCATGGCAGCAGGACTGATAAGTCAAGTGCTTCTGCTCCTGATGTAGATGACCCAGAGGCATTCCCAGCTCTGGCCTAACTGGATGCCATAATACAACACTGGTTCCTTTGTGGACCCTCCTGTTCAAAGCTTTTGCATGCTTAAGGATCCCAAACAACCAAGAATTAAAAAAAAAAAAAAAAAAAAAAAAAAGACTGTCATTCATAACATAACATTCACACCTAAAGACTGAATTTTATCTGTTTTGAAAACGAACTTCTCTAGCTACACAGAAGTAACAAATACGTTAGTCGGTTTTATATTTAGAAATGTATTGGTAGCGGGGATGTTTTCATAATTTTCAGAGATTATGCATTCTTCATGAATACTTTTGTATTGCTGCTTGCAAATATGCATTTCCAAACTTGAAATATAGGTGTGAACAGTGTGTACCAGTTTAAAGCTTTCACTTCATTTGTGTTTTTTAATTAAGGATTTTAGATGTTCCCTCAATTACAAGCCGGTTTTAAATATTAGGCACAAGCCTGGTTTTAATATCTGCTTTGCATTTTCACACATGGTCAGCTGGGACATGTAAACTTCTGACTTATCAGATTTTATGCTGCGTGAAATACTAACCACTATGTATTTTAACTATATATTTTTATTTGGGAGTTGAATTTTTTCCCACAACTTATGATAGCTAATATATACTAAATCTTTATACAGAATTAGCAGTACCTGAATGAATTCAAAACACATTGATTTAATTAACTCTTGGCTCATGCATGGTTTATTAGGTTCAAATTATATCTGATTCACCTATATTTACTTTTCAAATGCATGGCTTCCCCATTTTAAAAGTAAAACTAAACACTGCTTTTGGAAAAAAATAAATAATAATAAAATAATAAAATAAATCTTTTTAAAAAACTACTCTTTCTATAATATCTTACATTTCTAAAACTCTTGTTTTATATTTCATTATCTACTGAATCTAAGCCATAGAGATTTAATCATCCAGTTGCCTCTCTCCCCATGAATTAGTTGGGCCATTACCAGAATTACGGTGCCGAGGTTCAAACTCCCCACCTCATGGGGTAATGTTATGATGTTCTCCCAGGAGTTCATCTTGGTATTCTCCCATTGCTTGACAGCAGTGCCATCAACTCACCACGGTCTGTCTTTCAGGCCCGACTGGCCAACAGCAAAGCAACTTCTTGGTGATTCTAACTTCCTAAGAAGGCTTCTAGAGTATGATAAGGAAAACATAAAGCCTCAGATACTGGCAAAGCTTCAAAGGTACATCAACAATCCTGACTTCGTGCCTGAGAAGGTGGAAAAGGTGTCCAAAGCCTGTAAATCCATGTGCATGTGGGTGAGAGCCATGGATCTGTATTCTCGGGTGGTCAAGGAAGTCGAACCAAAGAGACAGAAACTCCGAGCTGCCCAGGTACATTATCCAAACTGTGGTATTTTATAGACTAGAAGGTCATGACCAGTCATCACTCACACTCTCTGTGGGAGGCCACTGTAATCCTCTGGTGTACAATGTGAAAGTAGCTCGTTTTTAAAAATAACAGGCAGGTTTTTTTTCCTCAGAAATTTTCTCTAAAGTCAGCTTTTTGTCGAATAAGAAGAAAGTGAATCATCTCCTTAATATCAGGGGAAAGGGCAATACGTCTGTGACGCTTGTGAAGTTTCTGGTAGTCTGTTGTGTGGATGGTTTGCATTCCCACACCTGGTGGTGTCATCTCAGGTGTGAGAAGCACTGAACCCACAATCAGACATGAGGTCCTCAGTCTTCCCAGGAAGAACAAAGAATGACCTGTATGTGGAGCCAGTTACCAGAGCTGTGGGTATGGAGCAGGGCTGAGCAAAACTTTTCTCGCCACATCTAGACAGTAAATACTGCTCTAGCGGTGTGATTACCCCCGCAGAACCAGCCAATCCATAAACAATGTGTTCACCAACAAGCATGGCGAGGCTCCAGCATCACTTTGTGATGGACACTGTCATCTGACGTCACACACGTATCATGCCGCAAACTGCACTTTTGATTTCTTTTTTCCTAGTGTTACACATTATGAAAACCATTCTTAGAGGCTGAGGATAGGATGTGACTCAGTGAGAGTCTTGCCTCCCGCACCCGAGGCTCTTGAGTTAAGTCCTCAGCACACTGAAGAAAAAGAACCAAGAAGGGGAAGGGGGGCAGGGAGAAAGAAGAAGTCCTAGTCTAGCTCACAGCATGGACAGACACAAGCAGCAGTTCACCATTGCTGGGGGAGGGAGAAGCACTTGCCCTCTGCTGGCATGGCGCCCGTGGTCCTGTAAGCAACTCTGATGAAACTCATCCGGTGGTTAAAAACAAAAGGCATGGAAGAGGGAGGGAGACTAGCTGGGAAGAGGACTGGGAAGAGTGGGGAGGGTACAAGAGAGGACAACAGGAAGTGAGTGTGATAAATATACGTTATAAACACATAGGAAAATGTCATAGTGAAGACTATTATGTATAGCTCATAGATGCTAAGAAAACCTTTTTTGAAAATAAGCTATAGGCTACTTGTGGCCTGCGGGCCTTAGCTGGTAGACTTCTGATACAGAGAACTCTTAGGAAATATTAGTCTCCATCATACATGAATACTCAGTTTGTTTTATAATTTAATCCTCATCCATTATGGGAACTACTACATCTTTCGCTCTATGCATTCTGTGATTTGTTTTCTTGGCCACTGTTCTTGTTCTTACTTGTTTGTTTGATTATGATCTCACATCCTACTTTAAAGAGGGGAGGGGAGCTCACGTAGCCTAGGCTGCCTTAAGCTTGCTATCTGGATTTCTGACCCCCTTGCCTCTACCTCCCCGGTGACGGGATTACAGGTATGCACCACCATGCCTGGTTTTGTGCAGCACTAGGGATTGAACCTAGGGCTTCACACACGCTCCACAAGTATCCTACCATCCAAGCTACATCCCTAGCCCAAGCTGTGCAAGATGGAAGTCTTTGGGGACATGTAAAAAGGAACACAAATCATATTTCAAATCAGTTTTACATACAGGCAAGTCCGTCTCTGTGAGACCCATTTGCTTGCTTCCATTAGGCTGAACTTGACATCACGATGGCCACCCTGAAAGAGAAGCAAGCATTGCTGAGACAGGTGGAAGATCAAATAAAGACCTTGCAAGATGAGTACGACAGAGGCGTGAACGAGAAAGAGAGTCTGGGTAAGAGACGCGTGACTTGTTTGAGACAGGAGAGGCCTGGTTTTCCAAAGGAGAGAGTTTCCAGAGAGTCAGATCACAGCTTTCGAAAGACCTCATTTTATTTACAATTACGTTTATATGGGGGGTGGGGGGAGCAGGGTATAAGCACATGAGTGCAATGCCTGCAGGAGCCAGAAGAGGGCATCAGATGCCCCAAAGCCAGAGTTGTGAGCCATCTCACACAGGTGCTGGGAACCACACTCAGGTCCTTTGTAAGAGCAGTAAGCACTCTTATCTGCTGAGCATCTCTCCAGCTCCCAGATCTCAGCTTTAACCCAACCTGTAGGGTATGCTTTCATTGTCCTTCTCTCCTGAGCTTTCTAGTACCAGATGAGAAGGACGCAGATGCTGTATGAATTCACCCTCTTACATACAAAAAGGCTTGTTAGAGCATTTACGTTATAACTCGCAAGAACACGTGACTTTGGTCTAGACAATAAATACCGCAGACCACAGAGAGAGAGCATTGTCTTCAGCCAGAGTTGGGAGCACACAGGAAGCTCTTGGCACCGAAGACTTGGCTCTGAAATGCACCCACATGAGGAACTGGTGTGAGCTTCTGTAAAGATGAGCTGACATCATTAGCCACGTAACCCTAGCTCCTTTGGAAACCAAAGCAAATCCATCAACGTTTAATCATTTGAAAAACATCGACTAACGTGACCCGATGTTCTCAAAACTGTCCAGCCAAGAACATGGCCCTGACCAAGGCGCGCCTGGTGCGTGCTGGAAAGCTGACAGCTGCGCTGGGGGACGAGCAGGTTCGGTGGGAAGAAAGCATTGAGAGATTCCAGGATGAGATCGAGAACATCGTCGGCAATGTGTTCATAGCAGCAGCCTGCGTGGCTTATTACGGGGCTTTCACAGCCCAGTATAGGCAACTGGTGAGTAAGACTGCCGCATACAGCATGGTAGGAAGCTGGTGGAACTGGGGTGGGGGTGGGGGGCTCATTTTCCCAGGTTTAGATGGAAGTTCTGGACTTTGGCACTTCACCAGGGCAGCAATCTTTATTATATTTACACACACACACACACACACACACACACACACACACACACACCTTCACCTCTCCTATTGACTGGTGACCACTTACATCTAGGCTTCCAGTAACATATTTCTCCCTTTCTTCCTTCTACATTGTAAAGCTAGCCGTCACTCAACACAATAACCTGGGGGAACAAGAGGGATAGAGTGAGGTCCCCGCCTTTATGTCAGAAATGGCATCTAAAGTCAGCAGAGAGGCAGATTCATGAAGAGACAGGACAAGCACAGACAGCTTGAGGGAGGAGATGAAAAGGAACAAGACACTGGATGAATCTGTGTTTTCTGGGGCTTTTGTCTTTAATGTGTACACACACACACACACACACACACACACACACACACACACACACATAATTTATCAGAACATGAATATTCTGTCTACCTGCACTTTACAAAGAACTAAATGACCAGGAAGAATTGCATAGTCATTTTCTTTTATGAAATAACTTCCTAAAAATGTTCACCTCCATGAGCAGTGGAACCTGGTCTAAGAGTCACTGAGACTCGGGAAGTACTCAGGGGTCCTCTGATTCAGTGTGAATGGTCTTTTGTTGGGGAGGAGGGGAAGACAGTTCTGTATCATGAAGTAGTACTTACAGCCATCGTAAGAAGCCCATTTTTCTTCTCATGAGGAAACTGAAATCCACACAGGAGCTAACCTGCCTGAAGTCATAGCTAAAGACACCATTCTGGCATTAGACCCTTGGTTTTTAGTCCCCTTCCTTCTTCCTTGTCCACTGTGGAGATCAGTAGGTGACAGCTCTCCCAGCAGCAACTGGCTTCCTGCTGCTCTCATCATGCATTGAATGTTCCTCCTTATACAGCTTATAGAGTGCTGGATTGAATCTTGCCTGGCCCTGGATATCCCGATTGACCCCGCCTTCAGTCTCATTAACATTCTCGGAGATCCCTATGAGATCAGGCAGTGGAACGCAGACGGACTGCCCAGAGACTTGATATCAACTGAAAATGGCATTTTGGTTACTCAGGGGAGAAGGTGGCCTTTGATGATTGATCCCCAAGATCAGGTGTGTAACAAACACTTGTGACAGAGTGGCCCTCTGCTGAATATTTACCTGTCTGTGATAACATGTAGGAGAGAATTTTAACAGACTTGAAAGGCCATGAACATTTAGACCTAGGGAGTTGAGAAACCTTCTACCCTGAGTCCCTCGCCTTACGGAAGTGGTCAGTTTTGTGAAAAGTCAAGAGGGACCTGCACAAGAGCTCTCCATTCTTCATTTTGACTGGTTTTGTTTAAAAGGCTGGCCATTAGTTTTTCATTTTCTATTGGGGAGCATATATATTGACAGAAATTTGTGATCATGAATCCTTTGACCCTAAAAAGCCTGAGGAGTCGGGGTGAAGTCAGAATAGATGGAATTGGGGACAAGCCTGCCTTCAATTTACAGACTCCTGCTGTCTGGCTTCCTAAATGCTATGTGGGGTCTAGAACAGGAAGCACCTGCCAAAGTCACAGAGCCTGAATGCCAGCAGCCTGGGCTTTCCTAGGTGGCGCTTTTCTTCCTCTGTTTTAAATTTGGACAAAAGAGGAATCTCAAACATTAGACTTTAAAATGTTTATACTAGGAAGAGGAATTTTTGTTTTGTTTGGAGGTTTTTTTTTGTCTCCAATTTAGTTGAACAATATCTCTAAATTTTATTCTAGAAACGTCCCCTTCCCCGACCTTTGTTTTACTCAGCAGCAAGGGCCTTCTGTGTGTTTTCTCTCACAGGCCAACCGCTGGATACGAAACAAGGAAAGTAAAAGTGGCCTAAAGATCATCAAGCTTACAGATACCAACTTCTTACGGACACTGGAAAACTCCATCCGCCTGGGCTTGCCTGTCTTACTGGAAGAGGTTCGATTTCTGCTTTACCCTCCCCTGTTAGTCCCTAGCTATCCGATGTCTGGAATGCTGTATACAGGCCAGTAGACCACACCTGCACATGGGAAGGACACCAGTCAAGTCCATTTGCAAGCTGGTCAAACCAGTCGCTACTCAAGCAGCGCATTCTCCGATGAGATGAGCTGGAATCTGTTGATTGAAGGAATTTTCGCTCCATTATTTTGTAGCTGAGTCTCTACTTCCCAACACTGCTCATTCCCAGGCCTCATTGCGGGCCTTAAAGGACGGAAAATTCAAAGCAATAATGACAGTAGGAATCTTTGTCGACATACATGCCACACACTAATGATGAACCAGTAGATGTAATCATTATTTCTACTTGGGCATAAGGTCAGATTAAATTGATGACTAATAAAAAGGACCAGTTTTTTGTTTTGTTTTGTTTTGTTTTTTTGAGACAAGTCTCATGTACACAGGCTGGTCTCAAACTTATTATATAGCAAAAACTTACCTTGAACTCTTGGTCCACTTGCCTCTACCTCCCGAATGCTGGAATTACAGACTGGGCCATCACAGCTTGTTTCTGGGATTTGGGGCACGATGGGCAAATACTCCACCAACTGAGCTACATCCCGGCCCCCGGAGGGATGGCTCACTGAGTTAAAATGTTCTACTGGGAGATGTATCACTCCAAGATTAATATTGTTTACATTGTTCACTCATTCCACACACCTCTGAGAACAAACTGCGAACAATATAGACAGAGTTCCTGTCTTCAACAGCAGATAGACTCGTTGGGGACAAAGATAGTAAACAAGGAAAAGAAGTGAGGGGGAGGAAGAGATCTCTCAAGACCTTTCAAAAGCTTTGAAAGAGCACATGGGGTACAGAGACAGCCAATGGGAGCGGGGGTACAGAGACAGCCAATGGGAGCGGGGGTACAGAGATCCCGCTCTACTTTCATCCTCTGGCTGGGATAAGACACTCTGACAGAAAGCAACTCGGGGAGGAAAGGATGTTTTTGACTTACACTTTGAGTCACAGTCCATCACTGAGGAAGGGCAGGGCAGGGACCATGAGAACGCTACTTTTGGGCTCCTTCACTGACTCAGTTAGTTTTGTTAATGCAGCCCAAAATCACCTTCCCATGGATGGCTGGACCCTCCAGCATCAATCAGTCATCATGACAGTGTCCCACAGACATGCCCACAGCCAATCTGATCTAGGCAATTCCTCAGCTGAGGCTGCCTCTCCTCAGATGACTCTAGGTAGTTAACAATAAAAACTAAGCAGCGCAGAGCCTAGTGTGGGTGAGATTTAAGCCGTCATTTCTGTCTGAGCTCAACCCAGCAAGAAGGTCTCCAGAGCAAGGGGACTCAGAAACCAAGAATATTGCCTGATGTGTTTATCCTTACCAATAAAAACTCAGGAGTCAGATATCAGGGTAAGAACCTGGGTGATCAGAGAAGCAGCAGAGAAGCATCCAGTGACCTCCTATCTCTGTCATTCCTCCATTCAAAAGGGCTAAGACCCTCTCTAAGCCCCACCCTACTACTTTCTGTCTTTCTATCTGTTCCTCAGTCCTCCAAAACCTCTATGATTAATGCTGGTCAGCTAGTAGCTAGCTCTACCCTCTGATTCAAAGCAAATTTCATTGTCAGAATGCAATCAGGATATCACACAACAATTGCCTAATGACCACACTTTGCTTCCCTAATTTGCCATTCCGTTTTTTTAAAGGAAGAAGGAATAAACAAAAGCATGGGCTGTGACCATTTCAATCCCTTGTAGAAGTATCTCTGATACAGCACAAAAGGTGCTCAGAAATGATATTGACCTGGGGTAATTTAGCGACAGCCCTTGCACGGTAACAAGGACCAATAATAATATGTCATCCCTAATATTTGTGGGAACCAAACAGTCAAAATTTGAACCAAACAGTCAAAATCTCAGTATCCTAACTTATTAATCCTCACTCCAACCTTACCAGACAGTTACTATTATTATCCCATTCTTCCAATGGAGAAACTGAGGCAGTAAGAGGTTGAACTATCTGAGCAGTCTTGACTGCTTAGAAAATCTAAAATGAGTTACAATACTCCCCATTGGAGCCACATAGAGTACCAGGGCCTCAGTGCAGCAAGCTTTGACCGACACAGAGAAGGTGCCAGAATGAATCTCAGGCCCTGCCTTGAACCCTGAAGTCATGTGACAGAGAGAAGTCTCTAGAAGATTTTGGCACAGTTGTATTAGCTTCAAGCTATGCTCTCTACCCTGTGGTTAGTTTGAGACACAAGGGGTCCCAGGAACTTTCCTCTCTCACAGCAGAGGACAAAAATCCCTTCCACAGTGTTGTCCCCTGTGAGAGAGTGCCCTTTATCCATAGCAGAGCACACTTGGGAGTCAGACTCCCGTTCAATGACAGGATGCTCCACCTGGCCCTTCCCTGCTCTCCAGGGCTTAATGTCATTACCATGGTGCTCATTCTTCGATCCTCTCTGTATTTGCTACAGCAGTTCTCTCAGACTTTGTCCCCACCTATTTAGGAGTGTGTAATCCATTCTGTCTATCTCAGTATTTTGTGTGGAGGCTGGGGAAGATGTGGTTCACGTGTCGTGCATGCATGTGGCGGCCAGAGATTGACCTTGGATGTCTTCCTCTATCAATCTATATCTTGATTTTTGAAACAGGGTCTCTCACTAAACCAAGACCTTACCAATTAAGTATACAATCTTAAATGATCTCAAGGCAGATTATTTACTTGGCTACAAGGTGCAGCAAAAGTTCAGTCTCTTTGAGATCAAGAGGAATTTTCAGAAAATTGTATCACCACATAGATCTACTTGTGTACAGACAGCTGAGGGGTGGATCACCCAGCAGTGATATCCCATCATGTTCCTCTCTTAGCTTATTTCTCATAGGGATGAGTAGCATGTGAGGTTATTCTAAATAAATGCATTCCCTTTGTGTGCTCTTATTCACTGATAAATACTCAGAAAACATGTACTGTTAGAAGTAAGGTAAGGATATTGGGAAAATACATGATCACCAGGAAAAGTACTTATTCAAAGTAAATCTTGAGGCCCTTAAATGTCAAGTTGGTGGCATCTATTTTCAACTCCTTGCTTTTTTCATGGTTTGTTTCCATTTTTAAGCTCAGAGAAGTCTTGGATCCAGCCCTGGAACCCATTCTTTTAAAACAAACTTTCATGAGTGGCGGAAGACTACTCATCCGCCTTGGAGATTCGGACATCGATTATGACAAGAGTTTCAGGTTTTATATGACAACCAAAATGCCGAATCCACACTACCTGCCTGAGGTATGTATGAGCTGCTTGCTAGTCTGGAACTTTTCACCCAGCTGAATTATGTGTGATGATTCTCCAAAGCTTGGTGGGCTCCCACGTACAGGGATCAGCTAACAACCTCTCCTGCTCCCCATCTTCTCCCTTTGCCACCCTCCTTACCTTTCATAGGACAGAAGTGCCCCACCCAGTCAGTCCCCAGAACAACGACCTG
Source organism: Peromyscus eremicus (assembly GCF_949786415.1). Taxonomy (NCBI): domain Eukaryota; kingdom Metazoa; phylum Chordata; class Mammalia; order Rodentia; family Cricetidae; genus Peromyscus; species Peromyscus eremicus. Next base: position 85,621,332 of record NC_081418.1, on the reverse strand, counting down.
TCTCATAGCATTGTGCAAATGCCAATGTCCTATACTCCCAAGTAAAATTGGAAAACTCTAGTGACTGGGTGAATTTAGAGAATCATTGGCCAGAGTTCCAGTAGCTGTTGTTAGACACGGCAGGAGGTATTATCTTTTTCCTTCCCCTTGCCATTGATTTATTCAAGTGAAGTCTGAATAATGTGATAGTATGATAATAGTTTCCCATAAAAATGTTATGATGAAATGAAAGAAGTAAAGCAGCTCGTTTTATTACAAATAAAGCTTCTTTTGAACAAAGACATTATGTGCAAGTCACCATCTATAACTGAGTGATTTTATTACCTCATTCAGTCCCCACAGACACCCCTATAAATTCCTTATAAGTATCAGAAGCAAAAGCTTGACAGATATGAAAGGCTTGACCAACATCATGCAACCACTGAAGGGTGCAGCTGAAATTCAAACCAAAGTTGTTGATTCTAAAAGGCTGCTGCTAACCCTTTCTGGCTCATCAATTCTTAAACTATCGTGTAGGATCCTGGGTATGGGGAAGAGGGGAAGAGCAAGGTTACCTCTCCTACTGGCAGAGAAAATCACAAGTTGAATTCTGAAATCATTGAATTTTCAAAGCCACTTTATGCTTGGTGTATGTGGGTAGTCATGTGCGTGATCAGACTTGAGACTTCTGCATCTTCCCAGATAACAGGGAATCCTAATCCCATAAAGAAAGCCCATCTTGTTATACCAGCTGACTTAGGCACTCAAGTCCACCATGCTTGTCTTCCAGGTGTGCATTAAAGTCACCATCATCAATTTCACTGTAACTAAATCAGGTCTGGAGGATCAGTTGCTAAGGTAACCAGGAGAGAGTATGTGTGGGAAGCTGGGTTATGGTCATGGGTTTCACAATGTTTTATTTAGAAGGGTGTTTTGAGATTTATTTTTTTATATTTAATCATTTGCATGCATGTTTGTCTCTGTGTATCTGCACTTGAGTGCAGGTGCGTTCAGAGGCCAGAAGATGGCATCAGATCCCACAGAGCTGGAGTTACAGAAGGTTATAAGCCACCCACTAAGGGTGCTGGGAACAAAACTCAGGTCTTCCGCAAGAGTAGTATGCACTCTTAACCACTGAGCCACCTTTCTAGACATTGTTTAGAAGTTTTGGCAAAGAAAAACAAACAATAGAATGAATCTCCAAAAAAGATATATCAGTCCTCAAATTCACCACTAAACAGAGGGTCTTTTAAATGTGATCAAATGTAAGCACTACCTGTAATATTATTTTAGATTGCTAAATATCATTGAACTTACTCCATGTCTATGTACATATAAGCATGCATCTAAAATTTTTATTATTTTAGTTTATGTTTATCATGTTATATATTTATACCGTGTATACAGTGTTTTACTATTTTATCACATTAGTTACGATGGATGCATGTGTTGTGTGCACCCTTACACCGCCACTCAAAGGACAACCACAGGAACTGGTGCGCTCTGTCCACTACATGGGTCCCAGGGATTGAACTCAAGTCTCCAGGCTCAGCAGCAGGCACCTTTAACTGCTGAGTCATCACAGTGGCCCATCCAGAGGAAGGGCTTTAGAAGAATGCCTCTCAAACCACGTTTACCTCTAAGGAGGGCATCAGATGTGGAGATGGAGCTGACAAAACAGAACTGAAATCTTTTCATCTTTTGCTCTGTTATAAGAATAAATTCATATAGTATTTATATAAAAGAATTGCTTCTTTGAGGTGGTAGTGTTTCATAATATCCCGTGTCCACATTTTTTTTTAACTCCTGTCTAAAATGTTCGGCTTCCTCTGTTCGGCTTGGCATAGATGAGTGTTAGTGAATGAAATTGAATGATCAGGGGGCTGAAGAGATGGCTCAGTGATTAAGAGCACTGGCTGCTCTTCCAGAGGACCTGGGTTTAATTCCTAGCACCTACATGGCAGCTCACAACTGTTTGTAACTCCAGGGTTCTGACACCTTCACACCAATATACATAAAATAAATTTTTTAAAAAAAGAAATTGAGTGATCAGAGTGGCAAAGTGGTTCCCTCCAGATGAGCAGATGCTGTGAGAACTGTGGTGGAAAAAATAATCAGAAGTGACATTCCAGGCTGGGGAGACAGCTCAGTCCACAGAGTGCTTGATGGACAAGCATAGGGACCTCAGTTCAGTTTTTTTATATTTATTTATTTGTTATTTAGTCAGGAGTATCACATGCACTGGACCATAGAGCACATGGAGAAGACAGAGAACCACCTGTCAACATTAGTAATCTCTTCTCCTTATGTGGGTTCCAGGAATTGAGCTCAGGTCATCAGCCTTGGTACCAAGAGCCTTTACCTGCTAAGCTATCTCTGAGGCCCCTGGGACTTCAGTTCAGATCCCAGAACTCACATAAAAAGCAAGGTGTGGTGGCCCATGCTTGTTATCCCAGCACTGGGAAGGTAGAAATAGGCAGATGCCTGGAGGTCTTCAGTCAGCCAGCCTAGCCTATGGTGAGCTCCAGGCCAATGAGGCCAGTCTCAAAATAAGTTAGGTAGCATTCCTGAGGAAAACCACCAGAGGTCAACATCTGGCCTCCATCTGCACACACACACACACACACACACACACAACAAATACATATAAAACTAAATAAATGATTGGCATGCAGTTCTCTGAAGAGCCATCATACCAACCCAGCAACCAGGGATATTGTGCTTTCAGATTCAGCTACATAGCACTCCCAATGCCCAGTTACAGAATACTCAGAAAAAAAGTTATATACAGGAAAGCAGTGACTTAGGGGAGCTGACCAAGTTGTAATCCAGCTCTTCCAACTTCGGTTCTAGCGATGTGGTGCGGCTTGAAAAACCTGAGTTGGAGGAACAGCGAATCAAGCTCATTGTGAGGATCAACAGTGATAAAAACCAGCTGAAATCTATCGAAGACAAAATCCTGAAACTGCTCTTTACATCTGAGGGGAACATTCTGGATAATGAAGAACTCATTGATACACTCCAGGACTCAAAGGCAAGTGACAGTCTTAGCGTTCACAGAGTGTGTGCATCCATCCACAACAGTATAGGCCTGTCCCAGCATTCAAGAGGCAGAGGCAGGAGCATCAAAAATTGAATGCCAACCTGGACTATGATGAATTACAGAGTAGTCTGGGTTATGTAAGGACACTCAGTCTCAAAACAAGAAATGTGTGGATTCAAAAGTCATAGTTTAGGGGCCTGGTTTGGCTCCCTTGTGGCTCAAATACCTGCTGTTCCAAAAGACCCAGTCTTCCAAGGACCCAGGTTTGAATTGCAGCACCCATATGGTGACTAACAACCATCTGTCACTCCTGTTCCAGGGGATCCAGCGCCTTCTTCTGGCATCGGCCAGCACTGCACACAGGTGCACAGACACACATGCAGGCAAAACACCCATATACATAAAATACAAATAAAATAAAAGTTTGAATAAGTCATAGCTTCATCATCTGAGGGTCCTACATGGTCTTCGAGGCAAGAGTAGACCATCTGTAAGTTGCTAGGGACACATAGAGTATTTCTAGCAAAACTTTCAATCGCCATAGATGGAAAAACAAGATACTTCATGACAAAACCAGATTTAAACAATATCTATCCACAAATCCAGCCCTATAGAAAGTACTAGAAGGAAAACTTGGGCATATACCCAAAGGAAGCTTGGGCGTATACCCAAAGGATGATCAATCATACCACAAGGACACTTGCTCAACTATATTCATAGCAGTGTTATTCATAATAGCCAGAACCTGGAAACAACCTAGATTCCCCTCAACCAAAGAATGGATAAAGAAAATGTGGTACGTTTACACAATGAAGTATTTCTCAGCTGTTAAAAAAAAAAAAATGACAACATGAAATTTGCAGGCAAATGGATGGAACTAGAAAATATCATCCTGAGTGAGGTAACCCAGATCCAGAAAGACAAACATGGTATGTACTCACTCATAAGTGGATACTAGATGTAAAGCAAAGAATAACCAAACTACAATCCACAGCCCCAGAGAAGCTAGATAACAAAGAGGACTCTAATAAAGACACACATGGAGGGCCCCGGGAAGGGGAAATAGTGAAGATCTCCTGGATAAACTGGGGGAGAGAGAGGTGGAGAGGAGAGGATAAGGGGATGAGAACATGAGGGATCGAACTGGGGGCCCGACCAAGAGGGAGAGCAATGAAAGAGATATCTTGAAATGAAAGAGGGCACCATTTGGGAGTTAGGGAGAAACCTGGTGCCAGGGAAATTCCCAGGAATCCAAAAGGATGACCCCAGCTAAAACTCCTAGCAATAGTGGAGAGGGCTCCTGAACTGGCCTTCCCCTGTAATCAGAATGGTGACTACTCTAATTGTCAACAGAGAGCTTTCATCGAGTAACTGATGGAGGCAGATGCAGAGATCCACAACCAAACACTGGGCTGAGCTCCAGGAGTCCAGCTGTTGAGAGGGAGGAGGGAATGTATGAGTGGAGAAGGGTAGGGAGTAGGAGGTGGTGGTCAATATCATGACAGGGAAACCCACAGAGACAGCTGACCTGAGCTCATGGGAGCCTGCAGGGGTCCAACCTGGGCCCTCTGCATGTGAATAACAGTTATATAGCTTAGTCTGTTTGTGGGGCCCCTAGCAGTGGGATCAGGACCTGTGCCTGGCAGGTGAGCTGGCTTTTTGAAACCTATTCCCCATGCAGGGATGCCTCACCTAGCCTTGATGCAGGGGGAGGAGCTTGGTCCTGCCTCAATGTGATATGGCATGTGTTATTGGCTCCCATGGGAGGCCTGCCCCTTTCTGAACGGAGGAGGAGTGGATGGGAAAAGGAGATAGATGGGCAGTGGGGAGAGGGAACAGGAAGAGAGGAGGGAAGGAAACCTGGGGTTGGTATGGTAAATGAATGAAAGATTTTAATTTAAAAAAAAAAAAAAGAACCTACTGGCCTCACTACCAGTCCAGTGGTTGCCTATAACATTCCTGGAACTGAGTCTCTGCAGGTCAAGAACTCTACCCTGAGCTCCATCCTAGCCCTCCTCGTGACTTGTGAAACTGTCCACTGTCTTTCTTAGTCTCCTAACTGCAAAGAGCCAGGGTCAGCTCAGTCATAAGAATGTCACTGCCTCCAGAGCCTCTTCCAATGCACCTTTACATTAATACCCCCCTTATTATAACCACTAACTCACTCCATCCTTATTTTTTTTTTTATTTTTCTCCAGACAGGGTTTCTCTGTGTAGCCTTGGCTGTCCCTGGAGCTCGCTCTGTAGACAAGGCTGACCTCGAACTCAGAGCTCTGCCTGCCTCTGCCTCCTGAATGTTGGAATTACCACCACGGCCTGACTTTATCCTTATTTCTTTCCTAGACTGGACTGGATGCGTTCTCAAATCCTCACTATTTTTCAGAAGCAGATCGCTAAGAACTTGTTGCGTGTTTATTCAGATCACTTCAGGCGCCATCAAAACCAGGCTGAAGGAGGCAGAGTCCACAGAGCTGATGATCAACGTGGCGCGAGAGAAGTACCGCCCAGTGGCCACCCAGGGCTCCGTGATGTACTTCGTCATCGCCAGCCTCTCCGAAATCGATCCCATGTATCAGTATTCGCTGAAGTATTTTAAACAGGTGACGGCCTTGTTGGTGTGCCTTCCCTTTGAAGCTGGGTTATTTCATACCTTTGCCAAGCCATGTTTCAAGTTTAGGGGTGAAATCCTCCAGGATTTGGGGTGCAGACACAGAGTTCAAGAGTGGTCCCATCCACCAGATCACCTAAGGAGTCCAGTGCCCAATGTGTGCAGAGTGCTATAGAGGAAGAGGAGGGTAGAGCTTGGCAAGGCCAATTTTCTCTCTCTCTCAACTAACTAGCTTGCTTGCTTTCCCTCTGATCTGCTGCCTTTTGTGGTAAGAAGCACTTTAGGGCCGTGGTTCTCAGCCTGTGGGTCACGACCTCTCTGGAGGATCAACAACCCTTTCAGAGGGGTCCCCTAAGACCGTCAGAAAACACAGATATTTGCATTACAATTCATAATAGTAGCAAAATTACAGTTATGAGGTAGCAACGTCAATTTTATGATTTGGGGTCACCACAGCATGGGGAATTGTATTAAAGGGTCTCAGCATTAGGAGGGTTGAGAACCACTGCTCTAGGGGTTAGGGAGATAGAGCAATGGTTAAAATGCTTTTTGCTCAAGAATGAAGTCTAGAGCAAATGCCAGGTGGACAGGGCACCTGCCTGTAATTCCAGCCTCAGAAGGCAGAGACAGGGGATCCCCAGAGCAAGCTGATTAGCAACATTAGCCATATCAATGAGTGCTGGGTTTGATTGAGAAACCCTGCCTTCAATTAATACCACAGAATATGCCACACTAAGACAGTACCTTGATTGTTTGGGAGCCTGCCATGGGAATGACCCTCCTTGAAGTCATCTGAGAATGACTAACTACCTTTTTGTGTGTTGTGTTTATAATGTTGTCTCTGTGGTCCTTGTTCTTCACCTTAATGGGCATAATGGTCCCATTATCTACTGTGTATGGTGTAACCACATAACTAATTGTGTGGTGGGGGGTGGGGCTATGGATCCAGGTGCTAGTAAAGATGGCCCCAGGGAAAGTGTAGAGGGTGGAACCCAAGTTGTTACAAGAAAGTATGATTGGAGCTTCAGGTCAAGAAAGATGATGTCAGTACATGATTCTCTCGTGGGCAACACTGTAAATACTGTAGACTTGGCACATGATTGGGTAACCTTCAAGCTGATTGGCCCAATGGGGCACTTTTCCCCCCAAACCTTGTTTTTTATGCTTTAAAAGAGCTTGCTGTTTTTTGTTTTTTATTTTTTTTACTTTGATGCCCTTTTTTTTTAATTTTTATTTTGCAATACAATTCAGTTCTACATATCAGCCACAGATTCCCTTGTTCTCCCCCCTCCCGCCCCCCTCACCTTCCCCCCAGCCCACCCCCCATTCCCATCTCCTCCAGGACAAAGCCTTCCCTGCAGACTGAGATCAACCTGGTAGACTCAGTCCAGGTAGGTCCAGTCCCCTCCTCCCAGGCCGAGCCAAGCGACCCTGCATAGGCCCCAGGTTTGAGCTTGCTGTTTTTAAATAAAGGAGTCCATGACTGACTTGGCTCCCGGCTGCATCTAATTGTCTCCCAGGAAAAGGGAGGCTGGGGAATGGGAGAGCGGTGCACTTACCTTTCCTCAGTTCTAGGTGGTCCCTTCTCGGGAGACCTAAGTTCCCCATGGGGCAGGACCCCACAACTAATAATGTAAGAATGATTTTTCTGGACTACACTTTAATCAAAGCTATCCACAGTGGTAAAATGACTTCCTTCAAAACTCTTCATGCTTTTTAGTACAACTGGCTTTTCCACTTTTAGTATTTTTTTTATTCTGTTTGGACAATCAGCTTGAATTTTATTTTTATTATACAATTATTCTGATAACAATTAGAAAAATCTGTAAAGCTTTTTTCTTATTCAAGGAGTAAGTTAAAAACTTTTCTGACTAAAAGTACTTCAGATTGAAGCTATTGTTTCCTGAAGATCTATGTGCAATTGACAATAAACACAAATTCAAACAAACGAGAGAGAGAGAGAGAGAGAGAGAGAGAGAGAGAGAGAGAGAGAGAGAGAGAGAGAGACCCTGCCTTAATAAGTAAGATGGAAGAGTGTAAGAGTGTTTGGGGATGATTCCCAACCTCAACCTCAGGTCTCCACATGCACGTTCACATATGTGCATGTGTTCACACACACACGAAGCATGCATAAGTACACTCGTGCATAAACATCTCACACACACATACACAAACACACCACACATGAGAGGATGAAAAATAATCTCTTTGTACTTTGTGCTGGCTCTTCCGACTTCGCAGTGGGCTAGTAGGGTGGCACCACCTTAGCGAAGCCGGCTCCTGCGTCTCCCCCACCTCTCCCCAGAATGCACCGCGCCGCACCTCCTTTGCTGCTACCTGGGATTCCTTGGCTCCTTTTCTGCTTCACGAGCAAATTGTGAGACTGTGCTGTTTTATTTCGGTCTCTCTTGCCTCACATCCGCACCTGACCCCCACCTGCTCTCTCCTGAGGAAGACTGACTGGATGCCTCGCTGTCCTCAATGCCGCTCTCAGTATCTACCCCAATGCATTCCGAGTCCTGGAGCTTCAGCAAGCTCTGCTGGGTTCACTGAAGACTTCAGGGGAACAGAGAGCTCACCCCACAAGTACCTCGCTAGCCCAATCTTCCACCTCCCTGCTCCTCCTGTCCTGACTATGTTGTGTCTCTTATCTGTTAACTAAATAGTTAGAAGGTGGGGGAAAATGTTACTAATTTTAGCTAAAAACAATAAAAATAGTATGGGGGTGAATATGCTCAGTATCCAGTTTATATACATACAAAAGCTTGTAGAGAAAAAGGCAAAAAAAGTCAGAAAATAAATACTATGCATACATGTCATGGGATTCATATAGATAGTGTAAAGTTTACTAGAGAGGAGCATCTTACCATATCCACATCCTCACAGTTATCCATAGTTTTTGCCTTTATAGCAAAAGCAACTAAAAACTACTCATTTAAGCAGGAATCCCATAGAAGAGCACAATTTTGTTATTTGCAGGCTTCTGGTTATATTAGATACTTGGTCATCTTACCTCTCTTGTACCCTGTGTTCTCCAATCTACCTCTTCCCACTTTCTCCCCCATCCTCTACCAGCTCACAGCATATATGGTCCCCTTTTCTATGGGGATTAATTTAGCGTCCTCCACTTCTCTAATCCTCCACACTCATGCCCGTGACAGTACAACAAAGACCTCCTCCTTCTATGTGGCTCAGAGTAGACGACAAAGGTGCCTGATTCCTTGGACACACCAGCCAAACTGACTCCTTCTCGTTACCTAGACTCACTGATTCATTGTGCCGAGAGCACTCTCTCTACTGTCTAGAGCACCCTGACTTCTAGACAAAATGCCACCTTCTCCAGAAAGGCCTGCCACACACCTCTGCAAGCTGACCAGATTGCACGCCTGTAAGGTCTTCCTCACGTGGCTGGGTTATTGACCACTCTAAGAAGTGGGTCTGGTATCTCAAGAAAATAACCACACTGTGGTGATATTTTATTTGTGCTGAAATGTGGTGATATTTTATCTGTGCTTTAATAAATAAAGTTTGCCTGGAGATCAGAGGAAATAGCAAGCCATTTTAAGTAAACAAAGAAGTCAGGCAGTGGTAGCACATGCCCTTAATCCTATCATTTAGCAGGCAGGATCTCTGTGTGGTCAAGGACACACTAGGGAACAGAGTCAAGTGTGGTGACTCATGCCTTTAATCCCAGTACCAACCATAGAGACCTGGAGGTCTGTACAGACAGACAGAAAGTGACAGAGCTGTGTAGGAAGAGGAAGCGAGGTAGCTGGGCTAAGAGAGCCAATGAGAGGGCAGAACAGCAAGGCATATAAGCCTAGGTAGACAGGAAGTAGCGTATTTTGGTAAGGTTAGCTGTGGCTTTCCCTGTTTCCCTGACCCTTCTCTGAGGCTTTCACCCCTATATTTGGCTCCGTGTTTTTTATTTAATAAGACCATTCAGAAATTCGTCTACACCACACAGTCCGAAAGGTTAACTTCTTCAGAACAGTGCAGAGCTGTGCCCACTCGAGCAGGCCAGCACACCTGGCCGGAGTCCTTCGGGTTTTCTTTCCTAACTCACAGGGGTCCTTGCCCCACTCCAAGTGGCCAATTTGGAGCAGAAAGTACAACCTTGAGCACGCAGTTTGATTTCCAGAAGGGCTGGCCCTGGAGGATTTTAAATTTCTTCTAAGCAGCTTCTTTACAGTGTTTTTTAATGGAGTTTTGTTTTATTTAACTCTTTAGGGAAAAAGAAAAAAAAGTACATTTTATTTACAGTTCCCCTTCGTTTGATTTTCTTCAAATTTAATTAACATTGTCTAGCTTTCCTGGTTTATGGTATTCATCAGGAATATATGGTAAGATGTGGGGAGTCTCTTACTGTTGTTTCAATTAGTAGTTGGACTCACCCTCATATGCATATCAACCAACTAATGGGACCCAACTATACTCATGGTCACTGGCCACTCCAAGGCCTTGGCCATCTTGCTACAAGAAAATGAGGTGGGTGCCAAGAAGGCATCTCCCTGAAGCAAAGGTACAAAGAACCCAGGTGGGATTCCTGGTCCATCCCTGAGAGGCACGCACTGCACTCAGGCTGAGGTCTAGCAAGTTGCTCAGGATAGTCCAGACTTGAGGGGAAAGTGTGCAGCCCTGACTCCCGACGGGAGGGGTAGCCAACAATCCCAGCAGTTGTTTCTTTATCCTGATAAGCCTTGTGTGCCACTTACCCCACCTTGCCTCAGGTGGAGGGTGTCTCTCTCCAGCTGCAGTCTGACCTCCCAGAAGGCCATGCTAAAGCTCTCCCAGACCTCTGGCCTCCACACTGCCCACTGTCATGAGTCTCTTTGAGTGAGCAGACTGCTCCCGTTCATCCCTAGCAGTCAAACAATTCCCGTGAAAATGGAAACACCTGGACAAACATGACGTGGAAATGAGCCAGATTTTCCTCTAGTGGCCTTAATGGTGCGGAACACAAACCTCACCAAGTTGAGATGCATTCGAGATTTTTCCACGGTGTTCGCCTCCCACATTGTTCACTGAACGTCAAAATGGGGGGAGAGAGGAGAAGCGTCTCTGCTTCACAGAGAGTGAGTCCAATCTTCTTTCTCCTGCAGTTGTTCAACACGACAATCGAAACTTCTGAGAAGACGGATGACCTGCAGTACCGCCTGAGCATCCTCCTGCAGCAGACCCTCCTCACCGCGTACACCAACGTCTCGCGAGGGCTGTTCGAACAGCACAAGCTCATCTACAGCTTCATGCTCTGCGTGGAGATCATGCGGCAGCAAGGGCAGCTGACAGAGGCCGAGTGGAATTTCTTCCTCCGAGGTTCCGCAGGGATGGAGAAGGTACCTGAGAGGCTGACAGTCTCCCACCCGGTAGCTCACATGTCACTTTTCTTACTGTTGTGACCAGAAAGTGGCAAAATTCCCCGACAAGAAGCCGCTTGAGGAAGGGAGTGTTGGCCTGAGCTCGGCAGAGGGCACCGCGGTCACGCTGTGCCCACAGTCGGGAAGGAGAGCGAGGACCAGACGTGGGGCCAGGAGAAAGGTTGAGAGCAACATGTGGGAACAGATGATAACACCTGTTTGATTTGGAGTGCTATCTTGGGGTGTCGGTTAAGTAAATTCTTCCCTCATAAAACTCCGCTAAAGATTTCCATTTAAAAAAAAATAGTATTTCTCATTCTTTCCCAAATCATGTTTTCTGTGCTGTTCAATAGATACAGCACAAAGTCCTTCCTTGTTAAACAACAGGGTCAGAGGTCAGACACATGCAACAGATAAGCTGCTGGCAGGCTACAAACCACAAACTACAGAAATGGAAGACCACCCCCAAAAAAAAGTACATCCAGGCAATAAAGACCTCAAGAGCCACCTCCAGTTACCCACTTCCTCCAGCAAGACTCTGCCTCCTAAAGCCTCCACAACCTTACCCAAAGTGCCATCAGCTGGAGACGAACTGTTCAAACGCAGGATCCGGGGAGGAGCCTGTCACAGTCATACCGCAGCACGCAGTCCCCTGCCTGACAGTGCTCCCCAGTCAGGAGGCCCGGTTACAGCTCAGCCAGCTGCGCCTCCAGCTGCCTGGAGAATTTGGTTAACGTTTTGCCTCCTGTGCAGCTGTGTCCTCGACTCCGAAAGCAGGAGTAACCAGTGAGCTAGAAAATTAGTTCTCCGGGAAACTGGAGAGATGGCTCAGTGGTCAGAAGGACGTGCTACTACTCCAGAGGACTAAGTCGAGCTCCCAGCACTCACATTTGAGAGCTTACAACTACCTATCACTCCTACTCCAAGGGATCGAACCTCCTCTTCTGGACTTCATGGGTACCTGCACACACGTGCACACACACACACAAACACGTAATTTTAAAAAAGCAATCTTTTAAAAAAAATATTAACCATCTTACAAATGTGAAGGGTTTTCTCACACAGAGGCTCAGAGAAATGAAAGAATTTTCCAGAACACGTTAATGCGTGAGAGGGACTGATTCAAACATATGTCTAAGTCTCCAAAGCCATGTCTCTTCCATTGCTTGTGGTGTTCCTCATGAGTAGGGCATATTTTCAAAAGAGGTTGAAAATCCATCAAGTTCAAAGCTTTAAAAACACTCAGAAATCAAAATATCAATTAATCAGTTAATGACCGGACTCAGTGACGCACTCTTTTAATCCCAGAATGTAGAGGGTGGGTGCAGAGGCTGGTGGATCTCTGAGTTCAAGGCCAACCTGATCTACATAACAAGTTCCAGGCTAGCCAGAGCTACATAGTAAAACCCTGTCAAAAATGAACAAAAACCACACAGAAATCCCCATTAGAAATTTCTCAAAAGTTTTTAAAATTAAAATTTTCCTTCTCTCACTAAAAAAAAAAAAAAAAGTGAAATGAAAGTTCGTGAAAGGAACAACGAGATGCCTCCTGGGTTAAAGGGGCTTGCTGCCAAGCCTGATGACCTGAGTTCAGTCCCCAAGACCCACATGGTAGAAAGAAAGGAATGACCCCCACAAATTTTCTTCTTCCCCCACATGTGCCTTAAGGCATGTGTGCACCCACATGCATGCACACACAATAAATAAAAAAGTGCAACTTTAAAAGTTTTAAATATGTTTGGAGATATATTTTATACTGTTACCTAGTCAGCTATGTATTTTAACTCTAATAATTTCCATTTTTATCTTGTGTCGTGTGGGTTTCGCTACCTTACAAGGCACGTTAGATTTTCTGGAATGATATAATGCCCGTGTGTGAAACATGGTGAGAAAATTTGCACTGATCAAATTCAGTTTTTCTTAGGACTGGATGGAAGGGGGTGTAGGGGAAATAGCAAGGGGTCCAGGCATACCTCGTTTTCTAGCACTTGGCTTCTGGGCGCTGCAGCCATGTTTTTTACCTCCAGATCATCTACAGGCCATTGTCCAATAGCAGGAGCTTAGTGCGTGGCTCTGGGTTACACACTGGTCATTCTCTCAGTATTCCGAGTTCTCAGTGTTATTATATCTGAGCTCAGAGATCTGCCATGCCTACTGTTGTCATGGTTTTGGGGTACCACAAACTGCACTCAATGAAGCAGTGACCTTAAATGTGTGTGTTCTTACTGTTAAACCAACCAACTACCCCACCTCTTCTCTTTTCTTGGGACTTCCTATTCCCTGAGGTACAAGAATTGAAACTAGGCCAATTACCAGCAAAGGGGAGCTGGAGGAATTGGGAGAAGATGCTGTGGGAGGGGACAATTTAGAAAAAAAAGGAAAATGGCACCTATGTATAAAAATCCCATAATGAAACCCTTTACTTTGTGCCTTAACTTAAAATTGTAATAACGAATAAATAAAAAAGAAATTGGAAACTGGAGAGATGACTCCATTGTCAAGAGCATGGGCTGCTCCTGCTGAGGATCCAGGTTCTGTTCCCAGTACCCACATGGTGGCTCACAACTGCCTGTAACTCCAGGTCCAGGGAATCCAGTGCCCTCTTCTGGCCTCCTTGGGCACCAGACATGCACATGGTGTACATGCATACATGCAGGCAAACACTCATACACATAAAATAAAAAGAAATTTAGCCAACTAGCGATTTGCAGCAACCTTTAGATGTTCAAGTGAGAGGAAGCATCACGAATTTCTCACTCGGAATCTAAAACCCAAAACAATGAAGGTTGGAAGAAGCCAGGCCTCCTGCACCAGGAATGAGCAGAGCTGTGACAGCACAAGGAAAGCTCCTGAAGACAATCATTTTCTGTTGCTGTTGTTGGGTAGGTCTTTGTTTGGTTTGGTTTTGGGGTTTTGTTTTGTTTTTGAGGCGGGGTCTCTGTATTATGTATCTCTGGCCATCCTGGAACTCACTATGTAGACCAAGCTGGCCTCAAACTCACAGAGATCTGTCCACCTCTGCCTCCTGAGTGCTGGGATTAAAGGTGTGCGCCACCACACCGGCCTTTTGAAGGGAATGAGAAGCATCACTCCAGTGAGCATAGGAATGACAAGGGAAGAAGACCGGTCCAGCCACCTCAGTCCAAAGCCCGACTTGACTCTCCAAGCCTGTGGAGGCAGAGGAAGGTAGAGAAGATGCAGAAGAAGAGTTTGATTGTTGTAAGGGCAAGGTGAGGCAGCAGGTGCTGTTACAGAGGCTGCAGAGAGCTATCTAGACTATGGAGCTAAGGACAGCTCTTGCAAAGCACCTAGGTTCAGTTCCCAGCATCCACATAACTGCTCACAACTGTCTAGCTCCAGTTCCAGGGCATATAACGCCCGCCCTCTTCTGGCCTCTGTGGGCACTGCACTCATGTGGTGCACATACATACATGCAGGCAAAACACTCTCCTTGCACATAGTACAAAATGATTTTTTAAATGTTTTAAGAATTGAAAAGAGTGAACGACAGTAAAAGTCCTCCACTGTGCTAGGTGGAGTATCAGAGCCTGGTGAGTAGCACATTTAGGGTTGGAAAGAGGCCTTGGCAGTTAAGAACACTTGCTGCTCCTGGAGAGGGCCCGAGTGTGTTTCTCTCTCTCTCTCTCTCTCTCTCTCTCTCTCTCTCTCTCTCTCTCTCTCTCTCTCTCACACACACACACACACACACACACACACACACACACACACACACACACACTTTAGGTGGCTCACAACTGCTGTAACTCTGGCTCCAGAGGGTCCAACACCACCTTCTGGCTTCTGCAGGCACTCATATGCATGGGTGCATACAAACACACAAATACACACATAAATAAAAATAAAAACAAACTTAACGAAAGAAAGAAGTAACATATCTGTATACAACATGGTCACTAAACGTCTCAAACCCACTGTTAAGATCTACAGCTCAAAAGAGAAAACAGATCCCACTCTGGTGGACAGTATTCATGGTCACTCAAGAGCTCTCATGAAGATGTATGAGGTGACTGTTGTCTCCATGTCTTCTGGGACAATATCCCCTCTATGACCCAATGGAGCAGGGGTAATTGATTTTCAAGTCCCACTACTTATAAAGCATATCTCATAAGGATATGATTCTTCTAGAGATCTGGGCAAAGTAAATTGAAAACCTTCTAGAAAGGGCTCAACATCTGGACACCATTACAAGTATTCGCAATTTAAAAGAGGGGTTAACAGGAATGCAGAGTAAGTTGACTTCAACTCTCATGGATGAATTTGAGGGATCCAGACTTCTGTACAGGAAGGAAGTATAGATGTAATTTTTAGAAATCCAGAGAACTGGAATTAGAAGTGTCTGGAGAGTTGGAGAGAGTGGCTGATTTGCTAGAATCTCATGATGAAAACCCAATTACTTCTTACAGACCAAAGGGTGTGAGTTCTTGAGACGGAAACTACTTCTGGTGAAGATGCTTTGAAGCCTTGGAAATAATAAGGGCTTTAAAATGTTACACAAGGGACTGGAGAGATGGCTCAATGGATAAGAACCTCTGAAGATTACTGTACACATGACACACTCACACACACACAAAAAAAAAAAAAAAAAAAACAATCAAAATCAATCTGTTTAAATAAAACGAAATCACACAAACTTACTTGAATGAGAAGGACTTGAGAAGACTGACTCCAATTTTGGAAGATGTTCTACTGTGAGTGAGATGCTGCAAGCAGCTTCTCAAGCTGCAGAGAAATCTGTTGTGAAAGAAAGAGGCAAGATTTGCACTGAATTTAAGAAACTGCCACAGCCACCACCCTGAGCAGTCAGCAGCCACCAACACCAGGACCCTCCACCAGTGACGACGTCACAACTCAGCAAAGACTCAGATGATCGTTAGCAATTTTTAGCAATGACATTTTGAGTTAAGGTATTTACGTTTTTAGGCACAACGCCACGTGTTGCATATGTAATAGATGACAATATAGTATAAAATAATTTCATGTGCCCTAGTAAACCAGAAACGTAATGTAAACCAGAAACGTAATGTAACATTTAATGGCATTATCCACCTTGCTGCAGTGATCAGGAATTGAAACTGAGATGTCTCCTGGAGTATGTTGATGTACAGTCTGATATTTAGGGGATTAAGTCTTCTAAAACAGTCAAGCAACAGTTACACTTATCTGTTAATACTCAAAAAATCATTGTGCTATATCAGCAGTTCTCATACTGTGGTTTGAGACCCCTTTAGGGATCTCACATCAGATATCCTGCATATCAGATATTTACATTATGATTTATAACAGTAACAAAATTACAGTTATGGAGTAGCAATGAAATAATTTTATAATCGGGGTCACCACAAGATGAGGAACTGTATTAAAGAGTCACAGCATTAGGAACGTTGAGAACCACTGGGTTATATGCTTTAAATGGTTGGATTGGATGATGTATCATTTGTGTGCAACAAACTGCTTGAAAACATAGTCAAGCATCTATTTAGGGAAATTTCATAGAACTAGTTTCAGCCTACAGCCATAGTTATCTCTCTCTTGCAAAACTCTTCAGCCTTATGTAAGTACTTCCTAGAATATTGCCAGGCATCCCAAAGGAGATTTCTAGGAATATCTGAAATAACTCCATATGTGCTCATCACAGCTAAGGGGTGTGTGTGTGAGTGTGTGTGTGTTCTTAAAGGCTTTTTTTAATTATATGCATGTTGGAGGACCACATGAGTGCTTGCTAAGTCCAGAAGAGGGTGTCAGATCCCCTGGAACCGAAGTTACAGGTGGTTGTGAGCCATCTAACATGGCTGCTGGAATCTGAACTCGGGTTCTCTGTGTAGCACAAATCTTAAAGAGTCTTATTAACAAAATCAAACCTGAGCCAGATATTGGGGTGAATGCTGGAAGATCAGAGAAGCAGAACAAGCCACAGCCACCTCACCTTGCCAATTCCTCAGCTGATTCTGTTTCCTCAGACTGGATGCCTCTCAGCTGAACTGTGCTGCTCAAAAGCCTGAAAGCTTTACCAGCTCTAGTTCCTGGTCCTCACACCTTATATACCTTTCTGCTTTCTGCCATCACTTCCTGGGATTAACGGCTCACTTCCTAGGATTAAAGTTGTGAGCCACCATGCCTGGCTGTTTCCAGTGTGGCTTTAAACTCACAGAGATCCGGATGGATCTCTGCCTCCCAAGTGATAGGAGTAAAGGCGTGTGTGCCACCATTTTCTGGCCTCTGTATCTAGTGGCTGTTCTGTTCTCTGGCCCCAGATAAGTTTCTTAGGGTGTACAATATTTTGGGGAACACAATATCACCACATCTCTGCAAGAGAAGCAAGTGTTCTTAACCTCTGAGCCATCTCTCCATCCCTGTAAGATTATCTTTTTACTGTCTTGGTGCTGGTATTACTCCACTGTTCAGCTTTCCTCACCTTCCAGGCTTTGGAGTATAGTTGTTCAGGGAAAAGAATACCATTAACCACAGAAGTATTTTGGAGTTGGGGCATGGATGTGGGATGATGCAGGAGAGCCTGAATGTGAGCATAACAGATTTGACTTTATTCCTTCACCACGTCAACTCTGCTCTCTGCAGCATCAACTGGGAAGTCTCAGCACCTGCCCTCATGTGAAGAGCAGCCCCCTGAGAACCAAGGTTGACACAGCACTGTGCCTTTTGCTTGCTTGCTGACTTCCTTGCTTTTTAAGACAATGTAGTCTGGGCTGGATTTGAACTCATGACCCTCCTGTCTCAGCCTCCAATAGGATTATGGGTGTGCACTACAATAGTAACATAGTTATCTTTACCACTGATGTCTATTTCTTCATATCTTACTATTTGTGTTAAGAAAATGTTTATGGGGGGGTATGTGAGGGTGTACACATGGGGGTGAACCCATGAACACATGGGTGGAAGCCAGCAAAGAGAGCTGAGTACCCTCCTCTATCACACTCTTCTTCCCTTGAGGCAGGCTTTCACTGGCCTAGTGCTCATTGGTTTTTTGCTTGCTGACAAGCTCCAACTCTCCTCCTGACTCTGAAAGATGTAAACAGACACCCCTGAAGTTTTCCACTGATGCTGAGGATATGAATACAAGTCCTCACTCTTGCCCAGCAACCCCCTACCCACAAGTGGTCTCCCAGCCCCAAGAATGGCTGCTTCTAACACACTGTTATAGCTTTTTTTCCGCTAGACAAAGTGGAAGTGCATGCTATGACAGTTGTTCTCTGTCTCCCTGTAGGAGCGCCCTCCTAAGCCTGAAGCTCCCTGGCTGCCACTTAACATGTGGTTCTCCTGCTGTGACTTAGAAGAAGCATTTCCAGTTTTTGAAGGACTTACGAAAAATATACTGTTACATCCCATTCATATACACTTAGGTAAGATGCTGTTGATGAGGGGGAGGCATATATAGGCTCCTGAGTCTTTAATTCATGCATTCACCCTTTCTCCAATATCTATACTTTTTGCAAAAAAAGAAAAAAAATCATAGGTTAATTTCTTTTACAGTATCTTGAATTGAATGCTTGGCTCATGAATTTTGAATATTTCATGCCTACTTTACAGTGTGTGTGTGTGTGTGTGTGTGTGTGTGTGTGTGTGTGTGTGTGTGTGCATGTGTTATAAGAGGATTATTCACCTATGCAAGTGGGCAGCTATGGAAGCCAAAAACTGGTGTCGGGTATCTTTCTTCTATCATTTCTCCACCTTTTATTTTTGTGTGACAGGGTCTCTCACTGAGCCTGAAGTTAACCATTTCCACTAGGCTGGTTGGCCAGAGATTCACCTGCCTCCACTGTCCATCACTAAAGTTACAGGCAAGAGCACCAATGTCTGGCTTTTCCATGGGTGCTGGGGATCTGAACTCGGGTCTTCATGCTTCACAGCAGGCTCTTTGCTCGCTGAGCCATCTCCCCAGCCCCTGCTTTATCCTGTTGAAGGCAGCCATAGATCTTTAAACTTTTTTAAGGGATGACGTGTATACTGAAAAGTCAGAAGTACAACTTGACATCATACACTTACACACTTACAAACCACCACCGCACTGAGAAATGGGGCAGTACCGCCGTCTCAGAATCCCTCCCGCCTCCTCACAGCACCTTCCCCCTTTGACCTGGGTAACAACAGCTCTGAACTGCAACGTTTTCTTCTCCATGTGTCTTCAGTTGTGCTCTTTCCATTCCAAAACTACTTTTTGTAATTCAAAAGCAATTCACATTTGGGGGCCTTATGGTACGGATCAAACTCAACTCTATAATGAAAAGTATCCTTGCGTTTTGCATGAGATTCTTTGTGTCCTTCTAGACATTTTGGTGGCTTGATGCATGCGCTGTCTATGGAAGATGTTCTATGCATCTCATTTATTGGAGGCAAGATTCTATATGTGATGCTCAGCTCAAGCTGACTCTGCCATTTATTTCACTGGAAGTTTTATACTCGTTCAGTCGGGTCCTGAGGGAAGCATGTTGAAGTGCCCCATGTGATGGGCAACTTCTGATTGGAGTTTTCCAGGTTTTTTTTTTTTTTAACTACATCTCATTGTGCTATTATACGCAAATGAAGTTATTTTCTCTGAAGAAAATTCTTCATTCTTATATAGTATTTCTCTTTACTCTGAATAATACATTTTTCCTTAAAATCTATTTTAAATTGTTTTTATTGGTGTGTACTGTCTATGTGTGGGTATGCCACATGTGTGGGCGTACTGAGGAGGCCAGAAGAGGGTATCTGATACCTTAGCCCTGAGGTTACAGACAGGTACGCACAGAACAAGGGTCCTCTGTTAGAGCAGACGGTGCTCTTAACTGCTGAGCCATATCTCCAGCCCTTAAAAATCTCTTTTGTAATGTAAGTTTCTCTTGGCAGCCTCCATCTCTGTATTTCTACACTCTGTTTCTAAGTCTTGGGCGTCATTGTTACTGTTCAGGTGTATCTTGGTGGGGTGTTGTTGTTATGAGGCCTATAAGACTCTCTCTTTATTAGCAGGCATGTTTTAGTCCATTATATTTATTTGAGATATTAATCTATTTCTGTTTTCCAAACTGGTGAGCATTTTTAGCTCCTAGAGGATATTTGGTAATGTCGGGAGATATTTTCTTTGCCACACTGGGGTGGTGCCGCAGGTGTCTGGTGAGAAGAGACCCAGAATGCTGCTGAGCACCCTATAGAACTCACCATGGAGAGGAACCACCTGGTCCAGAACGTCAGCATTACAGGGTCTGAGGAGGTGACCAACTTGGAGTTGCTGTTACTGTCTCATATTGTGGAGGGTTTCTTTTTCCCTTCTTGACTTCAAATGGGTTGTCCACAGATCATCTCAGTTTCTTCCCTGCTAACATGAAGTTATGCTTCTCTTCTTCTCAGTAATCTCTCGTACTTCTAACATTACTACTTATTTAGCTAAGCACACCCAGCAAGTGTGCTAGTGTGGAGTCTATGTGGACCAGAATTTCTGGGATCCTAATAGTTGACTTCCAAAAAAACTATCAAAAAATGCTATTCTATGATAGCTTCATGCTGTGGGATGGTCTGTATGTCAAATGTGTTGCTCTGATTGGTCAATATATAAAACACTGATTGGCCAGTAGCCAGGCAGGAAGTATAGGCGGGACTAACAGAGAGGAGAATTGAGAGAACAGGAAGGTGGAAGGAGACACTGCCAGCCACCACCATGACAAGCAGCATGTGAAGACGCCGGTAAGCCACCAGCCACATGGCAAGTTATGGATTTATAGAAATGGATTAATTTAAGATGTAAGAATTAGATAGCTAGAAGCCTGAGCCATTAGGCCAAACAGTTTAAATAATATAAGCGTCTGTGTGTTTATTTTATGAGTGGGCTGTCAGACTGCCGGGGCTTGGTGGGACCCGGAGAGAAAACTGTCCAGCTACAGCTTCAAATAAAAATTGAATTTGTATATAGTGCACCAGTTAATGAGCTAGATCGAGACTATAGCAGAGCCCCACATGAAATCTACTCATCAGAAAAGCCTGCTTACGGACATTTAGGGATGGACAGAAGACAGAGGACTAGCTGTGGCTAAGTGCAGACAGAGAGAGAAGGAAGGAGTTGGGCTGACAGGCATGGGAATTCTGGGAGCAACCCATTGCTTCTTGATAAACCGATAAGACGGTAAAGGATTACCCTGTCCACTGAACTAAAACTTTAGAAAATGGTTAAAGTTCCTATTTACACGATTTATGCTCTAAAAGTGAGATTTAGAGCTTCGCTGGTGATATTTAGCAAATAATCACATTGTCACTCTGAACTCAATCTTCATAATTGTCTTAACATATAGCCTTATATGGTTTTCAAGTACCACCGATTCTATTAGTTGAGAGTAACTACTTAGAATGTGCAGGGGGTGGAGAGATGGCTCAGTGCTCCAGTGCTTCCTGGTCTTCCAGGAGGCCTGGGTTCAGTTCCCAGAACCCACATCAGGCAGCTCAGAGCCACCCATAACCCCAGCTCCAGGGACCAGAAGCCCTCTACTGACCTCTTTGGGCACCTACACACATAGGCATACACTCACACACAGACACACACATAGGCATACACTCACACATAGACTCACACATAGGCATACACTCACACATAGACACACCCATAGGCATACACTCACACATAGACACACACATAGGCATACACTCACACATAGACTCATACATACACATAAATAAAAAAATTTAAAAACAGAATCGTGGTGGAGGATCTGGGAAGAGTTCTAGTGAGGAGTCAGAGATGATCCACATATATTTCACGCACATATGTTACCAAATAATAAACTGTTATATTAAAATATAAAATTAAAACAAATAAACCTTTAAAATAAAACTTACAACATGTAGCTATGCCAAAGCACTAGAAATGAGACAGTAAATGAGAACCTCGGGGTAGTCTTCTACGTACTTTGGGTTCAAACTGGATTGGATTGGCTCTGCGATGAGTTCTCCCCACTGCTGCTCAGCTGCTGCTCACAGTAATGCAACCACCATCACCTGATGAGCATCGCTGTGACATGAGCCCTGTGCGAGCACACCCTGTAATCACCTCCATTCCCTATAGGAGTCAGAAGTTCTGCGTAGGTGGACACTGCCCCAGGACCACTACCATAGGTGTCACTCAATTTCCAAGTGTTGCTGGCTCTTTGCTACTCATAGGCCCTCAGAAGATATGCCCAGCAATCCAACTCCAGGGGGTTTGATGCCCTCTTCTGGTCTCTGTGGACTCCTCTACATATGTACACAGATACCCACACGCAAATAAAATATAAAAATAATCTTTTTTAAAAAGCTAACTAGCATCCTAACCCTCACGCAAGAGGCAGGCTCATTTCTTGGAAATATTGCATAGCTGGAGTGGTGTGGGAAGAATGATGTACTCGGTGTACTGGGGCATGTGCTTGTATATATGTCGATGTCTTCATCTATTAGTTATCTCAATCAAATTACATATACCAGAGTCAATATTTCTCTTGTGGAAGGCTAACAGCTGTATGCCATTTTTTTAATTTTCTTTTTAGATGTATTGATTTTTATGTTTATTGATGTTCTACTTGCCTGTATGTCTGTGCACCACATGCATGTGTGGTGCCCACAGAGGTCAGAAGAGGGCACTGGATCCCCTGGAACTGGAGTTATGAGTAGTTGTGAGCCACCATGCAGGAGCTAGGATTTGAACTTGAGTCCTCTGAAAGAGCAGCCAATGCTCCTAACCTCTGAGCCACCTCTCCAGCCCCTATATGCTATTTCTTAACACTATTGTATTTTCTGCTTTTCCTACTACCTCCAACAGGTGCTGCTTGAAATATTCCACGTTATTATCTAATGTATGTGTTTATTTTGCTGTGCCTTTATTATGTAATTTTTATTTTAATTAGTAGAACTTGACCTACTGCCTCGTTTAATTATGATTACTTTAAACTTTGTTTTACCCAGTGTTACTCTAATCATTTCTAATTTCACCTATCTTTAATATAATATCTCTGTACATTCCTTTCTTTTTAACTTCTCAATTTTGGGGGGTTTTTTTGTAAGTGTCTTGCTGTTGGATTTTGCTTTGTGATCTCGTTTTAAATTCTTTGCTTTCTACCTAGCTCAAGTAGGGGGAGGTTAATGGTTTCACAGTTGTGTTTAAAGAAAACTGTGGCAGTAAATGTAGGTATCTTCTTTGAACTAGCGACATGTATTTATTTAATTTCAGAGTCAAAACTGCTTTATTAAAACATCTTTTCAAATTGTCTCTCCAGGCTCTTTTGAGACCTATATTAACCCTCGGCAATGGGAAGGATATGTTAAATCAAAACATGATGAGACAAAGGACCACGGTTGGGGTTCAGACTTCCGCTCTTTCCATAAGCTGATTCTTATTAAGTGCTGCAAGGAAGAAAAGGTGGGTTTTCTTTTTTACAGGACACTATCACAACATTTCCACCAAAGATCATCAGCAGATTGTGAGTTATACATTTACTTGTGGCTAACAACAGCCAAGTTTAGGAAGCAGCTTTAAAAATAAAAATGATTGTTTCAGTAGAATGTGTTTTCCATGCAAGATAAGAGAAAAGCCAGCCGGGAACTGGTCATCTTCTGAAAGCTGTACACTATTAGGGAAATTCCGCCTTCTCTCCCATAGGACTGGAGTCTGTTGGAAGGTTTTGGCAGGGAATTACTCTTAGCAATAATGGGGAGGAGGCGTTTGATGGGCACAAAACCATAGTCTCCAGACCTGTTTGAAAACTACCAAAGTAATCTGTGTAAGAGATCGTGGAAACTGAGTTAAGACAGAAGTAGCAGATTGTCAAAGGAGCAGGGGATGTGATGAGGGGCTACTGTGCCTCCCAAGTTCTGCCTAGGTGCCAGTGGGGCTATTTGTACCAAAAACTAAGCCAAAAGGAAAGGGTAAATGTGTGAGGCAGAGCAAGATGGCTGTGAGTTGTCAGTGCCTGCCAGCTGTCAAAATGGACGGCTATCTAGAAACTCCAGAGAGAAGTGTGTGTTAGAATACAGATGAGGGAATCATCGGTGTTCAGTTGGAAAGTAAAGCCACAGAGGTTATTGTGACTGGGGGAATAATACTTAGTACAATAGGAGGTCACTGGGCAGAGGATGATACACTGATGAGCCCCACCTTCGAGGAAGGGAAATGAATAGTCAACAGAAGTTTCGGAGAGAAGCATCATGGAAAAATAGTAAGGCTTGCAGTTTCGTCATGGCAAGCTAACAATGGATGCTGATGGTCATTTTCATACGTGCAGATGTGATCCCAATTTTGCTGGTAATAAGGGACCAATAACACCTGCTAAGAACCTCACAGTGAGTTTCAGGAGGCACTGAATAGAAATGGAAGCTGTTCTTTGTAGGAGAAATGGAGATGGGAGAAGGGCACAGTGGGGAGGGCTATCTGGGATTAGCTGAAAATGGCTAGAGCATTTCTACTGGTGTGGTGTTGCCCTCTTTCTGTAAGAAATAGAGTTGGGTTGGCATGGGATACAGTCAACTGCAGTGAAAGTGTAACAGCCACACATTATTGAAAGCATGGCTAAGAGTTTTCTAGGAAAAGGAAGTATAACAAAAGGGTCTACAGACATAAAAGGAGGTTTCATTGTGAACAGATGACGTTGGACTATGGTCGTTATCTCAGGTTGACCATCTCCACAGCTATCTGAGATGAGATGAGATGAGATGAGATGAGATGAGATGAGATGAGATGAGATGAGATGAGATGAGATGAGATGAGATGAGATGAGATGCCCTGAAATTACAGGACAAGGAACTCTGATTTTAGGATATTGAATGTGCACATTGACCCTGAGCTTGTCATGTGTCACCTTGAATGGTGGGAGAGTGGCCAGGACCCAGCAACACTTTGGGATGGAAGGCTCTGAAACATATGGAAAGTCTTCAAGGAAAATGGGACGGTGGCTGCCAGTGGAATGTTGGCAAAGAGAGCAGTGACTAGGAAGGAAGAGTCCCAAAGAAAGAGGAGCTCTGGTGATTGAGCCCTGTGACTAGAAAGTCCTCGCCTATGAGAAACGTTGAAGGTATACAGTCTGTTTTATGCAACTGCACATTTGCTTCTCAAGGGGGAAAAAGGTTTTGTTTTTTAAAAAAATTAGATTTCTTTTCTATGTATTAGTGTTTTACCTGCACATACTTGTGTGCACCGTGTGCATGCCTGGTGCCTGCCAAGGTCAGAAGAGGTCACTGGATCCTTCGGAACTATGTAGGTACTAAAAACTGAACCCAGGTCCTCTGCAAGAGCAGCAAGTGCTTTTAATCCCTGGGTCATTTCTCTAGCTTTCAAAAGAAGAGTTTTTAATAGGGATAGACGTATGAGAGAAATCAACTAATCTTTATTATAGGCTTTATTTTGACTCTACATTAAACATATTGCTATTTAAGCATGTATACATACACACTTACAATTCAGTCAGATAAAGGTGAATGCTGGCTATATGTTTGAAATTAACAGGTTATCATTAGTAACTGTGTAACTATGGTGTTAAAAGACTGTCATACAGAAACATGCCAAAATCCTTCATGGTAAAACAATGTGATACATGAGACTTCCCGTGAAATAACTCTGGGAACTGAAGGGATGAGCAGAGGTATCAATGAAGCAAGATCTGGCCTCATCTTAATAAATGCTGGAGCGGAGTGGAGAATCAGGATTATGACTCTTTCACTTAAAAGTCTAAAATAAAAGGCTTTAGCTATAATTCCTAGTCTTATGCTTATACATAACTGGGCTCTCTACACACGATGAAAGGAAGCTGGAGAGAGGCCTCAGCAGTTCAGAGAATATACTGCTTTTGCAGATGATCCGAATTCAGTTCCCAGTACCCACATTAAGCAGTTTGCTACTGCCTGTAATTCCATCCCCAGGGATAGGATTCTCTCTTCTGGCCCCTATGGGCACTGCACTCGCAAACACATAACTACTCAGAGACACACACATAATTTAAAATAAAAATAAAATCATTTCTAAAAATATGATGAAAGCTACAAATGGCAGGCATTAAAAATTCTTGCCTGTGCATTCAACCAAACATCTTTTAAGATTTGTGCTGCCAAACAAATTTTGCTTCACAAATTAACATGGAAGAGTCTAGAATTCAGATTGTGTTTTAGAAATGGGACTCAGCCAGTCATTCCAGAGTATTCAAAAACCCAAATCAGCCAAGACCATGCACAGGATCGCACTGAAAAGGAGGTTTAAAGACAGCAATATGCCAGGCATCCCCCTTCCTCATCAAATCATTCGGGACCATCATCCCACTGTTTGCTCCAGACAATGACATGATAGATAAACGGGGCTGGGGGCCAGGGGTGGCGACACATGCCTGTAATCTCAGCACTGTTGAGAAAGAGGCAAATGGATCTCTGTGATCTCTATGAGGTCAATCTCATCTACAAGCAAATGGATCTCTGTGGTCTCTATGAGGTCAGTCTGATCTACATAGTGAGTTCCAGGCTAGCTAGGATCAGACAATATGATCCTGTCTTGAATAAATAATTAGCTAAATGGAAAGAAAAAAAGAAATTGGAGTTCGAAATAAAGAATCCAAATTAAGTTTCAAACTTCAAACTGAAGATCTAGAATCCTACCCAGATAAAGTACCTGTTGAAGCCTTAGAACAGATAAGACCAGAGAGAGACAAGATCTCGTGTCATGAGTGTAAGGTGCCTGACCTGTTGTTCTCAGTCTGTTCTAAAGCAGGGCCATTTGGTGTCCAATGATCCTATCTGCTGGAGTCAAATGTTCCTTCAGGAGAGGAGACATTCCAGCATAGGTGATCTCCATGAAGTACTGCAGTCTTATACACAATTTCAGCCTTCTTCAGAAGCAGCATGTTTAGACTCAAAGACGAAATTTCATTCTAAAAAAAAAATTCTTGGTGAGCCAGCAAGAAGGCTCAGTGGGTAAAAGCACTTGCTGTGCAAACCTGGTGATCTGAGTTCAGTGCCCTGATCCCACAGCGGAAAGAGAGAACCAACCTTCTAAAGTGGTCTTCTGACCTTCGTACATGCACATGCCCTCTAGAGTGCATGTGCATGTGTACACACACACACACACACACACACACACACACACACACACACACACACACTCTCAGAGGTCCTAAGTTTGGTTCCCAGCACCCAGCTCAGGCAGCTAACAGCTGGTCACTTGCATACACGTGGCATATGCAGCTCCAGGGGATTCGGGCCCTCTTCTGGCCTCTAACGGTACCTATACTCACTTGCACATACCCACATGCAGACATACACATAATTAAAAACAAAATAGGTTCTTTTTTAAATACCAAAGTACAGAGTGCCCTCATCTAAGAGAGAAAAAATTAGG